>NC_139701.1:19164725-19169725 GCF_964188405.1 Protomyctophum parallelum | reverse complement strand
CTAAATGCCTAAATTGGAAATTGTGAGCCTATAGATCGTATATTTTTACTAGTTTTGTGCGATGAAGTGGGGCATTAAAATTTACAGGAAAAAAACAAGCCTGACAGCAACGATTAGTAAAAATCCTATAAAATATTTCTTTTACACATTGCTGCCCTTCTAAAATGCAAGGTGAGTCAAAACAATCATTCACAGCCATCAGCACACACACACACACACACACACACACACACACACACACACACACACACACACACACACACACACACACACACTAAAGCTAGAGCTAAACACAGGTCACTCTCCTCTCATCCACCAGCATCAGGTCTCAACCACTTAACCCAAAAAAAACCTGAGGCTGATTCTAAAAAGTGTCTTTTAAATCCTATAGCAGTTTTATGGAAAACTTATGTTGCTATAGTAGTTCTAAAACTTTTTCATGTCAAAGTTGCTGAAATTATATGAATTTGGCCGCCGGCCCCCCATCTCAAAATATGTTGAGATTTTACTTAAAATTTTTCACAATACAAATATTCGAAGATTTGCACAGATTTTCTTCAGATCTTTTTTTTTTCTTCAAAAATAGCAGATCTACCAGCTCGTAGCGCAGCACAAAGTGATGCTCTATGAGCTTGTATATCCGCTATTTTGGAAAAGCCAAAGTATAATATAATGCTTTCCCAGTCTCACTTAAACCCTCTAGTCTTAGTAAAATGGACCTGAGTTACTTTACTTGCACCACCATCTACAAGTTTGTAGATCAGCTATTTTTGGTGAACGTTCCCCCCAGAATAGGGATTCAAGTGGTTAGGTGGTACAGTAGGTGCTCCACATCAGCTATCCATCTCCCAGGTGTCTAGCACATTGGAACCTGGACGTTAAGCAGGATGATACCGATAATAAGCCTCTAAAGTAAAGTAACTAAGCCTTGTCGAGCCATGAGGCCCATAGGGCAGCAGCCTATCTTCTGTTTCTGTAGCCATGAGGCCCATAGGGCAGCAGCCTATCTTCTGTTTCTGTAGCCATGAGGCCCATAGGGCAGCAGCCTATCTTCTGTTTCTGTAGCCATGAGGCCCATAGGGCAGCAGCCTATCTTCTGTTTCTGTAGCCATGAGGCCCATAGGGCAGCAGCCTATCTTCTGTTTCTGTAGCCATGAGACCCATAGGGCAGCAGCCTATCTTCTGTTTCTGTAGCCATGAGGCCCATAGGGCAGCAGCCTATCTTCTGTTTCTGTAGCCATGAGGCCCATAGGGCAGCAGCCTATCTTCTGTTTCTGTAGCCATGAGGCCCATAGGGCAGCAGCCTATCTTCTGTTTCTGTAGCCATGAGGCCCATAGGGCAGCAGCCTATCTTCTGTTTCTGTAGCCATGAGACCCATAGGGCAGCAGCCTATCTCCTGTTTCTGTAGCCATGAGGCCCATAGGGCAGCAGCCTATCTTCTTTTTCTGTAGCCTGAGGCAGCTTGATGTACAAGTACACCCCCTGGACATGATGTACAAGTACACCCCCTGGACATGATGTACAAGTACACCCCTGTACATGACGCTAGTATGTCGCAGGGACTTACCCCCAATCCCACCCTTGATGCTGAGAGTGCCAAGAAGGGAGGCACTGGGTCCCATTTTTTCAAAGTCTTTGGTATTATGATCCGGCCAGGGATCGAACCCCGACCTCCCATTATCAGGCCTCGCCCACCTACTAAATTACTTACTTAGAAGTGGTTAACCACTTGAACCCCAGTGTCCATATTCTGGTGGGAACATTAGCCAAAATTAGCATGTGCCACACTATAAGCTTGTAGATCTGCTATTAAAAAACAATCATGAATATTTTATTTGTGTAAATCTTTGAATCTTTGGCCAAATGCATATCATTTTGCCATGACATGAAATTGTTTGAGCACCACTGATGTAGCAACAAAGGTTTTTTTCAAAACACTGTTAGGATTTAGAAGACATTTTGTAGAATCGGCCTCAAGCCGATAATGGGTTAAAATGCAATCCCCAGATGCAACAAGCCATTAAGTCCCTGATGCTGAATCACGTTGATTGTTACAATGTGTGTTAGAATAATGCTAATCGGTGGTGAATTTTAACACTCAAACCCAGCCGCTCACACTCTCCTGTTACTGCTCCACACCAGAGAGGAATATGGCTATACGGTCCATTCACACCGGGCGCATGTTCATTTCATGTGAATAATTAGCATTAATTAAAACTTATATTATGATGGAAACATCCACACATGCAGAATCACATTTTTCAGTTCGTATAAAATCGTCCGCCTGCATGAATGTGGCCTCACCAAATGAATAGTTTGATGTGTAATATTCACGCATTTTCACATTGCTGATTTGGCACACTCCCGGTGTGTTGAGGTACTTTGGGAAAATGTAAATGCTGTCTCTCAATCAGAAGTCAATAATTTCTGTTTAATTCACTAATTCACTTTGTGTTGCGAATTTGTTGTGTCACGTCATCGTCAATTACGTTGAAATGAAATGCATTAGATGAGGATTGACCTCTGCACCAGATACATTAGTGACTCAGCAGTGCAGCGTCCATGTGGAATTGCTCAGTGATATTGTAAGTCCAGCACTGTGTGTGTATGTGTGTGTCTGTACAGTACGTGTGTGTGTGTGTGTGTGTGTGTGTGTGTGTGTGTGTGTGTGTGTGTGTGTGTGTGTGTGTGTGTGTGTGTGTCATACAGTACGTGTGTGTGTGTGTGTGTGTGTCTGTGCATGTGTGTGCCTGTGTGTGCACAACTGCACATGCACACACGATTTACCGTATATAGTTTACACCTCTGTTTACTTTATGGAGAGTGTTAGCGCTCAGCAATGTCCCCCACCCCTCCCCCCACACACCCATCGCCACTTATTTATGACAGGAAATGCAACATCATAAAAGGCTCGCTAAGCGCCTATAACTCCAATGGGAATTGAGCTAGGGAAGAATAGGAGAGAAAAGAAGGACACTTATCATACTCCCTTACACACTCGTGCACTCATAAAAGGAATTCCCAAGATACATAGCATGCGTGGTCATAGAGGCCTGGCTCCAGAGGGACTCGTACAGGGACAGTGGCCCCTGGCCCCTGCACACGCAGCATCGCAGGCCTGGGGTCAGCCTGTCACACTCCTACTGAGGGTCAATGCAGGGGTCTGACAGCGCCCCCTCTCTCCTCTCCTCTCCCCTCCCCTCTCCTCGCCCCCTCTCTCCTCTCCCCTCTCCTCTCCTCTCCTCTCCTCCCCTCTCTCCTCTCCTCTCCCCTCTCCTCTCCTCGCCTCCTCCCCTCGCCCCCCCCCCCCTCTCTCCTCTCCTATCCTCTCTCCTCGCCTCCTCTCCTCTCCTTCCCCCTCTCCTCCCCTCTCTCCTCCCCTCTCGCCCCCTCCCCTCTCCTCGCCCCCTCTCTCCTCTCCTCCCCTCTCTCCTCTCCTCCCTTCTCCTCTCCTCCCCTCTCACCTCCTCTCCTCCCCTCCCCTCTCACCTCCTCTCGCCCCCTCCCCACTCCTCGCCCCCCCTCTCCTCTCCTCTCCTCTCCTCTCCTCTCCTCTCCTCTCCTCTCCTCTCCTCTCCTCTCCTCTCCTCTCCTCTCCTCTCCTCTCCTCTCCTCTCCTCTCCTCTCCTCTCCTCTCCTCTCCTCTCCTCTCCCCTCCCCTCCCCTCCTCTCCTGCTGGCTCATGTAGGACATGTCATGCGTCAACCTTCCATCTGCGCTCCATTCATTCAGTCTTCTGAGCAGACGGCTCTGCAGCGTCTCTGCTGTTCTGCCCACAGAGACAGCAGCAGTGATTTAGAGACAGACCTGCTGCCAACACAAACAACACAGGCTTTGTTTTTCTACAAAAATGTGTGTAATGTTAAGTATAAGTCATATTTTTTTAAGTTAAGCAGATTGCACATGCACGCATGCGTCTGTCTGTATGCTTTCAACAGATAATCAACAGTCGTGTGAATATGTGTCCTAGATCGTTTGTCTATGTCGGGGAAAATGCTTAATTTTGAGTGTGTGTGCGTGCGTGTGTGAGAGAGAGCAGCATGTCGTGAAAATGTTCAAGCGTTGTGAGAAAGTGTTTAAATATGTGTTAGGGAAAGCATTTGAAAGTGTCTGACTTTATATACGTGTGCGTGTGAGTGTGTGTGTGTGTGTGTGTGTGTGTGTGTGTGTGTGCGCGTGTGACACACACACACGCGCGCATGTGCACTCGCACGCACGCGCACATGCATCTTACCCAGACCCACACTTGAGTTTTTACGGTATATCTGTGTTTTATCTGTGAGTGCGGAAGAGCTTGTTTAGTTTCAGGATTCCAGACAGCCGTGAGAGATCTGAGCTGTCATAATGGAGCTTCATTTTCTTCCCCAAAACGTCCCCCTCCTCCCATGGAACATTTCCCTGTCTGTGTATGAGGGGTTAGTCTTATTGTCCTACTTACTGTACTGTATACTGAGAGCAGCCATGCTTGTCCATTTCAGAAAAGAAACACATTTACAAATACAAATTTGTTCTGTGATTTGATGGTCCGGACAGGAACACCACTTCGACTCTAAATTAATCCATTATATACAGTATAAAAACGTAAGGCAAATGCCTTCTAAATAAGTCTTTCTCACACTTTCAAGGCTTGTTGTTCAAAAATAGCAGATTGTGAGCAATTTTTGAATAGCCAACGTCTAAAATCTAAAATTAAACGGGTGCTTTCCTGGTTTTAATGGGTTAACAGATGTCACACTGTGTCCCATCACTTGGAGATCTGCCATCCTTGACTGTTTGACACAATGATTGTCTAGTCTAGGCTGTGATGACGTGCCCCTAAACCAGGGTCTCCAGGTTCAAACTGGTTAAATGCGGACCTCACTCACTGTCTGTCTCCACTTCATTGTCTATAACGTTTAAAAAAAACATTTCTGAGTTATGGTCTGTCCTCTGAGAGCTAAAGAACAAGACTCAACATGTGTTTTCATTATTAAAACAACAGACAACAGCGCTATATCCG
>NC_139701.1:19139725-19159725 GCF_964188405.1 Protomyctophum parallelum | reverse complement strand
AGACGATCTAGTGTGTATCTGCTGTGGTGCCACCACTGTTCTGCGTGGGAGTGGATTAGTTGACCCCCTGTGTGTTCTGAACATTGGGATTTGGGGCGAGTTTGTGAATTCCTTGAGGGCACTCAGTGTGTGTGTGTGTGTGTGTGTGTGTGTGTGTGTGTGTGTGTTTACACAGAAGGGGCGGTAGGATGATGAAGATAGTTATTGTAGCTCACAAGCGTGGACTGTCCATAAAGAAGTGGTTTAACATGATACCCATAATCAGGGGAAGTCCAGTAGTGTATGCTTTGTGTAATGTGTGTGAGTTATATTGGTGCTGACGGGCAGACAACTTGTATGTCTGTATTATATCATGTTTATTTTATTTTGTTTTTTTAATATAAATTAAAGCCCTATTCTATACTTAAAGTATAGTGATTTAAGCTATTTTGGAAAAGTAATAATTTCGGACTATAATGACATGCCCAAAATAGGTGGAATGTTGTTTTACGTGTGTCTGTGGGTTTTATAAATATATTACGCCAATGGAAACTATCAACGAGAGCTTTATGTGACTAAATAACCGTTTGAACACATGGTTTCCTGAACAGTGATGGTTTTGGACACATGGTTTCCTGAACAGTGATGGTTTTGGACACATGGTTTCCTGAACAGTGATGGTTTTGGACATACAGCAGCAGCAACCATAGCAGACGCTGTCGGGCGGAAACCTCTGATCTCCATATTCTAACTTTTTGTGTGAAATGACTGACCCTAATTGATCATATACTGCAGTGCCACACGAATACATCTAAACTAACAGATCCACATACAGTATACAGTAGTAGTGTGTTTTTGTAGCACGTGGCTGCATGGCTGGGGGTGAATGAGGGCTGGGTGTGGTACAGTACTTGGTCAAGGTCACAGTTAATAAGTACTGTGGCTAGTGGTGGCCACTGGTCACATGACCCACACCCTGTATAGACTTTGATGTGAACCTCTGCTGTTTATGTAAGCTGCATGATGGTTGGGTGATGGCTGCACGCACCTACATACGTGTGTGTGCGTGTGCGTGTGTGTGTGTGTGTGTGTGCGTGCGTGCGTGCGTGCGTGTGCGACGCTGTCCAGTCATCAGGGCAGGGGAAGGAAGTGGGCTGCATGGTGATTAGGTGGATCTGACAGCTTCCTCAGATAGCAGCTCTTCCTCTGGTTCTGTGGGACTGCTCTCTCCTCCATGGTCTTATCATGTCATGTCCTCCTCTCTGTCTTCTCTCTGTTAATGACTGACTCACCCCCCACCTACCGGCTTCCTTACAGGCCTGCACACACAGGTCCCCTCCTCCTTTATACAGGCCTGCTGCACACACAGGTCCCCTCCTTACAGGCCTGCTGCACACACAGGTCCCCTCCTTACAGGCCTGCTGCACACACAGGTCCCCTCCTTACAGGCCTGCTGCACACACAGGTCCCCTCCTTACAGGCCTGCACACACACAGGTCCCCTCCTTACAGGCCTGCTGCACACACAGGTCCCCTCCTTACAGGCCTGCTGCACACACAGGTCCCCTCCTTACAGGCCTGCTGCACACACAGGTCCCCTCCTTACAGGCCTGCACACACACAGGTCCCCTCCTTACAGGCCTGCACACACAGGTCCCCTCCTTACAGGCCTGCACACACAGGTCCCCTCCTTACAGGCCTGCACACACAGGTCCCCTCCTTACAGGCCTGCTGCACACACAGGTCCCCTCCTTACAGGCCTGCACACACACAGGTCCCCTCCTTACAGGCCTGCACACACACAGGTCCCCTCCTTACAGGCCTGCACACACACAGGTCCCCTCCTTACAGGCCTGCACACACACAGGTCCCCTCCTTACAGGCCTGCACACACACAGGTCCCCTCCTTACAGGCCTGCTGCACACACAGGTCCCCTCCTTACAGGCCTGCACACACAGGTCCCCTCCTTACAGGCCTGCACACACAGGTCCCCTCCTTACAGGCCTGCACACACAGGTCCCCTCCTTACAGGCCTGCACACACAGGTCCCCTCCTTACAGGCCTGCACACACAGGTATCTGCATCGCATTAGTCCCGCATCCCATTATTGCTATACAGATATCCCAATAGCAGTGGTGGAAAAAAAGTACTCCTATTTTTTTACTCCTATTTTTGGGGGTTTTACCCTTCAAGACGGGAACCCATTGTCTATATAGCAATGTACTGTACCTTTTAATAATGTTTTTATACATATTTGAAGTTTTTCAGAAGAATTAGGTCAGAATCTAGACTGCATTTTTAGAATCAGCCTCAGTCCTATAAATGCTGCCTGCACAAACATTCTGTTACAAGTGAAAGTCCTGTAATCAAAATGTATTTGATTAAAAGTACTAAAGTATTTGCATCAAAATATACTTAAAGTGCTTAAAGTAAAAGTACTCATTATGAACGTCCCATTTTATCCTTTTGTCTAAAATGTATTGAAAATATGTTTAAATTAGCAGATCTACAAGTTTGAGTCTTGTTTTCAAATAGCCAAAGTATAGGCTGCAGTGGTTTCTGTATGCTTTGTAATAATAATAAAATACAAAGTAACTAAAGTAATGCCACAAAGTAAGGAGTAAATCATTTGAATGGAGTAGACACACAATATTTGTCTCTGAGATGTAGTATAGTAGAAGTAAAATAATAGTATATTGTAAATACTCCAGTAAAGTGAAAGTACCTACATTTTTTTACTTAAGTAGGCCGACAGTACTTGAGTAGGTACGTGTCCTTAGTTACTGTCACACGGCAGCCATCCGACTGCGAGGTTCGTTTTAGGCACAGTGGTTTTTGTGAGGTAGAGGTTAGAGTTGCAGGGCTTAGTTATAATGTGCGCCGCCGGACCAATGGTATAACATGCAGAATGCAGATGTCTGTGTTGTGTTTGTTCAAGAACAGCCACAAACACAACACAGACATCTGCATGTTAGGTAAATCCACGCCAGCCTCTCCCATGATGTTTGCATATTTCCAGTACATTTTTGCATTCTGCAGCAGCAGTCACAGATACAGTAGCTCCTAGCTGCACGCTATCATCAAGAAATTATATTATATAATATATAATAATGTGATAACCAGTTACTGTATTTGCAGTTTCTTCTAGGCCTAAATAAACGTTTCAAGGCAAACGATCCCTTAGCTGAGAGGGAGACAAAAAATGTTTTTAATAAAAAAATAAGTCAGCAATGAGTTCAATATAAATATAATAATTATTATGTAATATATCGGTATCAGATATAACCCTGCAAATAATCAGAGATCGGACATCAATATTGCGCATCTCTGTATACTTATTATATAGTTTGGATTCATGTTAATGTGTATATTCAATAAAAAGCAAGGCTTTTGCACACCTACAGGCGACAGGTGCGTAGGAGAGGGTACGGTGCCCAACACCCGCACACTGTCTTCAAATGCAGTGAACCCATTTTTAATAGGCAAACAGCAACGTTTCGGCCTATGCGGCCTTCATCAGGCTAGCTAGTACAGTCACTGGAGGGGGGTCTCCTGCACCCCCCGGAAATATACTTCTAATCAGTGTTTTCTTATTGGAAAAAATGTGCTGAAAATGATGAGCTATGATAAAAAGTTGTCAAAATGTCCCACCTACCTCAAAACCCCCTTTTTGGTATATGGCTCTGGCGAAATTGTGTAAAGGCAATATTAATTCACTAAAATGACATAAATAGACATGGTAGTCTGAAATTGGTCATGAAGTATCTTGACACATAGGGGTAAGTAGCAGAACAGGATTTGGGGGGTTGCTAACATTACATTCTTAAATATGACCCATATCATCCTCAAAAACACAAAAGATGGTTATTTTCCAACACATTATGGTGAGTATCACTGGCTCACTTGTATATAGAAAACTTCCCATATCCCTAAGCTTCAATTTGAGCCCAAGATAACCTTTCTATCTTGTAAATTTGTCTTTCTGTAGCCAAAACTCTGAACTATACCTCAAATCGGTGAAAATTGTATATTTAGTCAGTATCAGCTATACATTTGGAATAAATGAATGAATGACTGAATTTGAACTGACTCCACATCATGGAATATTTCTTACTTGAATAAGCTATGTTAAAAAGTTTGCAAAGTGTCCCATCTACCATTTTTATGCAAATGAGTGCCTCCATTATCAAAATAATCGATTTTCACTATATCTCAGCCAATATTGCACTTAAATGAACAAATAAGGTGTCTAGACCTATGTTTTGAGGGTCAAGGATCTCAGTGAAACTATTCTTAAAGTGACCACATGTGCCCGTGGCATGCTGGTGTACAAATCAGTGCCGATTAAATATCTATCTCGTCGGCTTCTCAACCAGTGAGGTTGGTAGGACTGCACCGCAGGACACACTGGATTAAAAAACTCAACCACCCCTGTCCTTCATCATAGGGTTTTGGTTTTTCCAAAAAAGCTTCATCAGCTCGCTTGTATAAGGCAACACGGTGGTTCTCTTCAGAGCAGAGTAGCATGGAGCAAGACGAGCCAGGTCAACTTTAGATTTAGAAATGAGTTTGTCATCTTCCCCCACCACTCTTTCACTGAAGACTCACAATTCAAATAGCTCTATAGCTCTAGCCAAGCCATGTGGCTCATAGGGCAGGAGCCTAACAAGTACACTCCCTGGCATGACTAATATGTCGCAGGGACCCTTTGGTATTACCCAGCTGGGGATCGAACCCCTGACCATCCAGTCTCAGGGTGGACGCTCTAACTACAAGGCCACTGAGCTGTTGATGATATCCAGGGCCTCGTACGGGTGTGTAACTCTAGAGTGTAAAAAAAATGGAACCAAATGGACCTGTAAGCCTTGCGGAGCCATGAGGCCCATAGGGCAGGAGCCTATCTCCCGTTTCTGTAGTAGGAGGCAGCTTGATGTACAAGTGTCAAGCCTGGACATGACACTAGTATGTAGCAGGGACTTACCCCAATCCAACCCTTGATGCTGAGTACCAAGCAGGGACAAGCAGGGAGGTACTGGGTTCCATTTTTCGGAGTCTTTGGTATGACCTAGCCGGGGATCGAACCCTGACCTCCCAGGCTCAAGGCAAATGCTCTGACCACAAGGCCACTGAGCTGTTGATCCAGGGCCCCTTACGGGTGTACAACTCTGAATGTACAAATGGAACTGTAAGGGTTATGGGGGTTTATGAACACAAATGAGAAAGTAGGCTGTCTGACCTAATGGTAAGCCTTTCTCATTAAGTGTTCATAAAGATAGCCTGATGAAGGCCGAAACGGTGCTGTTTCCCTATTAAAAATGGGTTCACTGCATTCAATGTATATATTTACCTTTTTTGAAGAAAAAGAAAATATTTCGATCACACAAATTTTCAGCCCCCCTGTACCTCCCTCTGAAGACCCCCTATGTGTCCCAGTCAGACCCATGTTCTAAATCACGTGTTTGGGACATGATGACACATTGTTTTGGTTCCCATGTTGGACCCCCACCCACCCCTTCCGAAGTGCCTCTGGGACTCCTGGGTGGTGCCCAGGCCCCTCCCCCATCCTTTCCTCTGCTGCTGGGTGGTGGTGCAGTGCACGCGGGTGCACGTTGAAGCCCTCCCTCCTGGTGACTGCCATCGAGCCTGCAGTGCAGTGCAAGGCCCACTGTGGCGACACAAATTGGGTCCATTTTTAACACAAGTGCATCTCAGTGCGGAGGTGAAGCTCTGGACGTTCTTTGCCTCAGCTCTTCATCATGTTGGACACATGGGACTCTCTCTCCTCTACCTCTATCTCTGTCTGTCTGTGTCTCTCTCTCTCTCTCTATCTCTGTTTCTATGTCTGTCTCTCTCTCTGTGTCTCTCTCCGTTTATATGTCTCTTTCTCGCTCTATCTCTTCGTCCCTCCCCCCTCCTCTCTCTCTCTCTCTCTCTCTCTCTCTCTCTCTCTCTCTCTGTCCATCCATCTATGCCTGTTATCCGTAGCTGCAGTTCGTCAGTGGACACAGTAGAGGCCAGCATTACACGTCATTACTCAGTGTGTGTGTGTGTGTGTGTGTGTGTGTGTGTGTGTGTGTGTGTGTGTGTGTGTGTGTGTGTGTGTGTGTGTGTGCATGCGTCCGTGGAGGAGATATGAGTCAGGCCGCAAAGGAATAACGAGTGTGAATAATAATGAGTCACTGTAAAGTGCATTTGTCTGTGAGTGAGAGACGGAGAAAATAAAATGAAAACTCAAACTCAAAACGTGTGTGTGTGTGTGTGTGTGTGTGTGTGTGTGTGTGTGTGTGTGTGTGTGTGTGTGTGTGTGTGTGTGTGTGTGTGTGTGTGTGTGTGTGTGTGTGTGTGTGTGTGTGATCCCCACCTCTCTGCAACATGTGGCTTCAATCTCTGGTCTATGTTAGGGCCCACCCCTCTCTCTAGCCTTCGTGACACACACACACACACACACACACACACAGCTGAGTAGTTGATTTCATGGCTTTCACATTTTTTATCCCTGGTACTTTCTACCATCTGCATGATATGAAAACTGCATACATAGTTTTTAGCTATTGTTTCTTTTGTTAGAAACAAAGTGTTTATAAGAGCTATGTGCATGCAGCACACAAGCGTAGCCTATATACGACAGTGTAGCGTAGCCTACTATAGGACAGTGTAGTGTAGCCTACTATAGGACAGTGTAGTGTAGCCTACTATAGGACAGTGTAGTGTAGCCTACTATACGACAGTGTAGTGTAGCCTACTATACGACAGTGTAGTGCAGCCTACTATAGGACAGTGTAGTGTAGCCTACTATACGACAGTGTAGTGCAGCCTACTATAGGACAGTGTAGTGCAGCCTACTATATGACAGTGTAGTGTAGCCTACTATACGACAGTGTAGTGCAGCCTACTATACGACAGTGTAGTGCAGCCTACTATACGACAGTGTAGTGTAGCCTACTATACGACAGTGTAGTGCAGCCTACTATAGGACAGTGTAGTGTAGCCTACTATACGACAGTGTAGTGCAGCCTACTATATGACAGTGTAGTGTAGCCTACTATACGACAGTGTAGTGCAGCCTACTATACGACAGTGTAGTGTAGCCTACTATACGACAGTGTAGTGTAGCCTACTATAGGACAGTGTAGTGTAGCCTACTATACGACAGTGTAGTGCAGCCTACTATACGACAGTGTAGTGTAGCCTACTATAGGACAGTGTAGTGTAGCCTACTATACGACAGTGTAGTGTAGCCTACTATAGGACAGTGTAGTGTAGCCTACTATACGACAGTGTAGTGTAGCCTACTATAGGACAGTGTAGTGTAGCCTACTATACGACAGTGTAGTGTAGTCTACTATACGACAGTGTAGTGCAGCCTACTATACGACAGTGTAGTGCAGCCTACTATATGACAGTGTAGTGTAGCCTACTATAGGACAGTGTAGTGTAGCCTACTATACGACAGTGTAGTGTAGCCTACTATAGGACAGTGTAGTGCAGCCTACTATACGACAGTGTAGTGTAGCCTACTATACGACAGTGTAGTGTAGCCTACTATAGGACAGTGTAGTGTAGCCTACTATACGACAGTGTAGTGTAGCCTACTATACGACAGTGTAGTGTAGCCTACTATAGGACAGTGTAGTGTAGCCTACTATACGACAGTGTAGTGTAGCCTACTATAGGACAGTGTAGTGCAGCCTACTATACGACAGTGTAGTGTAGCCTACTATACGACAGTGTAGTGTAGCCTACTATAGGACAGTGTAGTGTAGCCTACTATACGACAGTGTAGTGTAGCCTACTATACGACAGTGTAGTGTAGCCTACTATACGACAGTGTAGTGTAGCCTACTATAGGACAGTGTAGTGTAGCCTACTATAGGACAGTGTAGCGTAGCCTACTATACGACAGTGTAGTGTAGCCTACTATACGACAGTGTAGTGTAGCCTACTATAGGACAGTGTAGTGTAGCCTACTATAGGACAGTGTAGCGTAGCCTACTATACGACAGTGTAGTGCAGCCTACTATACGACAGTGTAGTGCAGCCTACTATACGACAGTGTAGTGCAGCCTACTATATGACAGTGTAGTGTAGCCTACTATACGACAGTGTAGTGCAGCCTACTATACGACAGTGTAGTGCAGCCTACTATACGACAGTGTAGTGCAGCCTACTATACGACAGTGTAGTGCAGCCTACTATACGACAGTGTAGTGCAGCCTACTATATGACAGTGTAGTGTAGCCTACTATACGACAGTGTAGTGCAGCCTACTATACGACAGTGTAGTGTAGCCTACTATACGACAGTGTAGTGTAGCCTACTATACGACAGTGTAGTGTAGCCTACTATACGACAGTGTAGTGTAGCCTACTATACGACAGTGTAGTGTAGCCTACTATACGACAGTGTAGTGCAGCCTACTATACGACAGTGTAGTGTAGCCTACTATACGACAGTGTAGTGTAGCCTACTATACGACAGTGTAGTGCAGCCTACTATACGACAGTGTAGTGTAGCCTACTATACGACAGTGTAGTGTAGCCTACTATACGACAGTGTAGTGCAGCCTACTATACGACAGTGTAGTGTAGCCTACTATACGACAGTGTAGTGTAGCCTACTATACGACAGTGTAGTGCAGCCTACTATACGACAGTGTAGTGTAGCCTACTATACGACAGTGTAGTGTAGCCTACTATACGACAGTGTAGTGCAGCCTACTATATGACAGTGTAGTGTAGCCTACTATACGACAGTGTAGTGCAGCCTACTATACGACAGTGTAGTGTAGCCTACTATACGACAGTGTAGTGTAGCCTACTATACGACAGTGTAGTGTAGCCTACTATACGACAGTGTAGTGTAGCCTACTATACGACAGTGTAGTGTAGCCTACTATACGACAGTGTAGTGCAGCCTACTATACGACAGTGTAGTGTAGCCTACTATACGACAGTGTAGTGTAGCCTACTATACGACAGTGTAGTGCAGCCTACTATACGACAGTGTAGTGTAGCCTACTATACGACAGTGTAGTGTAGCCTACTATAGGACAGTGTAGTGTAGCCTACTATAGGACAGTGTAGTGTAGCCTACTATACGACAGTGTAGTGTAGCCTACTATACGACAGTGTAGTGCAGCCTATATACGACAGTGTAGTGTAGCCTACTATACGACAGTGTAGTGCAGCCTATATACGACAGTGTAGTGCAGCCTACTATACGACAGTGTAGGGTAGCCTACAATACGACAGTGTAGTGTAGCCTACTATACGACAGTGTAGTGCAGCCTATATACGACAGTGTAGTGTAGCCTACTATAGGACAGTGTAGTGTAGCCTACTATACGACAGTGTAGTGCAGCCTATATACGACAGTGTAGTGTAGCCTACTATACGACAGTGTAGTGTAGCCTACTATACGACAGTGTAGTGTAGCCTACTATACGACAGTGTAGTGTAGCCTACTATAGGACAGTGTAGTGTAGCCTACTATACGACAGTGTAGTGTAGCCTACTATACGACAGTGTAGTGTAGCCTACTATACGACAGTGTAGTGTAGCCTACTATACGACAGTGTAGTGTAGCCTACTATAGGACAGTGTAGTGCAATCTACTATAGGACAGTGTAGTGCAGCCTACTATACGACAGTGTAGTGTAGCCTACTATACGACAGTGTAAGTAGTGTAGCCTACTATAGGACAGTGTAGTGTAGCCTACTATAGGACAGTGTAAGTAGTGTAGCCTACTATACGACAGTGTAGTGCAGCCTACTATAGGACAGTGTAGTGTAGCCTACTATAGGACAGTGTAGTGTAGCCTACTATACGACAGTGTAGTGTAGTCTACTATAGGACAGTGTAGTGTAGCCTACTATAGGACAGTGTAGTGTAGCCTACTATACGACAGTGTAGTGTAGCCTACTATACGACAGTGACAGTGTAGTGTAGCCTACTATACGACAGTGTAGTGTAGCCTACTATAGGACAGTGTAGTGTAGCCTACTATAGGACAGTGTAGTGTAGCCTACTATAGGACAGTGTAGTGTAGCCTACTATACGACAGTGTAGTGTAGCCTACTATACGAGTGTAGTGTAGCCTACTATACGACAGTGTAGTGTAGCCTACTATACGACAGTGTAGTGTAGCCTACTATAGGACAGTGTAGTGTAGCCTACTATACGACAGTGTAGTGTAGCCTACTATACGACAGTGTAGTGTAGCCTACTATAGGACAGTGTAGTGTAGCCTACTATACGACAGTGTAGTGTAGCCTACTATACGACAGTGTAGTGTAGCCTACTATAGGACAGTGTAGTGTAGCCTACTATATGACAGTGTAGTGTAGCCTACTATACGAGTGTAGTGTAGCCTACTATACGACAGTGTAGTGTAGCCTACTATACGACAGTGTAGTGTAGCCTACTATAGGACAGTGTAGTGTAGCCTACTATAGGACAGTGTAGTGTAGCCTACTATACGACAGTGTAGTGTAGCCTACTATACGAGTGTAGTGTAGCCTACTATACGACAGTGTAGTGTAGCCTACTATACGACAGTGTAGTGTAGCCTACTATATAGGACAGTGTAGTGTAGCCTACTATACGACAGTGTAGTGTAGCCTACTATACGACAGTGTAGTGTAGCCTACTATAGGACAGTGTAGTGTAGCCTACTATAGGACAGTGTAGTGTAGCCTACTATACGACAGTGTAGTGTAGCCTACTATACGAGTGTAGTGGGCCATGAGGGCATTGCAAATGGGCCGCCAACACTATAGAGCGTTGCAGTCCCGCCCCCTGTCATAGATATATAGCATTTTATGTTAATTTGTTTTTATTCCTTTTTACAGGTCAGTACAGTCAGACAGACAGGCGATTCAGTCAAAACAGTTAATTTTTCTTTTATTTATTTTTTCCCCTCCCCTGTACCCCACCCCCCTACCCCCTCCCCCCGTCCAGAGACAGCAAACAGATGCAAGGATAGAGTATATATGCACAAAATGTATAAGAAATAGGATAGCACACACATACACAGAATACAAAAAAACTGAAAACAAAAACAAACACATAAAGGTACAAAAGACTGTAATAGTAAAAAATATAGATAAAAAGTAACCGCCACCAGTAGATAGCATTTTAAACAGACTTATAGCATGTTACGTACATATGTATAGTATAATATAGTATAGTATGTATAGTTTAGTTTCATGATATAGATACTCCACTGTTCTTTTCATGATAACTACTTTTTATATATGTGATGTATGCCATGCTTTTTATTGCTTTATTGCTTTATGTAAATCGCTCTGGATTAAGAGCGTCTGCTAAATGCCTCAATTGTAAATTGTGAAACAAACATTAAACGCCATTAACAATAAAGAGACAATATGACGTAAACGACACATTATAAAATGTTCCCTTCATTGTCAATGGCGTTTACAAAACAAACATTGAACGTTGTGTGTGCCCTCCATGTTGTCTGAAGGTTTGTGAAACAGCAGATCTATAGGCTCACACAATGTGTTGCAGCGTGACATGTTGTGGGCATTTAGAACTCTTACTTTTGCTTAATATTGTTCACCTCTTCTGGCCAAATATTCGCCTATGATGACATGCACAGAATGTGTGTGTGTGTGTGTGTGTGTGTGTGTGTGTGTGTGTGTGTGTGTGTGTGTGTGTGTGTGTGTGTGTGTGTGTGTGTGTGTGTGTGTGTGTGTGTGTGTGTGTGTGTGTGTGTGTGTGTGTGTGTGTGTGTGTGTGCGTGCGTGCGTGCGTGCGTGCGTGCGTTGACTGATGAGCCAGGCATCAGTGCCAGCGGGTCAGATATCAGCACAGTTTATTGCCTGGCTCTGGCTTGTCCCAGCAGTTTATTTGGCTTTCAGGTATCGAATGATGCCCGTAGTTCACTCTCTCAATCACACACACACACACATGCACTGTGTCTCCCATCGGGACGGCTGTTGTAGAGTCAATAAACACTCATACACAAAGTACAAATACACACTCATAGTCCTACACACACATACAGCCAGATCTAATCTCCCTTCTTCTTCGTTAACTCCCACATAATCACACTCTCCGTCTCTGTCTGTCTGTCTGTCTGTCTGTCTGTCTGTCTGTCTGTCTGTCTGTCTGTCTGTCTGTCTGTCTGTCTGTCTGTCTGTCTGTCTGTCTGTCTGTCTGTCTGTCTGTCTGTCTGTCTGTCTGTCTGTCTGTCTGTCTGTCTGTGTCTTTAAGAGAGAGAGAGAGAGAGAGTCAGTCAGGAACACAGAAGGACGTCCGTCCGTCCGTCCGTCCGTCCGTCCGTCCGTCCGTCCTTCTGTGTTCCTGACTGACTCACTCTCTCTCTCTCTCTCTCTCTCTCTCTCTCTTAAAGACACAGGCTCACTCATTTCTATTACTATACTTGTTGTGACATCAACATAGAACAGTGATTTTCTGAACAACGCCATTTTGACTTTTTGTTTAACGAGTTGCCCAAGTTAATTCATTGTAGAACACTTTCCCTGCGATTTGCGAGTTGCCCGATTTATGTTTTCATTGTTTAATCCACGTTTTTAATCAGCTTTTAGTCATACAGGCAATCCACCGGACAGAATGGCATATGAGACGTGTTTTGATGACGTTATCGCGAAAAGGTCTGTCTCACCGGCGTGCAAAGGGTTCTGGGAAAATGAGTCCCATTGTTTACAATGGCGAATTTGCCGGAGGAACAAGCGGTGCGCTGAGCAGGCTGTTGTTGTCGGTCGGTGCAGTGGCTGTTCAAAGGTAACTCTTTAGGCAGTCTTGGCTATTAGACCGCCGTAAATGTCTGGCATTGATCCTGTTAATAGATGTCAAAGCGTTAACCTTTACCGTAATGCCTAAATTAGCTGATTTAAAAGCTCATTGTGAGCTTTTAGATCGTCTACTTTCAAAGCATGACACCGTCACGCAAATAGGTGTCGTTCAATTCATGCATAACTCTAACCCAACCCCTCAGCCTAGCCTCTAACTGTCTAATCCTAATCCCACGGTTTCTCTCAGGAGAACCATAAAAGTGCCCCGCCTTTTCCCCAATTTGTACTATACTTGACATTTGGACCTCCAAGTATCGTCGCACACACACACACACACACACACACACACACACACACACACACACACACACACACACACACACACACACACACACACATAATGCTGGGTTCCTATGCTTTGTTGCAGGTCAGTGTGGTCTCAGAGATCAGACACAAACAAACATACCCATGTCCTCTCCTGCCCTCAACCCCTCCCACCCCTTTGTAATTTACACCAACAGCACCCAGGGACCACCTATAGAGGAAGCCCTCGCCCACATGCCAACCCGCCCCGCCCACAACGGTGTCGTAGCCTGTACGGCTTCGGACCAATTACCAACGATCGATTCATAGCAAATAATATCGGAGAGCACGTCCCTTTGATTTGATTGGCTTTGATGTTAGAGCGTGCACACACACGCACACACACACGCACTCACACACACACACACACACACACACAAACACACGTAAGCCTTATCAAGCCATCTGAACAACTTAACCGCTATCTTTCCTTGTCTACCCCGAGAGTAGACAGCCACACATCCCAGCTGTCACTCAGTGAGCGTGTGCGCGCGCACACACACACACACACACACACACACACACACACGTGCAGAGACTAGTACAGGGGGTAGATCAAAGGTTAATCGTGTCCTTTCATCATTCAGGCCACGCTCCTTTCTATATGTCCTCCTCACACTAATGGATTGTGTGTGTGTGTGTGTGTGTGTGTGTGTGTGTGTGTGTGTGTGTGTGTGTGTGTGTGTGTGTGTGTGTGTGTGTGTGTGTGTGTGTGTGTGTGTGTGTGTGGCATGCACGTATAAACACACATGTATTTGTGTTAGCATGCTCTCATCTGTCCTCACCAGTAAGCCTTTTCAAAGCACTTTTCCCTCCACACGATAAACAAACATTCTCTTCCTCACTCTGCATGTCTTTGTCTTTCCATCTTTTATCCTCATCCCCCCCCCCCCCTCTCTCTCTCTCACTTCTCTCTCTCTCTCGTCCTCTCCTCCGTGCCCACGTCGGTCGGGTCGTTCGTCTGAAACCAGACCTCTGTTTACATTTGGTGATTGAATGGAAACAGAGTGTTTCGATTGCACTTGTAAAAGCGGCCATTAATTTGATCTACGCGGCTGTAAAGCGTGTGTGTGTTGCGACAGAGCCCCACAATAATTTAATAAGTGCGCGAGTCCGTTTACTCAGGCTGTTTTAAGTGTCTTGCGAGAGAAATGAAATACTTGAAATGTGACTCTTTGTACCTTGTATTTATGGGTGTTAAGCCCTGTTTGTACTCGGTCGTGTGGCGGTGTTGCGCACCAAAGATAGTAGACCTACAAGCTCACGACATGCCGCGCTGTGACGCGTCGTGCGCTTGTAGGTCGGCTATTTTCGGTGCGTGACACAGAGCGAGTATAAGTGAGGTTTCAAGAGAGAGAGAGAGGGGGGGGGGACAGACATGGGTGTATATGTTATAGATTGTAAGCGTCCCCTTGCTGGAACCCCACAAGTCCCAGCTGAAACAGGAAGTGCTTATTCATTCTGGAGGTATACGTTTACACAACGCCCTGCACACACCACCTCCTCAGCTCTCCTTCCAACTGGGTCAGGCACAGAAAGAAACAAGAAACTAACAAACAGGGTTTCTGGGAAACGCTATAATCTCCATGTTTTCAAGACCTACAACACATGATGTATGCATGGGTATCTAAGAATAGGAGTTGTTTCTGCTTCAAGAGCACTTTTCACTCCCAGTTCATGGTGACATGGATGTGGTCTTTTGACCCGACCAATGATTGGTGTTCCTATATTCTTACGAACTATAAACTGTGTCTCTCCTATACGTTATCACCCTCTCAGCTTTCCTACGGTCTGTCTCTCCTACACGTCTGTCTCTCAGCTTTCCTACGGTCTGTCTCTCCTACACCGTCTGTCTCTCAGCTTTCCTCTCTCCTACGCTGTCTTCCTCTTAGCTCTCTTTATGGTCTGTCTCTCCTACGCTGTCTCTCAACTCAGTCTTGTCTTTCATTCTGTCTTTTTCAGTCATTCTTATTTGCTCATATGGACAGATATAGCATTTGTAGTTCACTGAGCAGCCTCTATCGTCGTCTTTACGGTTAATATAGGTGCATACACAGCCAGCCACTTCGCAGTTGTATGGAAAATGGACTAACTTAAAAGCACAAGTTGATCCTCAGTGACTTCTAGTGTTTCATCAAGTGTTTGGTTCCCAGACTTTTCAGGTCGTGACCAAAAAGAGAGATTGGACGTTTGCCCGTGGTGAAAATAGCAGATTGTCTATTCTCACTACTTTTTAAACATTATTTTTCGAATTTATCTTATCTTTTATTTCTTAATGAAATTACTTTGAATTATTTTGTTTATAACTCGCTTTTTTGGGAATGTTTTTTGAGAATATTTTAATAATGATAATAATTAAAAACTAAATGTAGGACACAAAAAATAAAGGGACCCACAAAAAAATGTGTCCGCGACCCACAAATGGGCCCCGACCCACTGTTTTGGAACCAGTGTCCTAGAAGATGCAGCAGCGTCACTAACGTAGCCCTGAGCTGCCTGCTCCGTTCATAATGACTGCAGTAATGAGGCTGGCTCTCGGGGCCTCTCCGGCTCCTCCTCATTAGCAGAGCACTGCAGGCGCACAGCGTTCAGGCTACGCTTGTGGCGTCCACCAAGGAACTGGCTGGCTGCGACGCACATTAGCACGCTCTCTCGTTGGAACATTACAGTAGATGCCAACCGACCAAGGGCAACCGACCAAGCACTTTGTGTCAACCTCGTGGGGTAACTTCCACTCTGAACAACTTTGGAGTTTGTTTAGAGACTCTCATCATACTCCGTGACATGATCAAAATGATCCAAAGTGGCTCGAGAAATGAACACAAATATTTAGCTGTGGACACGCTAACTAATCAATTTAGTTTGTATTGTATTATATTATTATATACATTTTTAACCGCTCTTTTATTATTAATTTGAAGACCTACAAAAATCATAGATGGATCAGGATCCATCATGGATAAATGAATAATCAGTTACAGTCATAAGGTATACCTAATTGTGCAATGTGACCCCAATTGTTACGTTCTAGTGTGCGATATGCCGTCATCCACAATTCTGTTAGGGCATGCTAGAAAGTCACAGGCACATAATTCAATGAATGACAATCCAGCTGCAAGACGAGGGCATTTCTTCTGAGCACTGCATTGTTTTGTCGTTGGCAGTAGAGATGTGTATATCTCATTGTTTTGTCCTTGGCAGTAGAGATGTGTACAGATCTCTTTTTGTGGTTCTGCTGCCTTTTCATACATGACTGGTTCCCTGACTCCTTCTGTCAACCGCAGCCTCTCCCGTCTCCCCCAGAGCACTGTTTTTGTGATGGCTACATAGCTCCTTGTAAATGCTATCTAAGTGAATCTTCAGTTGAGAGGCAGGCATTTCTGAGGTGGTTGCCATTGCATAACTCAAATCATCCAGTGTGGTACGCTCAGCTCACTCACTTTTCTCATTCATCTCCAGATGAGTGTGTAACCTCTGGCTACAGGCAATGAGTCCTCACTCCTCAAGGTCAGATTGTATTGATCGGCACTAAGCTCTCTTTGCATGTACGGTATGGTCTTTGTGGATTATGGCAAGCTGAGCCTTGATGCATATTGTGTAATTCAAGAGCAACACAAGGATGTCATTGTCAACACGCTTGATGACTCTTATGTGTCTCTTGGCGTGGTGGATGGCATGACTGACTGACTCACTCACTATGTGCCTCGTCTTGATCACTCATCAAATGGACGAGGCTCTCCACACTGTCCTTTTGAATGGTTTTGGTTTCCTCCACATCGTCAACATCTCTGGCCAAGATGATCATCTGTAACTCAGTGAGTCTATGTGGACCTGAGCTGGATATGTAATAGCAAACAGAAGCAGACAGCCTTATTGGCACTGCTTGTCAAGTAGCTCCTGTGATTTGGTACTTCTGTGTTCCCTGAGGCATTTGGGTGGTCAAATCTGTGAAAAAACATAGGAACAACTAACAAAAAATGAATAATCAAAGGTAAAACTTCAGTTGGAAATCTTTTCTCTTCTATAGAGAAGAGATTTGTTTATAGAGATTAGAGATAGAGATAGAGATAGAGATTTGTTTAAAAAACAAACAAAAAAACATTAGGTAGTAATGTTGGAAGCTTATGTAGGTCATATCTAATCATACCTAATCAGCATTGGACAGGTGTACTACAGAACCACTCATATTATGTTCTTGTGATGAGGGGTGTGTTATTGTCTTCAGTGTGGGAAAGTTACCATGCTCATGGACAACTTTTTCGAGCCATACGTTAGAAAACCTTTCGCTTCAAGAAATAGCTCAAATTTGCCTCTGCTTCTGTATTCAGTATAACGTGAAATTATCTTTTTCTTATCTCATGTTGTATATTGCCACTTCTACTTACTGTTCATTACCTTGTAAATGCTGGCTGAAGGTTATTCTGCCATATTGCACTTGTACATTACTGCGGAGTAGGGCAAATTGGCTCTCATAGTTAATCATGTAAGACCCGAGGCCAATTCTACAAATGGCTTCTAAAACCTCACAGTTTTCTGAAAAACTTGTGTTGCTACTGTGGGCTTATATATAATTTCTGTCGGGCAGAAACCTTTCGCAGCGAGTTTTGAGCTTGTAGATCAACTTTTGCTACTTTTGCAGAATTTTAATTCTGAAAAGTAACAGTTTTAATGGGTTAAAGTAACACTTTTAAACTGTCGCGACTGTGAGGCATGAATACCTCTGTCTCTCCCCGTCTCCCTGTCCCTCGCGCTGCTTCCAAGGACCAGTGACCGCTGGCTGGCTATGTCCCTCAGCCTCGTCTCTCTGGCTTCACTGATCTCTCCTTTATCATTCATATCAGGAAGTAGTCTGGAACACAGCGCAGCTCCATACTGGATTAAAGCCATTTGCACAGATTGAAGGATCATCGTCACACTGTAAACACGCCGTTATATTCAGCGAGGAGACAAAACTACCGTAACCACTACAGAGCAGTGGTTCTCAAACCTTTTATTTTCAAGGACATGGTATGCAGTGTATATAAATGGTTCACCCTGGGGGTCCCCGGACCCCACTTTGAGAACAACTGCACTAGAGCAGTGGTTTTCAACTAGTTTTGTCGGGGGTCAGACTTTTAAGACCTTTTTTATACCTAATTTCTTTTTAAAGAAGAAAAGAGCCTTACTGCATCAAAAGTAATCAACAAACGATACTATAAGAACAACTGGTCAAACATTGGCCAAATTGTCAAAGCAAAAAGTTTGCTTTGCAACGTGAGGCGTTGTGAAATTGTAGATCTGCTATAGTTTTTCCACGATATTTAAACCGAGTCAAACTAAATATAATGCCACCCCAGTACAAATAGGATTATTTTGGGGGGTCGCGGCCTGAAGACGACTGCACTAGAGGACTAGGGTTCAAGTCCAGTGTGGTTGCCGACGTGTCCTTTCCTTGCTCAAGGCAGTGAACTCCTCCCGTCGAGGTGTCAAACTGTCATGCTGTCACTGCTCTCCAGTGGACGATGGCCAGCCAGACAGTTTCCTTTGGGATTGAAGACAATATCATAACTTTTTTTAAATGATATAAAAAGTCATCTGGATGTAGATTACAGGGCCATAAACCCAGACCTTCAAGGCTTCTGAAGTTCTGTTATCCATCTGTCAGCATGGAGACCATTATACACTTTTACCCTGGTGTCCCTATTTTGGGTGGACATTCTCATTTTTTGTAATAGTCGAAAATAGCCAATCTGCAACGTGTCAGACCTAGCTATAGTCGCTATTCACTGACATGCATTTTATAGGGTTTTATAAGTGGTTAAACTTGTGAGACACCCAGCAACTCCTATATATCCTACCTGTTTTGTCCCCACACGTCTCATTGCCATTGACAATGAAAGGAGAAATGAGGTCAAATGTCTGTCAAATATGTCGTAGATTTGTGGCAACACAAACATTAAATGACATTGACAATGAAGGCAAAATGTACTGTACATGTACGTCATATGTAGACGAGCAAATCGGCTAACCAATCACATAAATTCAGTTGTTGATTTGATGATGATGTATAATGATAAGAGCACCCCTCACTTCACACGGGTGTGATTTCTTTTTTTTATGTTGACACAGGGCAAGTGGTTAAGGTTAGCAAGGAATATCACCACAAGTGTCCATGTTTTGTATGGAGAGTATAAGGCTGCAGCAACCTATACTCTCCATACAAAACCTGGCCTGTGTTTGTGTTCCAGCAATTACAACAAGGTCAGACTGAAGAGGTCCTTCGTCCCATCAGTCGATTGTAGGCTTAATCAGGAGTTTGAAAAGCAGGTGGCTTGTGCACATCCAGTTCCTGGCTGGTGCTGGACTAAGGTAAATACAGTGAAGAGAAGAAAGTCCGCACACAGGTTTGCTCCAATGGTGTTTTCTTTTATTTAAAACTCCATAAGTTATTTAAAAAAAAAGGGAGGTTGTCACATACTAACAACTATCACCTGATGAAGGCCGCCCGCGGCCGAAACGTTGTGTCTTATAACTTATAGTTTTTTAAATAAAAGAAAACACCATTGGAACAAACCTGTGTGCGGACTTTCTTCTCTAATCAGGAGTTTGGCCAGGGGTAGGGTAATCTGTGTTTCCTGTCTCTCTCCAGTGTACCTGTTGAATCCCCCCCACCAAATACACACACACACATCTACATTCTAACTTATTGTGTTTTTTGTTTGTTTGTTTTAGTTTTTCGTAAATGAACACTACTTGATCATACTACAGTGTCACACAAAAGTAACAAAAATAGCAGATCTACAAGCTTGAAACATGGCGTGAAGCGACGCTTTTTGAGCCTGTCAATCTGCTACTTTTTGCTATTTGTGAATTTGAATCCTGAAACGTAGGAGGTTTCCA
>NC_139701.1:19114725-19134725 GCF_964188405.1 Protomyctophum parallelum | reverse complement strand
CCTCTGCGACCCCTGACTTTCTACGGCCCGTCCGGGCCATACTAACCCCTCCGCTGTTGTTTGAACGCAGCCAGGCTCGTCACACACAGCAACACCTCTGATATGAAAGGCCTTGTGAAGCTTCACGGCGGCTCAACGTGCTTCCACTGAGAGAACGCATGAAGTCAGCATTGCACGTATATATAATTATATATATATATATATATATATATATATATATATATATATATATATATCTAGGATTCTGAATCTTTATTGTCACATCACAGGTTTCCAGGTGTAATAGACTGGGTGAAATTAGTTTTTGTGTCTCTTTTGTTGTTTCCAGAAAGAGAGGAAAAATGACGGGGGTGCGTAGGTGTGAGGTTTAGACATAAGGTGCATAGCAGCTGGTACTGTTCATGGTAGAGACTAGACTAGAGACATTTAGGTGCAAAAAGAGTATGAGCACATTGTACTGAGGCATGTGTCAGGTTCAACCCACAAAAGGTAACTTTCACCAATAATAATAATAATAATAATCCACGGGTAGGTCCATGAACATTCAAACTACTGTTACTATTTTGGGCTTGGTAGAGATTTCGGAAAATTGCCGGATCTATAAGCTCACAGGGTATTGTAGGGTGGCACGTTGTGTGCTTGTAGATATGCTATTTTTTGCACAACAAAAGATATAGGGCTTAATTAACACATTGATTGCTAACGCTTGAAATTCTACTCAGGATTGCTTGTGCTACACGATTAACATTGGACTTTTTAACTTTTTAGGGGCCCACAGCGAGGGGCCTCTTATAGCACATCGCACATCGCATAAATCAAAAGAACGCCAAACTAGTCCACTTCAATTTAAAAAAAAATATATGATTCTACCATCTTCCATTCTGGAGATATTGACCTTTTTCTAAAACCTGCTTTTCGCTGCACGCTGCTCTTTTGAAAAAACAGCAGAGATATGGAAGGTTGAAGTTGACAGACATTGACAGACAGATATAAAAATGAACACAAATAATATCATATACATACTACACACTGAATGAAAGCCCTGAATGTCTACTTTTAGGAGGAAAACAAATACACATGGTCCCATGTATAGTTTGTCAGTAATTGGCTGTTGAATGCAGCTTGCGCCCACCAGAGAGGATTTCAGAAAATGCATGGACCTGAAGAACCATTATTCACAAAATAAGGCCTATAGCGACATGTACATATGATATACCGTATGAAACAGAAGACTCTCTGCTTTCATAAGAAAAATACTTCTATTTTTTTTTTTTCTTATGAAAGCAGAGAGTCTTCTGTTTCATACGGTATATCATATGTACATGTCGCTATAGGCCTTATTTTGTGAATAATGGTTCTTCAGGTCCATGCATTTTCTGAAATCCTCAGAGTATTTTAGACAAGACAAGGAACTGACAACTAAATATTCACAAAATAAGGCATATAGCGACATGTACATACTATATACCGTATGAAACAGAAGACTCTCTGCTTTCATAAGAAAAATACAACAACCCTGTGAAGTGAGCAGTGCAATGTTGTGCAACATTGCACTGCTCACTTCACAGGGGTGTGATTATTATTATTATTACAGTATTAGTTTTTTTCTTATGAAAGCAGAGAGTCTTCTGTTTCATACGGTATATATTATGTACATGTCGCTATAGGCCTTATTTTGTGAATAATAGTTCTTCAGGTCCTTCATTCTCTGAAATCCTCTCTGAAAAATAGTATTTTAGACAAGGCATATAGCGACATGTACATACTATAGACATATCTGAAATTGTCTCAGTAACAGGGGGGGCAACACATGTCTTGATCAGTGTACCAGGCAGTTTCAGAACGATAGTGTATTGTGTAACGGTGAGACACGTTAGTCGTTGTTGACAGACATGTCTGGACATGTTCTGGGGCAAAGAACCTCAGGAGAGATAAGCGGTGGAAAGGAGGAGAGAGAGAGACTCTAATCAATGTGTATTCGTTATACTGTACATTACAAACGGGTCGATTACGTCGCAGACGCCTTCATTGCGGTCTTATCACTGCAATTATAATGAATAAAAAGTCGGTTACAACCACACTACGGAGTACGGATAGTGTTGCCTGGCGAAGGCTCTATGGCTAATGGTGATCCACGGTGTCGAGTCGAGAATCGCTATACGGGCTTATTTGCCCAAACATGGGTGGTCAAGACATATAAAGCGGCCAGTTGATCATCTCTCTCATAATACGTCATTCGTTTCGCGTATCATTATGACATGGCGACCGTTGCAGATTATTCTTATATACGGGCAGAGGGCTCTCTTTTTTCGAGAATGAGAGGACGAGGTGGAAAGCGATCGCAACGCGGGCCTGGGGGGGGTTCCACGGCGGTGATCTCTCCTAGTAACGTCGGGCAGAGGGCTATTTTTCCGAGTGAATGAGAGGACGAAGCGGCGGTTGCAGTTGGAGGCGTTATGTCCTTTTTCCGAGAATGAGAGAGATGCAAAGCGATCACAACGCGGGCCTGGGGGGGGTTCCACGGCGGTGATCTCTCCTAGTAACGTCGGGCAGAGGGCTATTTCTTTCCGAGAATGAGAGGACGAAGCAGCGGTGAAAGGCAGTTCGAGGCACAGCCACAGTGGGTAAGTGAGTGGGGGGGGGACTGAAACTGAAATGCGACGATCCGAAACGAAGAGGGGGGGGCCTACATTGCTGCCTCGGGAAAAACCATGTAGAAACAGGAGGGGAGGGGAATCAAGTGTATTCACACACACACTAGCATGGGTACCTCCATTTTAGATCCCCTTGACATCTGCGTTGGTCTATGCCGTGCATGCCGGCGAGGCCGCCTCCAGTACGTCGTAATGGATACGGCATGCCGCATAGACCAGACCTCTTTTCAGGAGGGGGGGGCTTTTAACTCCCGGATCACATAACGGACCTTCCTAGAGACATCGGTGTTACTTTCTATGTTGTCCGGGCGCGTATAAATATGAAGCACATTAATCATAAAAAAAAACAATAAAACGCTTTAGAGCGTTATGCGCAGACGGCGTTCGATATTAATAAAACGCTTTAGAGCGTTTTGCGCAATCGATGTGTTAAGTAGTGAATGTGAGGGCCGGTGCCAGTGCCCATTCCAATTCCTACAGTCTCGGAATCTGGGAGTCTACTGTCTGAGGTTACCAATATCATTGGCTGACTTCATCATTGGCATACCATGCCTGAACGCGAGCATTTTTTACCGTAATGTCCAAACGTAATGTCCCTATCTTATTCAGGTCAAGCTCTGCTTGGCCATGCATTGCAATGAAGTGCATCATGCGTATTCTATTGTTGGTTCAGAAACCAGCAGTATGTACATTAAACGTATACATACATTAAACTTAATGCACATAGCCCTCTTCAAATGAGTCAAGATGTCCACTCAAAACTCAGCATTCCACTCCATAAGTGGAGGTAATAAGAGGACTCAAAATAATATATGTAATAAATAATGATGTGCTGTCGTTACTGTAGCAGTTACACTTCTGGGTTATATAAAAAAGACGGCTGAGATTTTAATTTACATTATGCATCAATTGTGTATCAATTCCAGCTTTAAGCAGCCATTCATTCCGAGTGAAAGTAATTTTTGGGGACTACTGTCCTCATAATAGCAGTGCCACCTGCTCACCAGCAGAGGGTGGTCTTAATCACGGTTTGCTCTCAGGTGGTTGAGGAAGCTACTATTGAAAAGTACAAGCTACTCACTTAAAGATGATACATGTATCATCACTTAAAGATGATACATGTATCATAGAAACATGCTACTCACTTAAAGACGATACATGTATCATAGAAACATGGTCTGCTTAACTCAGCTTCTCAGAACATGTAGCTCAAGCTTCTTTGTAAAATATGTTAATACGAATTTATGTGGCGTAATAGAAGATGTCATTGAACAAAATAATACAAATTTAAGTGACACATCATGAAACTAGCTCAAGTCACCGTGTGTATTATTTAAATTGAATATTGATTAAAGGTTTTATAGGTCAACCTGAACATTCTTTCTGGAAAAAATATTAATCGAATTGGCAGCCAGCCAGCACCTTTTGTTTAAAAATACTTGAACTTGCACACTATATAGGTCATTACAATGGACAAAAACTGGGGTATTGATTGATTGAAGTATTTATTAACAGTTTGCAGAATCGGTACATTTCACATGAAAGCACAACTCAATACAAAAACATTCAATATTTCTCAGGCCAAGGACCCCTTGGCTGAGAGAATAATGAATCAGGGACCCCCCTTACATAGCATGTATAGATTTAGGTTGCATATTAAACTTGTAATTTTTAATGAAGCCCTCCGTGCAACTTGTTCAGAGCCTTTCAAAGCTCATAATGTTTAGCCAATTGTCTCATCAGTGCCTGTTGACTGTTGAGCTATTTCAGACTAGCTTGGAAGTATTCCACAGGTGTTTTTGATATGCCTATTGCCTCCATGATGATGCAGCTTTGATGGCCTCATACGGTAGATTTGTAAGTTGAATGTTAGTTTATTTGAACATTATCTTTGCTAATAATATGTTGTGTTCATGTTAATGCTCTGAGGACTAGAAGCAACCTTTACGTTTTTACTAACTAAAAGCTAAATTGGTAGTTAACCCATTTTGGGCGGGAACCCCTTTTGGTGTTTCAAGCATTCTGTTATACTTTAACTATTGAAAAATAGCAGATCTACAATCTACGAGCTTGTAGGTCTTATCTCCTATTTTTTAATCTCTATATTTTTTATCCCACGATTTTGTAACCCATTTTTCACCCCTGTGTCAATCATCTAATGTAATCCTGGGCTCTACACACCCTCCGCCAACCTGGGGAGAGCAACGGACTTAACTCATGCTTCCTTCAAGCTTGAGTGTCCAAGTTGCTCCTTTACACCTGACAGGGGGGAGTTTCCCTGGTTGGACGTAGCGCGTGGAAGGAACACGTTATTCCAACCAGTTCCTTTCTCCTCCATCAGGCGCCCCGGCTGGCCAGGGGGAGGCAGTTTAGAGACCAGGATTACTGCATGTTTTTGTGAGGGTACCTACCCTAGGGGACACAGGGAGAACATGCAAACTCCACACAGAAAGGCCCTTTCGCCAACCCCGCCTTCGGGTATGGGCACTGATGACGCGGAGGAGGAAACACGCCGCCAGCACCCACAGCGCCCCGAGCGGGAATCGAACCCAGGACCTTCTAGCTGTGAGGCGACAGCACTACCAACTGTGCCACCGTGCCCCCCCTTATCTCCTATTTTGAAAATATTTATTTCAGAAAACTGGAGGATTTAGAAGATGTTTTTTAAATTTCGAGGTCAGGCTTAATTGTGCCTCTGAATGACCAAACAAGTAGTTATGCATTGTTTCCCTTACAACCTGTCACAGCAGTGTCTCAATGAGAGCCTCTTCATTCAGCTTAGATGCCAGGCATTGATTGAGTCCAGCTGTACTCTGCACTCTACTTACTATTTGAACAATTCAGTCAACACAGTCCTTTAGGGGGCAGTATGATTCAACTTTTTTCCCTACTTGTTCCCTTTGGTTTTGCTAACTGTAAGCTGCTGTACCTGATGCCCAGGTATAAGATGTACAAGTTCACATACAGTACAGCAGTGGTTCTCAACCCCACAGAGTGGGTCCCCACTTGATTTGGGGGGGGGGGGGTCCCCAGATGACTCTGAAGTGAATACCTAAAACAATAGTGCTTCATAAGTGTCTCGCCGTATCCCGCCATAAAAACAAATCATTATCAGTGCAATGCCAATCAAAAAAGTGTCCATTTGCTTAGTGCAAATGCGTGAGAAGTAAAAGTGCTTACAGCGAAAAACAGCACAAAGAACCCCACCCTAGGAATGTCATTAGAGGTCAGAGTCTTTGAAACATCTATTTATTCTGTTGTTACTGACAGAGCTGTCTAACATTTATATGCCTCTTCTCTTGGTCAGTTCTCACTCATAAAAGAGTTAAATTAAATAAAATAAATATTCCAGGTTACAGTTGACCTGGCCAAGCATCCAAGCGAGAAAATAAAAAGACCATTACTTCATCAAAATGTACCAACAAACTATACACTACTATACAAACTGGTCAAACATTGGCCAAATTATCAAATAGCATAATGTGATTATTCACAACCTGAAAAGGTGGAGAAACACACAATGCACACTAGGGGAAAGGGACTCCTTCCTAACATAGGGAACCCTGACGTGCATTATTTCACACTGACATTGTTACAGTGATTGGTCCCAGAGTTACTCTAGTCTTGAAACAGTTTTTATTTTTTATTTTTGTATTATTCTTTTTTACTTATTTTTTTTCCTCACTGTGCCACGCCGTGATGTTGTAGAGCTGCTATTTCTTCGCCTCAGTTACAGTATCAGTAACTACTGTATACTAATACGTTCTAACCCTAACTGGTCCTTGGTATGTGTCTGTCAGATGCTCAGTGGTCCAGTCTTTAGACCCAGCAGGTCTAACTGGTCCTTGGTATGTGTCTGTCAGATGCTCAGTGGTCCAGTCTTTAGACCCAGCAGGTCTAACTGGTCCTTGGTATGTGTCTGTCAGATGCTCAGTGGTCCAGTCTTTAGACCCAGCAGGTCTAACTGGTCCTTGGTATGTGTCTGTCAGATGCTCAGTGGTCCAGTCTTTAGACCCAGCAGGTCTAAATGGTCCTTGGTATGTGTCTGTCAGATGCTCAGTGGTCCAGTCTTTAGACCCAGCAGGTCTAAATCGAGGTCTTTGTTCACAGTCTGAGGTGTTCAGCTGATGCCGGCTCCCGCTGTCAGATTAGAAAGGCGAGCGCGCTGACCTGACGCACGCCGTCAGGAATGGCCCCGAATTGAGGAGTGATGAAAAATGTCAGAATGGCTATTCAGCTCACGCATGCATTGCATGCTCCAGTGCACACACACTTTAGCCCAATAGTTATGCACGCACGCACGCACGCACGCACGCACGCGCGCGCGCGCACACACACACACACACACACACACACACACACACACACACACGCACGTGCACGCACGCACGCACGCACGCACACACACATCTGCAGCACACTTTACCCTTATTAAAAGGCATTCTGCTGCAATCCCATACAGAAGGCACAATTCAGCACCTTCAGTCATCGCATGACTAATGACATTTCACACACACACACACACACACACACACACACACACACACACACACACACACACACGCACACACAAGGTGCATGGTACCAGAAGCCTTACAGCTTCAGCTGGCCTCGTTGACCTACATGATGAGAACTGAGAGATTTTTCAGCCGAAATGGAAATTCTTTTGAATGCGTTTTGTTATTATTTGGCTATTATCCATTATGTGGAATTGATGTAAAAGCTGGTTTGTTGCAGAGTAGCTGGTGGCCCAGCATTTTAGTACAAAGGTATCTATCCATCCATCCATCCATCCATCCATCATCTGTCAATGAATGCATGCACAGAGCCACAGAATCTCTGTCTGTGTGTCCACTGCATATTTGAAGAACCGTCTGAACGATGGACTTGCAGCACAGTGCCATGTCGGAAGTCGGTCAGATGAGCATATCTCTTGATCTGTCTGTCTGTCTGTCTGTCTGTGTGTGTGTGTGTGTGTGTGTGTGTGTGTGTGTGTGTGTGTGTGTGTGTGTGTGTGTGTGTGTGTGTGTGTGTGTGTGTGTGTGTGTGTGTGTGTGTGTGTGTGTGTGTGTGTGTGTGTGTGTGTGTGTGTGTGTGTGTGTGTGTGTGTGTGTGTGTGTGTGTGTGTGTGTGTGTGTTTGTCTGTCAGTTGGTGTCCCTTTTGTGCCATGACATTGGCCTCCAACTACTATGATTATGTGCAGCTACTGTAATAAGTACTCTGACAACAACGGGTACTGCATCGTCCTCGTCTGAACTAAAGTGCCATGCAAGGCGGGAACAATTAGGCGTTCAGAGTCTTGCTCAAGGTCACTTCGACACTAACTCTCGGGGAGCCTGGATCGAACCGGTTTACCTTCCAGTTTCCAGTAATCACACCTGCACTGGATGTGACTTAATTGTCCAATTCAACTAGGGCCTTTTGTATACTCTTGATGGGGATGTAGAACACTGAACTTTTTAACCATTTCCCATTTGATGTCCTCATCCTTTTGTACACCACATCTGCAGAATTTTTGTATTTGGGGGGGTGGGCAAGGGAACCGGGCAAGGGGACCGGGACAAAATGTACTATAACAACATAGTACGCAGAGACCTTCTGCACAGATTCGCTCCACAAGGACGCTGTAATCATTCAGCCTTTGCCAGCTACAATGGAGAGCTATACTTTGTGGCAAAAACCTGGACCAGACCTTCGACGACGAGGCACACACTGTTCGTTTTGCCCCCATACTATTACTATATAGAGTTGTGTAATGGTGTCAAAAGAGAATTGTTACGTAAGGCAAGATGTATGTGAACACATACATCTTGGATACAATGGAAATGTGTGCTGTCACCTCAGACATCAACATTGATGCCTGAGGTGACGGCACACATTTCCATTAATAATAATAATAATAAAACTTTATTTGTATAGCACCTTTCATGACATGAAATGCAGCTCAAAGTGCTTTACAGAACAATGGAGAATAAAAGAAAAGCAAGGCAACGACAAAAAACAAGCAGTAATGCAATACAGTGAGGACATGAATAACAAAAATAAAAAATAAAAGATCAATTAAAAGCAATGTTGTAGAAGTGGGTCTTGAGCTGAGCTTTAAAAATGTCTACAGAGGCATTGTTACATCAGCCTTCTGAAAGAAAGAATAAAATGGTATGTGTGTGTGGCAACACTATATACACATATGTGTTTAGACGCTCGGCTCAACTCAGTCACATTATATTGACTTTACACCAGTGCTACTCAACCGGTGGCCTGTGGGCCGCATGCTGCCCCTGCTTAATGTATCTGCAGCCCGTCATGGTCAGACCAATAAATATAGAATTAGTTATTTATAGGTATTGTATTGTTTGTTCCAAGAGAAGCAGCGGACTGACCTCATGCTTCCAAACTGCTTCTTTTCACCTGACAGGGGAGAGTTTCCCCGGCCGGACGTAGTGTGTGGAAGGAACACGTTATTCCGACCAGTTCCGTTCCCCTCCATCAGGCGCCCCGGCTGGCCAGGGGGTGGTAGTTTAGAGACCAGGATTACTGCATGTTTTTTGTGAGGGTACCTACCCTAGGGGACACGGGGAGAACATGCAAACTCCACACAGAAAGGCCCTTGTCATGTTTTCAACATATATCATAATAACAGGTATTTTAGACGCTCAACTCGTCACATTATTGGCTTTACACAGAGTAAAGAGTTAAAAAATTGCAGCGTGCGTGCGTGCCTGTCTGTCTGTCTGTCTGTCTGTCTGTCTGTCTGTCTGTCTGTCTGTCTGTCTGTCTGTCTGGTTTCCTTCTCTCTCTCCCTCTATAGCCTGCCATGGCCAGACTAATATCACTGTGTAGATTAGTCTGGGATCTCTGTGTGGAACCGCTTAGAGTCTTTTTTCCAGAGCCTGGGTGTCGATGGTCGCTGAGGGGGCGCTTGTTTTACAGGTTAGGATTAGGTTTAGGCATAGTTTTTGTGAGGTTATATAACCCTGCCCTGTAGTAAGTTGTAACCGGTGCTGTAAAACAAGCTTCCCATCAGCGCCCATCGAAACCAGGCTTTTCAATGGCAGATTTGTCTGGTTTCCAGGCTTCTCCCTCCCTCTGTCTCTCTCCCTCTGTCTCTCTCCCTCTGTCTTTCTCCCCCCTCTGTCTCTCTCCCCTCTCTGTCTCTCTTCCCTCTCTGTCTCTCCCTCTGTCTCTCTCCCTCTGTCTCTCTCCCCTCTCTGTCTCTCACCCTAACTCTCTCCCTCTGTCTCTCTCCCTAACTCTCTCCCTCTGTCTCTCTCCCTCTGTCTCTCTCCCCTCTCTGTCTCTCTCCCTAACTCTCTCCCTCTGTCTCTCTCCCTCTGTCTCTCTCCCCTCTCTGTCTCTCTCCCTAACTCTCTCCCTCGTTGTATGGCGTGTGGAGCTTTAATCAAGTCTTTATCTTGACTCAGTGCTGTTCCCATCACCTTTGCCAGCTCTGGCCGGCGTACCATGTAACTGTTAGAAGCACCGCGATTGATTATCTTTACACACGCTCCCATTCGTGCACACTCCTTTCCCAGCCGTCTTCCCTCAAAGACGCACGCTCGTAAACACGCGGCACACGCAAATTAGGAAATATCAAAGTGAAATTGAGCTCGACTGGAAGTGTAGCTAATGATGGATGGCAGAGAGTCATGAAAGAGTGATCATGAGGAACTATATCAAAGAGCATTAGCACAGCTTAGGATAAGGGACTACAAAGTTCTGTGTACACTGGAAACCAAAGACTTTAATATCCTTAACCTGTCTGCAACAGTCAAAAGAGTCCACAACAACTATGGGGTCAGGGTGCGCGTGTGCGCGTGCGTGCGTGCATGCGTGCGTGCGTGTGCTTTTTTACCATATTTGTGAGGGCCAAATGTCCCCACAAGTATAGCAGAATTTGATGAAAATACATTTAATATGAAGAGCGTTTTTCTTTGTCCTCACAAGAGAATGGATGTTTTAAAATGATTGAGTTAGGCTTACAACATGGAAAAGATTGCGATTGGGGACACAGTTTACGTTGAGGAGTTGGGGTCAGAGTTAGGCCTCGTTTATATTTATCTGTGCATTGTGAGCTTGTAGATCTGCTACTTGCGGTGCACAACACTGGCACACAACTATATGCTCATATTTCTTTGACACAGTAAAAGGATATACTTTGAAAAGTTCAAGTTGTCCATCTTGTCTGTGAGTGAGTTTGTCTGGAAAAGTGAAGGAAGGGGGAGAGGGAGAGAGACAGAGAGTGGGTGAGAGAGGAAGGGGGAGAGACAGAGACAGAGAGTGGGTGAGAGAGGAAGGGGGAGAGACAGAGAGTGGGTGAGAGAGGAAGGGGGAGAGGGAGAGAGACAGATAGGGGGTGAGAGAGGAAGGGGGAGAGGGAGAGAGACAGAGAGGGGGTGAGATAGGGAGAGAGTGGGTGAGAGAGGAAGGGGGAGAGGGAGAGAGACAGATAGGGGGTGAGAGAGGAAGGGGGAGAGGGAGAGAGACAGAGAGGGGGTGAGAGAGGAAGGGGGAGAGGGAGAGAGACAGATAGGGGGTGAGAGAGGAAGGGGGAGAGGGAGAGAGACAGAGAGTGGGTGAGAGAGGAAGGGGGAGAGGGAGAGAGACAGAGAGTGGGTGAGAGAGGAAGGGGGAGAGACAGAGTGTGTGAGAGGAAGACAGAGATAAAGCCTATTGACCAGCCGATGCACCGTGCTGAACACTGCATACACTGATCGATGTTGTCAAGTGACTTCATTATAGAGATAAGCATCTGTCTGATGATGATGATGATGATGATGATATCACCAGCAGCTCATTCTAAAGCCTAACGCCGGGGCTCCACTGAGTTTTTTGCGTCGTGTTGCGTTTTAACGTAAAACAATGAACCGAGGCGACTTGGTGACGCCGTTCAAACGCAACGGTCGGTAGTGGAGCACCCTTCATTGATTAAAAAGAGAACATTCCCTGCGTTGGCGATGACGCTATGCTGACAGACGCCCAATGGCGTGTGAGCCCTGGTGTAATCCATGCTCCGTCACGCAATGTGCCGTGCCACCAAATATCACATTTTGAATTGAACACTTCAAAATCAGAGTAAATTAGGCTTCCTGACAAGCCAATGACTCACTGACTCATACTGCGTGTGTGCGTGCGTGTGCGTGCATGTGCGTGCAGTCTATGATGAGACAGTGTGAGTGGTAGTAGTTTATGTAAACACTCCCACAGGAGTAGTCCCTCTCTCTCACACACAGGCCCTCATTTATCAACCGTGCGTACGCCAAAATATGGGTGCACGCCGAAATTACCGACATTTTCGGCATTTACCATTTCCGGCAAAGCTTGAAATTGAACTTGAGTAGGACAAAAAGTCACGTCTGGTCGGGAGCTGGCGTACGTTTTGTCCTCGGCTGTTTTTCTGTCGCACAGGCATGTCACAGGCATCTAAACATATGTTTTCACTCCTAAAATGTTAATATAAAACGGTATGTGTATATACATGTAAAAAGAAAAAGAGAGATTTCCAACTTTACAAGTAATTAAAATCGCGCAATTAAAAACAATATAACATGTTTACAATGTATTAGTTTGTGCTTAATCAAACAGTGCAAGGGCCTTGTTATGCGAGCGCACTTGTGAGATGATTTGGGAGCACATCACTGTGATATAATTTAAAGAAATGCATAAATGGACTGCACGCCTTTATTTCCAAGTGACAATGACAAGCATACATCTTGCCTATTTGCAATTGTAGCAGGCTATAGGCGTAAGGGGCTTAATCATTCACCATTCCATTTAAATAAGTGCTTTGACAGTTCAGATAAAAGCGAGATCATTTTCGGGGGTCGGGAGGACGGGACAGCGGCGTGCGTCGCCAACACATACCAGCACAGCACACATGCAAGCGAAGCGGCAAGCTTAATTCATCCATATGTTTATGATTCGTTCATCAATGATCAAATCACTACATAAACGTTGATTATGACTGCCTTGACGACATGATAGCCTATCTCTCATGCAGGCATATCACTCACCCACAGGACTTATCACAGCAGTGCGCAGTCTAACGCCTTATTCCATTCATGGTGATGCGATGTAGATGTCATGTAGGTGCGTGCGTGCGTGGACATGACAGCAAGGCAAGCGAGGAGAGGGAAACAGACAGGGTAGGCCTACAACTTTATTTAATTCATGCAGATATTCATTCTTTATTTATTTAATAACACACCAGTTAGTTGGGCTTGCAAGTTCATGCGTGTGCGTCTGTGTGTGTGTATGAGAGAGGGGGGTGAGGGGGCAGCAAGGCACGGGAGAACCTTCCCCCCCCCCCCCCCCCCCCCCCGTAACCAGGGTTTCCAGGACGTATTGCATGTGTTCATGTCGCAAAAACGAGGGCGAGGCTTGATTTCATAGGGCGTGCCAGATAGATTTCAGCCGTCACATTTATTAACGTCAGAACGAAATTAAGGAAGGATCAGCTGTTTGCGATCACTTTATAAATGCCGTGGCGACGTGGGTGTACTACGAAACCTGCACTCGAATCTGTGGCAGATTTTACACTCGATTGATAAATGAGGGCCACAGTCTCTAACTGGAGCCAGACCACCCCCCCCCCCCCTCACTCTCTCTCTGTCTCTCTCTCTCCCTGTCTACCTCCTTCTCTCTCCCCTCTCTCTTCCTCTCTTTCTCCCTCTCTCCCATTCCCTCTCTCTCTCCCACTCTCCCTGTCTACCTCCTCTCTCTCTACCCCTCTCATCCTTTCCTCTCTCTCTCCCTGCCTCTCTCTCTCTCTCTCTCTGTCTGTGTTCCATTAGTCTTCCTGTGTCGTCCGTCCAGGCCTGGTTCCATTTCCTCCCGTCTCAGACTAAACCCTCTCCATGTCCTCCAGACAGTTGACCCAAGGCTGTCACTGTGTTCCATGTCCTCTAGACAGTTGACCCCAGGCTGTCACTGTGTTCCATGTCCTCCAGACAGTTGACCCCAGGCTGTCACTGTGTTCCATGTCCTCTAGACAGTTGACCCCAGGCTGTCACTGTGTTCCAGGGGTGGTCTTACGTAACAACCACAGGAGCCTGGAGCTTTCAACTGAATGAGGGGGCATGGGGGCTGAGTGTGAGACTGTGAGTCAGTGTGCATGCTTCTGCATGTGTGCTTTGAACCACTTTATACGTCTGTTGACCGGGATGCGCCAGAACAGCACAACTTCAATATGGTTAAAGCGTAAGACGACGTCGTACAGTAACGTCCCAGAGTTTTGGTGCCGGGCGACAAACTGTTTATTATAAGGAGTAATTGCAGACATGTTATTGCACCCACTGAACTAAGAGGAGGCACTGCAAAGCAAGTGCATGAGACTGAGACAACAATGTCATGAGACTGAGAAAGCAGCCAGCAGACAATACAGTAAATTCTCTCCACGCACAGACAGAGCAGTGGACGCGTTTCAACCCAATAGGCATCTCAGTGTTGACTGAAGAAAACATTTGTTTTCACCATCAGGCTGATGACGACAATGTCTGATTTTACTGCTTTTAATTCCAAGGACGTCTCAGAGTGTATTGTCAGGGTGGACATTCCAATATGCAATGTGTGTATTGAAAGGAAACCTTTGGTGTTTGGTTTCCCATGCAAGGAGAGACCTTGGTTCTGCTTCCGTTTGCACCACAATGGCAAATTGGCAATGAGACTCTTCGGGCTTTTTGTCTCCACCAGGCCGAAGGCCTAGGGGGAGAGTATGTTTTGCACTCCGTCCGTGGGGGAGAGTATGTTTTGCACTCCGTCCGTGTGTGTGTGTGTCCGTCCGTCCGTCCGTCCGTCCGTGTGTGTGTCCGTGAGCAGCTAATCTCGGCCACCGTTAACCCGGTCGATGCCAAATTTTGCACACACACTCCCTGGATGCCAACGATGAACCTCTGCCCCAAACTTTCCAGAACGGCCTGTTATAGCGCCACCAGGAGGCCGCTTTGTGCAAAACAAATTTTTGCACAGTACACCTACAGATTTTGTCCAAACATCACGCAAATTGGTACACAGTCTCTCTAGAGCCATTCAACCAAACCGGTCTTTCAGATTTCCAGAACGGCCTGTTATAGCGCCACCAGGAGGCCGCTCCAGGAGGCCGCTTTGTGCAAAACAGGTTTTTGCACAGTACACCTACAGATTTTGTCCAAACATCACGCAAATTGGTACACAGTCTCTCTAGAGCCATTCAACGAAACCAGTCTTTCAGATTTCCAGAACGGCCTGTTATAGCGCCACCAGGAGGCCGCTTTGTGCAAAACAAGTTTTTGCACAGTACACCTACAGATTTTGTCCAAACATCACGCAAATTGGTACACAGTCTCTCTAGAGCCATTCAACGAAACCAGTCTTTCAGATTTCCAGAACGGCCTGTTATAGCGCCACCAGGAGGCCGCTTTGTGCAAAACAAGTTTTTGCACAGTACACTTACAGATTTTGTCCAAACATCTCGCAAATTCGTACACAGTCTCTCTAGAGCCATTCAACGAAACCGGTCTTTCAGATTTCCAGAACGGCCTGTTATAGCGCCACCAGGAGGCCGCTCCAGGAGGCCGCTTTGTGCAAAACAGGTTTTTGCACAGTACACCTACAGATTTTGTCCAAACATCACGCAAATTGGTACACAGTCTCTCTAGAGCCATTCAACGAAACCAGTCTTTCAGATTTCCAGAACGGCCTGTTATAGCGCCACCAGGAGGCCGCTTTGTGCAAAACAAGTTTTTGCACAGTACACCTACAGATTTTGTCCAAACATCACGCAAATTGGTACACAGTCTCTCTAGAGCCATTCAACGAAACCAGTCTTTCAGATTTCCAGAACGGCCTGTTATAGCGCCACCAGGAGGCCGCTTTGTGCAAAACAAGTTTTTGCACAGTACACCTACAGATTCTGTCCAAACATCACGCAAATTGGTACACAGTCTCTCTACAGCCATCCAACGAAACCAGTCTTTCAGATTTCTCAGACTCCATCCTGATTGGTTAAGATTGGCTTCCAAAGTGCACAGGAGTGCTCAGTTTAAAAAATGCTGCAAATCATGAACACATCGCGTGATTTCCGTGAAATTGTGCACCCACATTCCCACTAGGCCGAGGACGAAATGCCACATGAACAATTTCAACTCAGCCTCAAGGTGGCGCTATAACTGGCCGAAAACTGTTTTTACCTCTAACTGCACGGATCTGTGGATAACTTTGTATGCCAACTCCCTAGAGGCCAAGGAAAAACCTTTGCCTGGAATTCTTCACATCTGCTCATCCTGGTGGAGACCTGTGCCCAGTAGGGCACTTTTTCTAGTTGTGTCATCTTTTTAGCTGAGTTTTCTTGACTGTACAATTACAATTTACAATGCAATTTATAGGCATTTAGCACCAGATGCTCTTAATCTAGAGCGATGTACAGTAAGCAAGGTAAACACGAGGTAATACTGAACATCAGATGCATAGAGACATTGTAGTGCCTCAGTAATCTAGGACCGGTAAACCGTCTTCAGTCTAAACATTGTAATAAATAAATATTATGTACGTTGAAGCTATTATAAACTGCCAGGAAAACAAATTAAACTGGCAATCTGTCTAGCAATAACCATTGCATAAGACTGCATAGTCGTCAAGGCTACGGCAAGTGCTGCGAGTGCGTGCTACTGTTATGAAACATGTTAACAAAGTATTCTATCAATAAAAAGTCCAATTGTTGAATAGAGGAAGGGAGTGCTGCCGTACGTGGTCCTTTGTTTGTTGAACTGAATACAGCTGCTCGTTGGCGAGGTTAAATCATGACAATAAAGAAGAGGATCCAAGGCACTCTGTTCCAGTGAGGTGAAAAAAGCCTTTATTGTAAGTTAAGGCATGCCAACAGCATGCCAACATGCACAAGAGAGGTAATGGAGCAATCGGTGTAAATGTATGACAGCTATAATTTCATTACACAATGGTTATGAAATGGCGTTGTAGACACTACGTGTAAGTGTAGGTTCTGCCGTAGTAGAAAGGGCTGCGACGGAGAGCAGGTTTATGTATCGAGCACTGATCCATTTCTGGTTGCCGGAGCCGTGAGAAGGAAACGGAGAGGTACTAGAGATGCTGTGGTGGATTAGCAGCAGGTCTCATGGTGTGTGTGTGAAGTGAGCCACCCTGAGACCGATTAGATCTCCAGTCATTAGAGTGTTGTTATTATACTCTGCTCAGACCAGGTGATTGGTGGCGGAACGCTATTGTTTTCCCGGGGCTCTCGCGTGCCAGACTCATCCCACAAACTTGCATAACAAAATAGTTTTACGGCGCAAAATGGGGGCCACAGGTGGCAGGGGGAGTTGAAAAATTTTCGGCTAGTTGAACTATTTTAAAATGATTTTCAAAATAGTAAAAAATTACATAAGTTTAGGGATAAGGGATAAGGGTGGCGCAAGATGGAGCCCCATATTTCCCTATTTTGGGCAGCCCAGAGACCACCGCTATTTTAGGGTCCTTCCTTAAATGGAAATGTTTATGGACCCCCTGGTTTCGTGGAATGGAATCTTCTCACCTACTTTTTTCCAAGTTGGCACACTGCTGCCGAGGACTGTAACACTGTAGCACTCTGGTGACTGCCACTAATATTATGTTTCATGTATATATTACCGCTCAAATCCAGGTCAGGGCGGACACCACACAGTGGCTGCGTGTACTGTATGTGACTGTTGTTTCCATATGGCAGTGGTGGCACGTAACCCAATCCATTTGCTCAAGTACTGTACTGTATAGTGTACTGTTCTGCATACTTTAACTCTTGCTACTTTAAGTGCATTTTCTTTATGTTAATACTTTTGTACTTTGACTTAAAGGGGAATACCACTCATTTTCAACATTTTACTATGTCATTAATATACCTTTAGAGTTGTTGTGTGGAAATAAATAAATAAAAAGTCCCCCCATACTGTGTTGCCTAGAACTGGAGGTCTTCAGTAACATCTCAGTGACATCACAAAGATGTACTTCATAATGTTAGGCTACTGATTTTTTTCAGACCTCCAGTTCTAGGCAACAATGGGGGACTTTCTTATTACAACTTTAAGGTATATTAATGACATAGTAAAATGTTGAAAATGTGTGGTATTCCCCTTTGAGTAAGATTTTGACCGCAGGACAGACTGAGGTATTGTTACTTTTACTCGGTGCGCATCTTTAACCTCTGCCATACAGCACTTCTGAAGGTTTTCTGCAACCGAGGTGAGTCAACCATTTGAACCCCAAAAAATGCAATAATCCATATGGGGAAATTTGCCAAAAATATCAGATCTACAAGCTTGTAGGGTAAAGCCAGGTCCACACTGCCCCGACGATCGGCTGTCTCCAGTCGCGAGACTGTCCGCAGGAGGCAGGAGACTCCCCGACGAGAAGCTCCCGTCGCTTGCCGTCCCTAGCGCCTTATCGACGCGTCGGAACCTGTTGATGAAGAACCGAACATGTCCGGTCGGTTGCCGATGTCGGGAGCGACGCTATCCATGTTGTAGTGATGAGGGGGGTAAATTACTCCACTGTAGAGTGGACTTCTAGTCTGCTCGTCATGTTTCAGGGCTGACAACTGGTGTAGTGTGTGAACTAGATAGTAGATACCATATTCTCAATATCAACTCTCAATTAATATATAATACTAATCAATCAACTCCAGTCTCCAAATCAACTCCAAAGCAAGACTATGGAAAATAATCTTTCGTCGGCAGACTGTCTTTGTGCAGATAAAAAATGCTAGTCTGTTGCAATATGAGAGTTTTAAGTAGTCTTTGACGGGTCTGGAGTCACCTTTAGGGTTAGCAATTTTAGGAGACTTGGCACAGACAAATAAAAAGCACACATCCGGTCCAGCTTAACAAAGTCCAGAAGGTTTAGTATATTTCTCACAGTATTCCTTTCATAACTGTGCTTTGACCCATTTATTTGTGCTGCAGAGTGCTGACCAGGGTTCAGCGTGGTGTCAAATCCATTATCACGGAACAGTTGTCATTAGCAGAGCTGTCGGAAGCCTTCGCACCCCGCTACCTCGGCATCAACACTGTTGCCATGCAAACAGCATTACTGTAATGCAGGTTAAGGGGGACACGCTGACTCCACTTCCCTCCTCTCTTCTCTATCAAGTTTCAGAGAGCACTTATAATTGCTGCCTTGAACCCCATAGCATCCATATACTGTATATAAAGTAGCGTCTTTATTCAAAGCGCTTTACAGTGTGCATTATACATTCACCCATTCACACACACACAGACAGTGGAGGAAAGTATGCAAGGCACACCTGCTCATCGGGAGCAGTTGCGTTGTCTTGCTCAAGGACACTTTGACACTAACCCTGGAGGAGCTGGGGATTGAACCGGGAACCTTCCAATGCCCAAGCAGCTGCTTTACCTCCTGGGCCACTACGACCCATCCTTCACCCTGATTTGTTCCACTAACTAACCGTGGGCCGTGGAAACCGTAATGTTGGCTGTGTGTTTTATAGGCAGCATGCACCCATTGCACCGTCCGTTGTTTGTGTAATTCGATGTTCCTTAGCCAGCGCTCCTTAACTCAGGGCTTGTTTGGTGCGACCGTGCTACACGAGAACGCTATGGCCCTGAGTCACCAAATGGAGATGTACGCTGCTTAGTTACACCGTCTCACATGTAGGCTACTCACTTAGTGTTATTTTTTGCAGGCAAACCCAGGTGACATGAAAGTGACAATTTCGGGGGGGGGGGAAAGAAAATAAAAAAGAAAATTGCTGCATCAAAAGTAATCAACATAAAGAAAATAGCCGATCTACAAGCTCACAATGCCTTGTAGATCTGCTATTTTCACAATATTTATCTGTGGGACCGAGTCAAACAAAATGTCAACTCAACTCAACACAATTCCAAGTGCTTGTCAAGGCAATCACATTCAAATGGGATTTATTTTTTATTTTTTGGTGGGGGGGTATGATTATTTTGGGGGTTGAGAACCACGGGCCCCGGGTGTAAATAAACAGCCACCACAGATGCTGTGGCCTTATGGAAAATACCAGTGGAGCCTTTTGTCCTATTTTGTCTCCCTCCCTTCTAAGCTTTCTGAACGCTAGCTAAACAAATCCATCCATGTATCTTTAGAATCTAATGATTCACATGCATGGGAACAACATACAGTATCATTCCGTGGATCTTGGACTGTATGGGTGTCATCAAGCCCCATTGACTTACATCATGAAATGTCATTCTATAAGTTACTTCTTTGGACTGTACTCTCTGTTTGCTTAAGAAACAATGGCACTCTTTTGTCATCAGTTCCAATTTAATTTGTTTAATAATGAAACTGTCAGGATGTAATAGACATTTTTAGAATCTGATCTCAGGTCAGAATGG
>NC_139701.1:19104725-19109725 GCF_964188405.1 Protomyctophum parallelum | reverse complement strand
TACATCTGTCTTTGCATTCACCCTCAAAGCGGCTAGGAGGAATCAGGATGTGGGTGGGGGGGGTGTCAAACCGCATCTTACATAAGTTTGAAATATGAGAGTTTAATTTAGCCATTTATGGTTTGCTGTGGAAACTCGTCATTCCACCAAAGATATTCTGAGAGAGGCGAACAAACCTGGTTGCCTTTTTCACACAGGGCACGAAAGGTGTGCCTGACTCATGCTTCTATCTGAGGACCATATGGTCAACACAGAAGTGACTATTAGGTGACAGACAGCATCTGTTAGCAGTAGAATTAGCTGGCTTATCAGGACCAACGGCCTCGGGGTCTGAGAGGAGGAAATGGTCTCTTCCACTCCCCCTCAGCTGCTGATTGAGAGCTGATTGCGATGTCCTTTAAAACTTGCATCTGTCCACTAGCCCCCCTGCGGCTATTATGTAATGCCTACTCCGTCATGCTCCCCCGAAAATCCAATCTACAAGCTCGCAACCCACAGCGTTGCTTTTTCACGAATGGTGAAAATCTTTTCAAAAAACGTTTGAACGTTTTCAAAAAAAAAAAAAAAAAAAAAAAGAAAGTATAACATTTTTAGTTTGATCAAAGGAATACAATTCACCTTTACTGACCTTCCCAAAATAGGCACGGCAGGTTGCCAGTGTGCTGTTTGGCAGCGGTGATGTGGCACAGTGGGGGGAGTGTTGTAGTGCTGTGTTGTTGTAGCATTCCCAGGTGCAGCTGTGCTGATGCAGCCTCCTCCCATGGGCTTTAATACACTGACCTGCTCGTTAGTCTGTAACGACCACATTCCACATGAAACTGCTGGTACAGGTACCAGCCTCCAACCACCCCTATACTACTATTAGCTCCTTCATTCACTCTCTCTATATCTGTTCTGTGTGTGTGTGTGTGTGTGTGTGTGTGTGTGTGTGTGTGTGTGTGTGTGTGTGTGTGTGTGTGTGTGTGTGTGTGTGTGTGTGTGTGTGTGTGTGTGTGTGTGTGTGTGTGTGCGTGTGTGCTTGTGTGCGTGCGCGCGTACGCGCGTGTGTGAATGCAGAATTGCAGAAATGCAGAATTGCCATATGATTCATATAATAGAACGGCTCTCTCTCCATTTCCATCTGTTTCACTCTGCCACACTCCCTCATGCTTGGTTTCTTTGACTCCTTTCTCTCATCACTCTCTCTCTCTGTCTCTTTCTCGCTCTCTTCTACCCTCACTGTTTCTCTCCGCTATATTCTCTGTCATTTCTTTCCCCCGCTTTTTCCTACAGGCAGATCTTTGCTACCCTCGGCACTTCTGTAAAGCATTTTGATTAGACAGCAAGTTTCTCTGCTGGAAAGCCCCCGAACATCATCACTGGCTTGAATATACACCCAGCCAAGATAATTACCTGCCAAACAAGAACACATGTTTCATCTCTGCCCATTTTTGTGCGAACGTGAATATTTCAGTGCATGTGTCAACCATTGTCCTTGCTCAAGATTGCTATGTATAGCCTATACTTTATTGTCACATGATTACAGGTGGAAAAGAGTGGGTGGCATAATTATTTTGTGTGCAAGCTGTCAACATTGCATTTACAGGAAGAGAACCCGCAAAGAAAGAATCACATTGAGAGTGTTGCACTTTCTTTAGCCTACGCCCTTGTAACAGGCTCGGGCAGTAGGCAGCATTGTGGCTGTAGTGACAAACATAAAGACATGTTGTTGAATTCCCTATTCTGGCAACTAAGTGACCAGGGCATTTATCAACTAAGTGACCAGGGCATTTATCAACTAAGTGACCAGGGCATTTATCAACTAAGTGACCAGGGCATTTATCAGAAGAAAAAACAACTAAAAGTCTCTGTCCCTCTCTGGGAAACAAGTCCTCACAGTATATATATAGCACTCCTGCTCTGTCTACCCTGTGGTCTACCCCTGCTGTAGACCGCTTAGACTCTAAGCGGTCTACATAAACTCTGACTCTGCCAACAGTCCTCAAACACTCCTGCTCTGTCTAAGGTCTACACAAACTCTGACTCTGCCTACAGTCCTCAAACACTCCTGCCTTGATGCTAAAAAGTGCAGAGGCCGCAGTGTGTGCAGCTTCTCGGCAGTGCCTTAGATTGTCAGCGGTTGGAGCCAATGAGAGGGAATGTAGAAGGCTGCTATCACCATTCCCCTCACCGTCCCTCAGCCCTCTACACCATATTTTATACTTTCATGCATTCAAGAGTAGATCTTCAAGCTCACAATGCATCACATGCGAGATATATGTTATATATAGATATGTAATCTGTTTTATGACAATCGGACAGATGCTCATTCATTAATCATTATAATTATTGTAATTGTAATAATTGTAATTGTAATAATGCAGAGAAATTGATAATTGAAAAACACCAATTCTGATCACGCAAGAGTGGTCGCTGTTAGATTATTGCTTATTCACAATGTATCGTGTGTGTGTGTGTGTGTGTGTGTGTGTGTGTGTGTGTGTGTGTGTGTGTGTGTGTGTGTGTGTGTGTGTGTGTGTGTGTGTGTGTGTGTGTGTGTGTGTGTGTGTGTGTGTGTGTGTGTGTGTGTGTGTGTGTGTGTGTGTAGGTTGTGTGAGTCCAGAGGAGCTGACCATGGAGGGGGTCCACTCTACAATAGAGAGGGTGTTTGAGATGCTACGATGTCTGAGCCACACCAGAGACCACCTCAAACAACTACAGTCTGTCTACACTGCCAGCGATGGAGTTCACCAGGTCTCACACACACACACACACACACACACAGGCACACACACACACACACACCAAAAATGGAGAGGAAAAGTTTTGGACCTCTAGTCTCCAGGTGATGTTTTGGTGAACAGAGTTATTTTGTTTCCCCCGATATCACATTATTAATTCCCATTGATGGTGGAATGCAGTTTGCATCTCCTCTAAATCTGTTGTTTAAATACCATTTGCCTGCGTTTTGTTTCATTATCTCATGTCATGTGGCTTCGGCATATATGCGCATATTTAACCACATACATAAGTACAGATAGCTGATCATTTTCTTGTATTTCACTGACATTACCTCACGATGCGATGCCTTGTGAGCAAATGCCTGCTAATTAATCAAATAAATGAATCAAATAAAATATAAATAATAGAAGGTTTAAAGCAGAGGAGGCGAGGAGCAGAGGGGGAGGCAGCTGATCAGGGGTAGAGTGGCCAGATGGCAACAATTCCCAGTTCGATCCAGTTCAGAGTCCATGAGCAAGACTCTGAACCCCTAATTGCTCCAGATGTTCAGTTTGGTGCCTTGCATGGTTTACTCCACCATCGGTGTATGAATGTGTAATGTGTACAAATCTATGTAAAGCGCTTTTGATAAGCGCTATATAAATGTACCATTTGGTCCTGTTTTGTCCTGTGTTTTGTCCACTTTTTTCGGTGCATTGCACAAGATAACTGATCGGGAGTCTGCAGGACCGGTGCATGTGCGTGCATGCTTGTTTGTGCGACTGTGCGTGTGTGCATGCTTGTGTGTGCATGCGTGTGGGTGCGTGCGTGCGTGCGTGCATGCTTTAGTGCATGCGTGTGGGTGCGTGTGTGTGTGTGCGCGTGCATGCATGCGAGAGCATAACATCGCCATGTATGTCGGTCTTATGCAATACCAGGCATCTCTCCCTGCTCCCATTGTGATTGCTTTGACGTTTTCAATGGCTTTCAGCCTCTCCAGACGCAGTAAATGGGTTTAACACCTCGAGAAATCGAGAACCTTAAACCTTCAAGTGCAATATGTGATGAGGTTTTTGTCTGTTCTTATGTAACCACTCAGTCCTGCCTGGCTGCTGCCTTTGTCCTTTTGGTATTACAGTAAAGTCGTTTTATTTTTCTTATTTTATACTTTGTGTTAGGTAGAGAGTCCAGATAAATAAATAATAATACAAATAAATAATAATAATAATTAAGATGATGTGCACACAATCATGATGATCTGCTATTTTCACTTGTTTGGGTCCCGGGCAAATTCAGCCTTTTGGGTCTCGACCTGAACATTTTGAGAACCACTTCTGCTGTAGAAGATCTTTAGGCTCCATGGAGTAATTGATAGAGGGAAAAAAAAGTCATTTTGGGTGTGAACTATCCCTTTAAACGCTCCAGTCTTAGTGAAACATACCTAAATTGCGACTGTTGTTTGGTATGCTCACTACCTTTCTGTCTGAGATGTCTCTCGTAGCCTAACTATAAAGTATGCTACAGTTCAGGCAGTACAAGTACACTGTGTCTCATGTACAAGTACACAGCCATGGGCGATCAGATTATAACAGCTAACTTAGCTTGACGGTCAATAAATACAAATAAATTAAACTGCACAGCATGCAGGCAGGCAGTGATCACCCCATGTGCACAGGCCCCCATCAACTCGTACAATTCAGCAGTCAAAGTAGGACGCGAAAAAGCAATGGGTCTAGCACCAATCCTTTATGTATTCCATTGCTATTATAGCTCAAAGGGTAGACAAATGGTAAATGGTGCATTTACTGTATATAGCGCCTTTATCCAAGGCGCTTTACAGAGATTGTGCATTACATTCACCCATCCACACACACATTCACACACCGATGCCAGAGGAAACCATGCAAGGCACCAACCTGCACATCAGGAGAAATTAGGGGTTCAGAGTCTTGCTCAAGGACAAAAATTCCAGTTGTGGAAATAGCTGATTGTCTTCCATTTCCATGAAGTCATCCTTTGCCAGCACTGTGGAATACAGTGAATGGCGGGGACATTTTGGCTTAAGGCCACTTTTTTATTATTTTTATGCAGGCGCGAGTCGTGCTTTATTTGGATGTACCCAGGAGCACAGCCAAGACAAAGGGAACATTGACCCAGACATGCATCATTTATTATGCAGATCCAAAGCAGGCAGTGTGTCCCCTCCAACTGTGCAGTATATACTTTCCCCATTTTCAGGTGTGTGTGTGTGTGTGTGTGTGTGTGTGTGTGTGTGTGTGTGTGTGTGTGTGTGTGTGTGT
>NC_139701.1:19062225-19099725 GCF_964188405.1 Protomyctophum parallelum | reverse complement strand
AGGTGTTGCATCCCAAAAATAGGCGATCTACAAGCTGGTGGTGTGTGTGTGTGTGTGTGTGTGTGTGTGTGTGTGTGTGTGTGTGTGAGGGGGGGAGGGGGGGGGGTCACTCGATGTGGGTTCCTATTATGGAGAAAGCAGGCGAGAGTGTTTGGGAGAGTCAGGACGTGTCACAGTGACTGATGTTTTCAAACACACCCCCTTCTGACTAATGCATTCAGCCGTTGAAGTGGACCTAACAGCAACAACATTATGCAATATGCATTATAATAACACAAAGGTACGCCAACACACATCTATCAGAGTCAAGAGTCACTATTTTGAGCTAAGTACATCAGCATGTTAAAAGAAAACAATCTGACTCAGATGTTTTGTTTACAAGTAGAACATTTACAAAATAGAATTCAGGAGATGAATGATGGGGTATCTCCTCTGTGTTAGAAGGCCTGACAGGGGCTTATGCTGCATTCACATGGAATCAGGCTAGCGGTCGACGGCAACCAGACTTCATTTTAGTGGACGGGAGCAGGACGGTAAACGTAACAGGACGGCACGGCAGCCCGGCAGCCAGAACCGGTGACGGTAACGGCATACGGCATGAATGTTAAAATAAGAAGGAAGACGTAGAGCCTCCGTGCTTGCAGGTGCTGCCCCAGTCCGTAGGAGTTGTATGCATGATGATCTCCCGGCCCGGCTTCCCCACCCTGAACATGGGCTGATTGTGTTTGTATAATATAGACTCTTGACGAAGCTTGATGCGCCACAGTGGACTCTGTGGTGGTGGGAAGGTGCTTTACCACTGCGCCACCCGAGCGACTCTCTCCCTCAGCAACAATATGTTGTCCAACAAAACTTAACTTGACAAAAATGCAATTGCAAGTGCCAACGCATATATTAGCTGTACGGATTCGGAGACATGAAATCCAAACACACCCACGCAGCCACACACACACACACACACAAATCATCATGTAAATACAGACCTGAAATTGCCCAAAATGTTTATTTTATCCAAGATGTCCTCATTTAACCTGTCTGGAAGACTTTGTGGCCACCAAGGATAAGCTTTACAGCATATTGTGTTATTTAAATTAACACCGCTATATGCAGGCCCGGGCGGCTGGTTTAGCTGACTGGTAATCCAGTCTGGCAGATCCCGACGTCCTTTACTGCGTGTCACCCTCCCATCTCTCTCCCCATTTCCTGTCGGCCTACTTTCATCTATCCCTCTATCAATCAAAGAAAGGGGAAAAAAAGGCAAAAGACAAAAGAAATATCTTCACTGCTATATGCAGGTAACTTTGAGGTTGGTGCATACATTTGTCTCCCACTGTCTAAAAGCAGACATCTTGTCAACTGACCAGGGCTTGACGCTTAGCATTTTTCCAAGTAGCACATGTGCGACTAAGTTGCACAAAAATCTAGTAGCACACAAATTATTTTAGGAGCACGATGAAAAGTTATCAAATAATGTGTTTTTGAGCCCCTCCTATGTATACCGGTATACATAGCTTTAGTCCCAGACTCCCCACACATCTCATGATTTGCCATTGACAATGAAAGGGGAATTCAGGTCAAATGTCCACTAAATCTTGTCCCATCAAAACATTAAATGCCATTGACATTGAAAGGAAAATGTATACGTCATATGCAAACGAGCAAATCAGCTATTAAACCAATCACAGCTAGGTATTCTGATGTACGAGATTATTCATGATGATGTATGATGATAAGAGTGTCCCTCACTTCACCCAGGTGTGATTTTTCTTTAATAAAGTGATATGAGGTAGGGACGGGCAATATGGTAAAATATTATATCACAATATATTTTCAGCAATTATCAAAATATTGATATTCATCAGGATATAATTATTATTTTTTTGTTTATTTATGCAGATAGATAGATAGATAGATAAATTAAATTATTATCTATATAGCTATCTATCTATGTTGCTCATGGATGCATGGATGGATAGACAGACTATCCGTTTTTATCCTGCTGTTCTATCATGTGATATTCGATGCAGGGCAAGATGCTCGATTGTGAATTAAATTGTAACATTCTCCTTGGCTTTGACTGCTTCAGACAGAACATCTGACACACAGCTACAGTAGACTATATTTACTAAGCTGGTAACTTACTCGGCTGCCTACCGTTGCTCGTTAATCAGGTCACACAATTGATGGACCACTGATATTTATCCAGCCAGGTCGGTGATTACTAATATAATTCATGCTGTGCAACACATGCTTTTAACACGCTATCATGCTGCGTTCACTCTGACGCTCTGTGCTGCCTGCGAGGGAACAACAGACACACAGCACATGAGCACAGAGTGCTAAAAGGGGGAGGGCCGAGGGCTGTGCGGTGGAAGCAAGGGGAACAGATCTTCAAGCTAAGGATGCATCGAGTCGTTAGCTTGTAGATCTGCTCTTTTTGGCGAACGACACCGCCGTACTACAAATATAAATGTAGGTATAGAACTGAAACTAATAGAATGTGTATTGCGGGATCAGAGCCTTAATTGTCTTTATCACGATTGAACGGTCAAATTCTGTAGTCGCACCAGTGCTACAAATTGAATTCTACAACTCGCACGGTGCTATTTTTAGTAGCATATGCGACTACCTAGTCGCACTGTCGAGCCCTGCAACTGACAATAAAAGTTTTTTGTAGTGATAGTCCCATTGTGAGATCCACTGCTCACATCTGAAGGCAAATTGATGCTTCATTGAATGACAGGGTTGATAGAAAGGCCAGCTATTCAGCTGCAACTGGAAATACAACTTGTTTTGTACTGGTAGCGGGCCCATAAATGACAGAATGAAAGGTCAGGTAAAATTGGAAAGGGGGCAAATCGTTTATATAGTATAGAAAAAGATGTGCCCCCTTTCCAATTTTACCTGACTTCAGTCATTTATGGGCCCGCTACCAGTACAAAAAAATGGGGTTTGTTACAAGGATGATAACCTACAATTCTACTGTAAAAATAGGTTTGGAATAATGGTGAAGTCAGACTTATGATTGGCAGACATGTGCTTCCGGTGTTCCTGCAAGACATTTTAAAATAAAAGCTTTTCCGCCCGGTGTCCGTTACAATCCTGTTATACGTATTACTGCAGTTCTTTCATTCTGTGGGTTGCAACATAGTGACCTATTCAGATGCAAACAATTCATACCTTACCATTTGCATTGCGTTTGAGCACGGTAGCCATAATATTCAGCTGTCACCACTCACCAGTAAATATGGCCAGCTCAGTGGCCTTGTGATTAGAGTGTCCGCCCTGGGACTGGGAGGTAGGGGTTCGATCCCCGGCCGGGTCATACCAAAGACCCAGTGCCTCCCTGCTTGGCACTCAGCATCAAGGGCAGTGGGGGCGGGACTGCGACGCACTATGGGCCTCATGGCTCAACAAGGCTTACTTACTACCAGTAATTCTAGACATGGTTATAATTCTAGACATGCAGGCCCTAAGCTGTCACTTTACCTCTACCCAGAAGCAATGCACTTAATTATGCACTTAACTTGTCCGCTTATATTCTATGTCTATGACCCTCGGTGATAGGCCATTCATCCAATGTCCTGGACACTATTCAATGTAAGCGCATTGCTGTCTGAACGTCTGAATGTCTGCAATGACGTCCTTACCGACTACATAACACTGTACTGTACTGTACTGGTTCTCTCCGTGTCCCTGAGCTCTCTATTATATATTATAAGGTCCTTGATAAGGATTTCAAAAGGGATGGAATAACAGCAGAGGAAGAATAACACATCCTGTTACTGCACTTTTCATCACAGGGATTGACACATACAACATTTTTTTTTGCTCTTAAAGGTTTCATGACATTAATTTGCATTTATTTTTCTGAGCTCAATTGCACCCAAAAAACCTGAACTTTTAACATTCAGTAGATTTTTTTGTGGTCTGGGGTTTTCTGGCTCAAACAAGTGCTCTGATTTTCCTGCTGACTGTGATGTCACAGTCTGCAAATCCCATATATGACAATTGGATTTGTAGGCAGATGTCACTGTTTTGCCTGTTTTCAGGCATGAAACCTTTAACCCATTTTGGGTGGGAACCCCTTTTGGTGTTAGCATTATGTTATGCTTTAGCTATTGAAAAATAGCAGATCTACAAGCTCATCTACGAGCTTGTAGGTCTGCTATTTTTTTTAAACCGAAGAACTACTGACTGAAACATAGCTTTTTCAGAAAACTCTCAGGATGTACAAGACATTTTTAGAATCTGATCCGTGGGGGCACGGTGGCACAGTTAGTAGGGCTGTCGCCTCACAGCTAGAAGGTCCTGGGTTCGATTCCCGCTGGGGACGCTGTGGGCACTGGCGGCGTGTTCCCTCCTCCCCGTCATCAGTGCCCATACCTGAGGCGGGGGTTGGCGATAGGGCCTTTCTGTGTGGAGTTTGCATGTTCTCCCCGTGTCGACTAGGGTAGATACCCTCACAAAAAAATACCGTAATCCTGGTCTCTAAAACTACCTCCCCCTGGCCAGCCGGGGCGCCTGATGGAGGGGAAAGGAACTGGTCGGAATAACGTGTCCCTTCCACGCGCTACGTCCGGCCGGGGAAATTCCCCTCTGTCAGGTGAAAAGAAGCAGCTTGGACTCCTCACGCATAGAAGGAGGCATGAGGTCAGTCCGCTGCCCCCCCAGGTTGGCAGAGGAAGTGTAGCGCCCAGGATTACATTAGATAATTGGCACTGGGTGAAAAGAAAACTGGGTTACAAAATCGTGGGATAAAAATGTAAAGTAAAAAAAAATAATAATAATCTGATCTCAGGTCAAAACTCTCAGAGAGAGAGAGAGAGAGAGAGGGAGAGAGAGAGAGAGATGAAGAGGCAGACACACGGGGGAATGTCTTATGCAACTCCTGGTATTAGTGTTCCGTTTTTCCATTGATAAACAAAACACTCATGACAGAGCTATGCTATTTCCAGTCACGCTCAACAGTCTGATGATTCATTGAGACACTTCAGCTCAGATTGACCATACATAGACCATTTATTGCAAAGCTATTGCATGTTAGTATGGCGTTGTGGCTCTGCTCATGTGATATCAGATGATCTGCGTACCGAGACGCAGGTCTGATATCACATTTGATATCTCCGATTATCTGTGCACCGAGACACAACTCTGATGTCAACGACCCCCCCTGAGCAGAGCCAAAGATACAATAATCCATGAACAACAATACACAGTAATAACACAACACATGATTCAACACAATGCATCTACTTAATCGCAAACAATACAATAATATACCATAACCCCTGGACTAAGAACTACAGGGAGGAGGCCGGGGAGGTGGGGGAAATTTGCACGCAGTTGCGCCCGTTTATCCGTTCGCCTTTGTCCGCCTTCTCCTACCAAACCACTCCGTTTGCACACATCTCTCCATGCACAATACCTACTGCATGCCTGTCTAGACATTTGTTGACATGTTGCATCCATGCAACTGTCATAATTACTGTACAGTTTGCATTTGCATGAAATACCATGTTATTGCACAACAACTCACGGTGATGCAAATTACTTCACATTTTAGGCCACACCCTGTTCCGCTACACGCACGTGCGCACACACACCTACACACAAGTTGCAGCAGTACAGTACGGAACAGTACAGCACAGTACGCTGTATTGTACAATACAGCACAGCACACTGGCCACCTGGATGGCGTGGCGCTAGAGTGGGACCGGCTAAATGCCGGTCGAATTCTAGTCATTAATTTATGATGGCCTGATTACTAACTCTTACCACTACATTAATCCTCATCCTTCACCTGACACTCATTATTATTATTTTTTAACTGTTTTTTTGTGGCTTTCGCCTTTATTTTTATTTTTTTATGGAGGGACAGTCAGCCTACTGTCTGTAGGCTGACAGGAAATGGGGAGAGAGATGGGGGGGTGACATGCAGTAAAGGCCGTCGGGATCGGGAGTTGAACCCACGGCACACTGCCAGACTGGATTACCAGCCAAGGTGCCTGGACCACTGAGCCATGGCCCAGGCCACCTGACACTCATTCTAACCTTGAGTTAGCTTTATTCGTACAGTTGGGATTACGGTCCCAAATCCAGTATTTTGTTTTTCTTTCTCTCTTATCCTCTTTTCTTACAAAGATCCTGTATTTTCTTAATTTATTTTTTTACACACCCTTGAATTGAAATTTAATTTCAATTGAGATTTAATCGTGATTTAAATTGTCATCAGTTTTAATCAATTTTAACATACATTAACAACATTTTCTACATATCGTCTCTGTCCGGTGGAAACCTCATTATGTCCAAAACTGTTACTTTTCATGATTCAAATTAAAAAATTGCATTGCGAAACGTTTCGAGCTTGAAGATCTGCTACTTTTGATGCTTTTGTGCATTAATGTATGGAAAAAACACAAAAAGTGAGAATGGAGGTTTCTGCCCGACAGCAACGTCGACCTGTTGATTATGTTGAAGATACATTCTTGCCCAGGCGGTGGCGTAACCGTCTGGGCACCCGACTGGTAATCCAGTCGCAGTGTGCCGCGGGTTCGACTCCCGAGCCCGACACGGCCTTTACTGCATGTCTTCCCCCATCTCTCTCCCGTTTCCTGTCAGCCTATCCCTGTCCCTTAAAAATAAAAACAATAAAAGGAGTAAGCCGCAAAAAGAATATCTTAAAAAAAAAAGAAGATACATTCTTAACTATATCTGTCTCTTCGTTCCTGTGTTTGTGCTGTGTGGTTGTGTGTTTGTGCTGTGTGGTTGTGTGTTTGTGTGTGTGTTTGTGTGTGTGTGTGTGTGTGTGTGTGTGTGTGTGTGTGTGTGTGTGTGTGTGTGTGTGCTGTGTGGTTGTGTGTGTGTGTGTGTGTGTGTGTGTGTGTGTTTGTGCTGTGTGTGTGTTTGTGTTTGTGCTGTGTGTGTGTGTGTGTGTGTGTGTGTGTGTGTGTGTGTGTGTGTGTGTGTGTGTGTTTGTGTTTGTGCTGTGTGGTTGTGTGTTTGTGCTGTGTGGTTGTGTGTTTGTGCTGTGTGGTTGTGTGTTTGTGCTGTGTGTTTGTGCTGTGTGTGTGTGTGTGTGTGTGTGTGTGTGTGTTTGTGCTGTGTGTGTGTGTGTGTGTTTGTGCTGTGTGGTTGTGTGTTTGTGCTGTGTGTGTGTGTGTGTGTGTGTGTGTTTGTGCTGTGTGGTTGTGTGTTTGTGCTGTGTGTTTGTGTGTTTGTGCTGTGTGTGTGTGTGTGTGTGTGTGTGTGTGTGTGTGTGTGTGTGTGTGTGTGTGTGTGTGTGTGTGTGTGTGTGTGTGTTTGTGCTGTGTGTGTGTGTGTGTGTGTGTGTTTGTGCTGTGTGGTTGTGTGTTTGTGCTGTGTGTGTGTGTGTGTGTGTGTGTGTGTGTTTGTGCTGTGTGGTTGTGTGTTTGTGCTGTGTGGTTGTGTGTTTGTGCTGTGTGTGTGTGTGTGTGTGTTTGTGCTGTGTGGTTGTGTGTTTGTGCTGTGTGTGTGTGTGTGTGTGTGTTTGTGCTGTGTGGTTGTGTGGTTGTGTGTGTGTGTGTGTGTTTGTGCCGTGTGGTTGTGTGTGGTGCTGTGTGGTTGTGTGTGGTTCTGTGTGGTTGTGTGTTGTTGTTTAGGCGACGTACCGGCCGTTCCTACGGCAGGTTCTGGAGGAGGTTCTCCATCCTGACCGCCTGGAGTGTCCAGACATCGAGCACATGTCTGGAGGCCTTACAGACCTGCTGAAGACTGGCTTCAGCATGTTTATGAAGGTCAGATTACGCACACACGCATGCACACACGCACGCACCTCGCATGCACGCACCTCTCACATACCCGCGCACGCAACGCGCACGCGCACACACACACACACACACACACACACACATACACAGGTTTGCAGATTAGAAAAGTGGAGAGCAAAGAGAGGAAACAAGCACATGATTAAAATTGGTATTCATGAATTCACAAGTGTGTGTAGTAGCACACACACACACACACACACACACTCACACACACACATCGATTTATGCACCAGTGATACAGGTCACCTCAGTCCGCTGTCACATGCACTCCCCTCCCCTCTGTGTCCACCACTGTGAGGAGTGAATGGGATGTCCTCAGCCGACTCTGTGTTCATTGTTTGAAGCTGTGAAGCTGACCTTATTCGACAGGTACCTGACATCATACGGCCCACATCCGCACTGATTCCTGCCTCTCCTGTGTGGGTAAAAAAACAAAACACACAAGCAGCTTTACAAATGCGTCGCAGAGAAGATTTTTTTTACTGCTCTAGCAGTGATTCTCAACCCGTTTAATTTCAAGGACCCCCGGTTTGACATGCATTAAGGCCGATTCATACTCCTATTTTACCGCTGTTTCGGCGCTGTAGTGACGAAATGATTTCGGCTCGTCAGAAATTTTCAGACTGAAGAGCCGACATTAGGACGGTAACCCCCCCCCCCCCCCCCCGAACCTCAAATGACGTCACATTGTAGGCTCTACAGCGCCGAACCGACTTTTATTTGGCTCTAAAATAGGAGTATGAATCGGCCCTCAGTCTACGGACCCCCATTTAATGGCATTCCTATCTCTGGGACCCCAATGTATATTGTAAAATCAATGCTGATTTAACTCTGAGAGTGTACAAAATGGAACCAAATGGACCCATTAGGTCCATTTGTACACTCTCAGAGTTACAGACCCTCATGGGGCCCCAGGACCCCACTTTTGGAACCACTGCTCTAGTGTAACTCTAGTGTAGTTTAATCGAATAAACGAGAAGCAGATTTTTTGTTTGCTTTTTGTTGTAAAAATGTATAGAAATTCTACTTGATTTTTTACTAGTAACTAAATCAATGAGTCTGATTAACCACTTAACCCTGTGTTACACTTTGTTGTGTAATACATATTAATATGCTATTTTTGCTATGTTGGCGCGCAAACATAGCAAAAATAGTATATCTACATCTAGAAGCACACATTGTGGCGCGTTATGAGCTTGTAGTTCATTAGTAGTAGTAGTAGTAGTAGTCATTTTAGCTTTTTATAATAATCGTCCATAATCATCGAGGAACAGTTTTAAATAATTTAATAATAATAAATGTGAGTCTCCTAATGACAATAATACTGCCTGGGCAACATTTAAGCCAAGGTCACCCTCAGACAAGTCTCACAACTGCTGGGTTGGACTTCAAAAGGACATAAAATGTCCTTTTGAAGTGGAACAGAGAGACTAGCCACTGTAGAGAGCCGTTGCCAAAGAAAGCATTACTTTAGCAAAGGTTTGTATTAATGTAACTCATTGCAACCACAAAGTGCTGAGTAGAACGTGCCCGGTGGCAGACCTCGCCTCATCATCTTGTTACTGCACGTTGTGTTTGTTTGTGTTGCCATGGTGAACTGCGGCAGCATTTAAGTCCATGTTTCTGAGGTTATAGTGACTATATGACCCTCTCTCTTGGTTGCACAGCAAGACAGGATGCACTCACACGGCACACAGCAGTTATTATTGTTTTTAAATGTTTCTTGTTCACAGCAAGACAGGATGCACTCACACGGCACACAGCAGTTATTATTGTTTTAAAATGTTTCTTGTTCACAGCAAGACAGGATGCACTCACACGGCACACAGCAGTTATTATTGTTTTAAAATGTTTCTTGTTTTTACCAGCTGCTGTGTAACAGCTGAGCTGGTTTATGATCGATCACTTTGGCTTTCACGTACTAGCAAGCTATCTTTCTCATTGGCTGCCATATTGCCTGCCTTGTCTCTAGGCAACCAGACACTTTTTGCCTCTAGCCAACCTCTCAGCCATGGGATGCTAGCAAGCAACAGAACGGCATGACTCTGTCTCAGCCATGGGATGCTAGCACGCAACAACATCCGACACTACTTTTATGAAACTTAAAGGGATAGTTCAGAATTTTTAAACTTAAGCTGTATGAAATATTTGCCATTAATATAGTGGTTGCAACTGTATTAATTGATTCCCCGAGTCCCGTAGTGGGAGTTCTGCTCTGGTTTTGGTGAAATATTTAAAAAAATTGTAAAAGTATTGTATCGTCCCAACAAGGGAGGTGAAATTACTTTTCTGCATTCACCCAGCATATAGCTTGATATTTGTATGCCTTCATTGATAGTCTGCAGTGAAGAGAAACTGTAGGGAAGTGATATGCAGCAAAGGTCCACCAGGCTCAGGAATTGAATGTGGGTCCACTAGTCAGGCATCAGTCTATATATGGTACTAGTCAGGCAGCAATTATGGTACTAGTCAGGCATCAGTCTATATGGTGGGTCTACTAGTCAGGCATCAGTCTATATGGTACTAGTCAGGCATCAGTCTATATGGTGGGTCTACTAGTCAGGCATCAGTCTATATGGTACTAGTCAGGCATCAGTCTATATGGTACTAGTCAGGCATCAGTATATATGGTAGTAGTCAGGCATCAGTCTATATGGTACTAGTAGTCAGGCATCAGTCTATATGGTGGGTCTACTAGTCAGGCATCAGTCTATATGGTACTAGTAGTCACTAGTCAGGCATCAGTCTATATATGGTACTAGTCAGCCATCAGTCTATATGGTACTAGTCAGGCATCAGTCTATATGGTACTAGTAGTCAGGCATCAGTCTATATATGGTACTAGTCAGGCATCAGTCTATATGGTACTAGTCAGGCATCAGTCTATATGGTACTAGTAGTCAGGCATCAGTCTATATGGTACTAGTAGTCATATGCAGGCATCAGTCTATATGGTACTAGTAGTCAGGCATCAGTCTATATGGTACTAGTAGTCATATGCAGGCATCAGTCTATATGGTACTAGTAGTCAGGCATCAGTCTATATGGTATGCGCCTCCTTTGACGAGTGCTTGTAGGGAGATGTTAGGGCTTAAGTGTTTCTCTCAGGGACACTTGGACACTTAGATGGGCGGGCCAAGGGTCAAACCGGTGACCTTCTGTCTGATTACCTCCTCTCTCTTCCCACTGCATTGCTGAATAAAGAACATGTGCACCGGTTGCACACCTTCCTTAGATACAATACGGTTACATGCAATGAACATCGCTCTCTACACCACAGTCACATGGCATCCGATGGACAGATGGAGAGTGAGTGTACTCTCTACACTGTAAAATCCTCACTGTTAATTTATAAATGTTTAACTCCCAGAGTGTACAGATGTAACCGTGTTCTATCTGTACATGACTCAAAGTTAAACGAACACTCAGGATCTGACTAGATGTGAAAGGGCCTCGGGCAGAGTGAGAGAGGATATTGCGGTTTGGGAAGGGTTAGTGTTGACCAGCGGGGCAGAGGTTGAGGTCTTGTGCTGTAAGGAATATCCAGCACAGAGCACAGATCTCTATCAGCGCACTGATTAACTCACATCTGGCCCTGCTTAAAACCCCCGGCTGCCTCGCAAGGCGAATTACACCAGTTGTGTAACAGTGGCCTGCTTTTTTTACACGAGCAAGGAACCTCCTTGGCCTACAAAACCGCCAAGTCAGACAGGCTGGCTCTTTTGCTATAAACCTGACCCTGGAAAGCACTGTGCACACCCTAAAGGCAGTAAAACAATATATATAACGGCCCAATAAAAGTTCTATTTTTAACCACAGAACCTCCAGTGTGCTTGCTGTCTACCACTGTTTGGCCTGCAGTCTGGGGTTGGACCATGCCAGGAGGTTCCAACATTGTCGTTGGCGTGTTTGTGTGCATGTGTATATGCATAATATATGTCTAAGTGTTTGAGTCTGTGTCAGCGGGTGGGGCAGGGTGTGCATGCTGAGAGAGAGAGAGAGAGAGAGAGAGATTAGTTCAATTAATTTGTCCCATTCATCCCCGTCATGATTTGTGTAACTTAATCAATACAATTAAGAAAGTCAATCAATATGTCTAGTGTGCAGAGAATTGCCGGGAAGAGAGTCATTTCCTGGTGATCCGAGTGGATTATCGGCGCTAAAGTCCTAGGCTTCACTCACACCTTTCGATCTAGCATACAACATTGATGCATGCTAGATGTAAACAAAGGGTAAGTGTCAATGCATTTCCAATGGAAGTCACATGGTTTGACACAACATATTTGTTGTACGGCTTTCGGCTGTGTTTCGACTGCCCCCCTCCCCCTCATACAACACAAATGTTGTGTCAAACCATGTGACTCCCATTGGAAATGCATTGCGAGCTTGCATCAGTCAATAAGTCTCATACAACAAGCATACATCAATCTGCTGTGTACGTGTGAGTCAGGCCTTACAGCGTGACCTCTAGGTATAAGTGTTGTTGTGACAGCACTTGATGATCACAGCCCTTCACCCCTTGGAAACATTGGTCAAGGGGCTTCTGAGAATCTGTGACTCACCGCTACACACTGTAAGCCTATGGAATAATGAGAAGGTTCTTAATAAAACCTTCACAAAGCATAACAAAGTATATTCTAACAAGCAGGTGTGCTTCCTCTGGATGCACTGGGAACTAAGTTACTTCCCCACATGCATGGCCAGACTAATATCACTGCGTAGATGAAAGCATCACTCCACAAGAACAGATGCACATTATTCTATGTAATGAGAACGCCAACGTGTTTCCACCACAGCTTTTCTCAGAGCAGATTAAAAAGTCACAATGGGAGTGTACTAGGGCATTGTACTAGTAAATCCACTAGTCGACCTTGTTGGTACTAGTTGACTAGTTGATAAGAAAAGACCAAAAGAAAGTAAAATTTCCCTGATTTTGTAGGCCTCAAGATCAGTTAGATTGCAGTTATAGTTACAAATGTACACAGTTTTTAAATGTACAAATATTTATTTCCATTTTTTTTAACATAATAGGTAGTTATTAAGTTATTAAGTGATTAATCAGTTCACCATATCACAAACAACTAGAAAAAGTGCCCTTCTGGGCACAGGTCTCCACCAGGATGAGCAGATGTGAAGAATTCCAGGCAAAGGTTTTTCCTTGGCCTCTAGGGAGTTGGCATACAAAGTTATCCACAGATCCGTGCAGTTAGAGGTGAAAACACTTTTCGGCCAGTTATAGCGCCACCTTGAGGCTGAGTTGAAATTGTTCATGTGGCATTTCGTCCTCTGCCTAGTGGGAATGTGGGTGCACAATTTCACGGAAATCACGCGATGTGTTCATGATTTGCAGCATTTTGTTTGAAACTGAGCACTCCTGTGAACTTTGGAAGCCAATCTTAACCAATCAGGATGGAGTCTGAGAAATCTGAAAGACTCGTTTCGTTGAATGGCTCTAGAGAGACTGTGTACCAATTTGCGTGATGTTTGGACAAAATCTGCAGGTGTACTGTGCAAAAACTTGTTTTGCACAAAGCGGCCTCCTGGTGGCGCTATAACAGGCCGTTCTGGAAAGTTTGGGGCAGAGGTTCATCGTTGGCATCCAGGGAGTGTGTGTGCAAAATTTGGCATCGACCGGGTTAACGGTGGCCGAGATTAGCTGCTCACGGACACACGGACGGACACACGGACGGACGGACGGACGGAGTGCAAAACATACTCTCCCCCCATGCCTTCGGCCTGGTGGAGACAATAAAGCACATGTATCATGATCGAAAACGGCAATATAGAATAACCTCATAAGGTACTACAAAATACATCAGATAAACAATTTACAACATAACTAGTGACCTCAGATACTCCAAATAACATTGTACGTGTCCAGTAGTGACTTTGTGTTTCAAACCCCCTGTAGGCCCTACAGGACAGTGGAGATATGAGTAACAGCACACATTCCTTCTTTATAAGAAGGGTTTGTGGGTGAAATAAACTATTTAAGCCCTATGTTGAGTTGATACATCCAGGACATTTCTTTCTGAGATGTTTTTATTTTAACTAAGCTTTTAGAGTGGAGTGTTTGGCGTACGCCAGTTGTACTTGGGCGTCCCTGTGCAGCATTATGTGCAGACTGTGCAGGTACTGAGAGTCCTTGTTTGGGCACATGAACAGAGTGTGCGGCTCCTTCACACAGCGTGTGCCTCAGGAAAACTCTGCCAAAGCTTCAGTATTTTGTCTGACACAAATGCAGGTGTCAGCCAGCAGGCTTGCTTTTAGCGTGCTTGCACACACACACACACACACATACACACACACACACACAGAGAAAGGGAATGAGTGGTCTGTTATCCTTTTGAGGTGTCTGTCGGTGGCCTCGTCCTATTGGAGATCAAATAATAGACAGCTTCACATCGTGTTCTTACTACCTCACTACTACCACATGACCTCAAGTATACAAGTCCGTCTCAAACTGCGTTCTCTGGTCTCATGACGACTACATACAGAATAATCTAGTAAAATACCAAAGAACAAAATGGCTACTGTATCACAATATTTTGGTGTAACTACATCACAATGTAAAAGCCTAGTTTGAATATTTTACACTCTTAAAGGACCATACGGTGGTCTGGCTCACTGTATATTTTATATGTGCTTACCATTTCAGAAAGCACATCATAGTTTGTCAGTGTTTTCCATTAATTTCAGTACGGAAAATCAACTTACATGGACTTTTTATGGCGTGGCTCAAAATAAGGCTGTCTGTCCGGAGTTCATTTTGCAAACCACTGGACGGAGACGACCCATGCAAGTTTTTTGGCTAAAAACGGCCATTGCTCCGGAACGGAGGGGTGGACTGGTACCCTATGGTAGCCTATGGTAGCCTCCGAGCGGACACACATCACATCTAACACAAACTTGTGTGAGCAGCAGTTCTTGTTGTATGCTGTTGTTATAGGCCTAGTATATGACAATGAGATACTTTTAATTGAGCTGTGCACCATACACTATTTACCTCAGAGTGTACCACAAAGTATTTAATTTACTTATTTTATTTTACTTTATTTATATTGGTGCTATTTAATTTACTTTATCTACTGTTCTGTTTGCATATACTTTGTACTGATGTTTGCCTAATACTTTGCAAATATTAAAGTTGTCAGATTTGGAATTGTGTTTATTTCTTTCAGATACAGTTTCTACATGAATATAACCATATTATACCCAAGATGGAATGTGTGTTAAATGCTGCAATTTGTAAAAAATGACAAAATATGATTTCTAACGTCGTTGAAGTGGGACTCATCTAAAAGACCACCCCTGGCACCCATTACAGATCACTGCTTGGTATGGTACTTTAAACACATGAACCCAAGTGTAAGAGCCATTTTATTACCAGATAAAAATAAATAAAAAAACATTGTCTTTACAAAAGACTAAATATCGTGACATACAAAATCGCGATATTTGAGTGAATCCATTTTTTGCCCATGCACCCCATCATACATACATACTGTACATCATTTATTTAATTTATTAACCCATTCAGGACGGGAACCCCTCTTGGTGTTTTAAATTCATTTATTTGTCATTTTCCCTATGTAGACTACTTAATGAATAAGAAAAAACGTTCCCCCTCAGCCACTTGTAGTGCAACATAAAAGCCTCTCTAAGAAACGAGATATAAATAATATAAATAAAACTAAAAACACAAATGGCATCCACCTCAAACGCTTTCTCAAACGGAAAAAGTCAAAAGAGGCACTTGCACTGTCCAGTGTCTCCCTCACACACGGTGGAACACATGTTGGAGATGCCTGGGGCACACATCGGCTGCTCATGCAGTGTGTAAGGGTTCACGTGTATGGCCATGCTCTTGCCTTGGTTCCTCGATCCTCCCCCCTGCGGCTCTGATTGCTTGCTTGGCCTTCACAGGCCTACAGTTGTGGCCAGGCCGCCGCCGCCCGCAGCCAATAGCACGCACTATGCAGCCATTATAATCCCAGCAGCCAATCGAACACAGTGGGTACACCCTAACACACACACCCGTGCTGACTGACTCATACCGTTTGCTTAAAACGTTTGTTGCAACCACGGCGCTCGTGCAGGTGTTGTGTGTGCGCGTGCCTTTCTGAGTGTTTGGCCATTTATGTGTATTTGTCTGTGTTGTGTTGGTGCACGAGCCTGTGTATTTCTGCCTTCGTGTGCGCGCACATGTCTACCTCCATGTCTACCTCCACGTGTCTGTTATGAGTCAGGTTCTCTGCAGTGCGCCGAGGCCAGGGGAGACTCTGTCCGCTGCCACAGGCCTCCAGCAGAGTCCTGGCTGAGCTCCTGGGGTGAACAGTAATGAAATACATTTGTGTCCAAGCTGCAGCAAAGAGACATGTTTGTTTTGCATCTGTACTTTTGACTCCACTATACACTAGAAGCCCTACTTCAAATATATAAAATAGCAGATCTACAAGCTCACAACTATTATTTATATTTTATTGACATTTCTGGAATTTCTTAGCATTGATATTAAAAAGAAATGTCTACACACTCTATGGATAGCAGAGCAGAACCTAGCTCTGCCCCTACATATTTTGTCCAAACATCACGCAAATGCTTACACATTATCTCTATAGTCATGTGATCAAGACACATCTGTCTGATTTTTCATATTCCATCCTGATTGGATTAGTACGTTTTGAACAAAATGCCTCAAATCATGAATGCATTGTCACATTGCCGTGAAACTTTACAATCACCTTCTCAATAGTGTAGAGAAGAGGAAGAAATGACACCCTTTTCACATTGTCCTGTTATAGCACCACCAGAAGGCACATTTTAGCTAAACAAATGTTATTATTATTATATTACTCCTACAAATGTTATCCATGCATCATACAAATCGGTACACTTTATGTCTATAGTCAAATGATAAAGGCGCATCTGTCCGATTTTCCATATTCCATCCTGATTGGCGAATTCCGCCCACAATAACCTACCTGACCTGGTGGAGAGCTGTGCTCTGAGGAGCACTTTTTATACTTTTGTTTAGCTTTTTAAGCATGTACTTTATTTGACCATGAGTATCTATACTTTGACTCAAGTTGTGGGGTTGGTAATTTGTCCACCACAGGCCTCCAGCAGAGCCCTGGCTCTTCTCGCACACAGAGAGGAAACACAAACAGACCATATAGTAGAACGGAGCCCACATGAAGTATAGCCCTGCTTGACAGCAGCTGGCTCATGTCACTATAACATCACAAGGATTCAGATGCACTGTTCTGATGTCCTTTGGAGCTGTGTAACCGCGTGAACCCTAGCATCCCTATTCTGGGAACGTCATAATAATAGGCGAACAAGCAGCAAAAATAGCTACGAGCTCACGGTTGTGAACTAGTACAAGCTGTGAGCGGCTATTTTCAGTGAAGAGATTTGGTCTAAAGGAGGGAAAGACACCTATAGGGGACCCCAGTCAACAAAATATATGGGGCTGTGTCCTCAGAAAGTGCTTTTGATATCATGTGCAGAGAACGCTTCTTAATAAGCACACAGAGCGTTTATTGAAGCCTTTGACCTTCAAACCTATCAACGGTTGGCAGGTTGCTGTGCTTGAACAATCATCGTGTCATCTGCATATTAGTATTAGCTTAGAGTCGCCGTAGACTGGCATAATTGCCAGACTGTTGCCTTCCACAATTTTCAAATGCTTCCGGTCATACACTCTGGGACATGGAAGCTCTTTTGATGATGAAGGGAGAAAGCAGATGTGAAGTTTCATCTTTAGAGTTGCGCACATTTATCCTAATAATCATCATAGCATATATAGCTTGCTTCTTAGCAGAAATGGAAATTTTAAACATATAAGTTTTAGTAAAGATATTTTAAAATATATTTTCGTGAACGTAAATGACAGCTTCCGTTAATCGGATTTTAGGAGGTTTAGTTCCAGACTCTAGCATTGAGAGATTGTGGAATAGTTTAATGGCTACGTGAGACTATTATTAGCACAAATGGCCTAGCTGACTTCTCATGGTTGTGGTACGGATTCAAAGTCAGGTCGGATTAAATGGTGCAGAGAAAGCAGGTAGAGATGTAGCTCTGGTCCATAGCCTTACTCATGGACCAGAGCTACATCCCTACCTGCTTTCTCTGCACCATTTAAGGCCTTTTCCAAATGTTAAAATTTAAAAGTCTAATATTATTATGAAGAAAGAAGAAATGTTAAGACCGCTAAAACAAAAAAGATGGGGAGTGACACGCTGCAAAGGTTGTCAGGATCGGGACTCGCTAGGCCAGCAGCCCAGGCCATAGTTTTCCTTTTTTATAGATTTTGAAATCATTACCATGTTATCTCACTATGTTTTTACATACCGTAATCCCGTTTTATGGACGTCTTTGCAATGGGTGCCACGGCCGACAAGACGTAATTTCAAAAGGGGACGTCTTTCTTTATAATGGGAGAATTGGCACTCAGAGCCTAAACTGGTGACCACCAGGTGGCGCTGAAGGAGGACCAATGATATTATAACTTTGACAAAATAAATAACGGCAACAGAAATCGCATTGTGTTGCATTACATATCCAACACATTATTCTTCTCTCAGAGTCATGTCCAGCTTAGTGTTGTGTAGCCATGACCTCGTCTCTGGTCCCACATCAAAGAGGCCGGCCTCCGGAGGTGGTCTATACAGGGGACAGGTGGCAATTTGTGTTCAGAAGTCTGCTCGAGCTCCCCGCACTCCCATGCTACACTGTCTGTCCGCCAAGCCTCACTTCTTCATAGATGACTTGCGCTACCCCAGTGCGTAGGCGTTCAGCAGGGTCCAGTGACGATGTGGTAGATCTTCTCCTTTGAGGCCGTCTCCCGGGTCCCAGATGTAGCGATGCATACGAGTGGGCTGACCGACTCCCTCTCCTGCTTCTTCATGCTTGGTTTCTAGATCATACAGAAATAAATCCAATGGCTTCCTTTCCGGATGTTTTTAAATAAATACTGGGAAGTACACTGTGAGTCATTGTCAGAGAGCTAAACTCACACGGTCACTGCTGGTACAGTATGGTGCTGGAGTAACCTCGCATCAGTGTCACCACCTCGGAGGTGGGTGCGGGGGCAGAGGAACAGGGAGGCGGGTGGGCGCGGGGCCATCTGGTATGCGAAAAACTGAGTCGCTGTTTGGTGTGCATTCTCTTCCAGTGTTCTATACTATAGCATCAATCTTATGCATTATTCATAGAATATGTGAATACTAAAGACGAGCAAAGACAAAGTGAAGTAAAGCTACTTTGTGGATGTTTTTTTTATCAGAGATGAATTTTTCAGAGGATTTAAACCACACTCCGTGTGAACGGTGACTTTAGTCAGTGGGCACGCTGCGTTTTTGAAAAACACAGCTGCGCGATGAGAGTTCCAATATTTCCTACTCGGGTGTTTAGAAGCGTTTTTAGGTGAGCGCCTGTGTGTGGTTGGGAAGGGTAACTTTTATTTTGTAACTCCTATTGGCGAAAGGCAGCCTAAAGACAGCCAATCATGAAAAAGTGTCCACTATGGTCGTCTTTACGATTGCCAGTAGTGGTGTGTGCAAATGTAGTCCAGGCGTTTAAGCACCTGGCAAAAAGAAAAGAGAGCATCTTGCAAAAAACCATCTCAGTGGACACAGCCCCTAATAAAACAATACATTTATTGTTAACCATAACTTGACATTTTGCATCGTATGCGGCCTTCACAACGCTCCATCTTCCCTTCAGGTGAGCCGACCACACCCCAGTGACCACCCCTTGCTATTCCTCTTCCTGGTGGGCGGAGTCACACCTTCGGAACTGCGAATGATCAAAGAGATTGTTTCCACCCACAAACCAGGGACCCAGGTGAGTGATTGGATACATCACAAATCAATCAATGCATTAATTAACTAATCAATCAAAGTCTGACACTCAATGCAACTGTGAATGTTTGACCTCATGATGTTTCTTTCTTTTCTTGTGAGTTATTTCAAATTAATTTTCTTGCAGATTTCAAGCTACTGTAGTCTGTAACAATGCGTTGTGAAGATATGTTCTTTGTTCGGCAAGCAACACCGTTGTGCGATGGTGTATAATTTGAGCTTAACATACGAATCCCATCCACTGTAGTTTAAGTCCCTGATCCCCGGACCCCTGGGGAGTTCCAGCTGGTCTGATCTCCAGCTATGATGGATAACTAGGAAACAGGTGGACCCTTAGGGGTCTGTCACTCACAGAGGGTAAATGGAACCAATTGACCGTTATTTATAACAAATGGGCTCTTGCCGGTCCATTTGTTAAAGTCCCTGTCCCCAAAAGGTTTTTGATTAGAAATGAAATCCGATTGGGTTGCTGAATCATAAATAAAGAGATCAGTATGACCCATTATCATATGTGCATTTAATTATATTTTATTTAAAATAAAATGTTTCCAGTTCGATCCCCCAGGTGGGGAAGTTAATGGCCACCACTTACCCCTCCCCAACACAGCTAAAGTGCCCTTGAGCAAGGCACTGAACCCCCAACCTGCTCCATTGGAGCTGCTCATAGGCCAACTGAGACTGACTGAGACCTTTACGGGTCCATTTGTACAGTGTCGAGAGTTATGAGGGTCCTTCAAATTAAAACGTTTGAGAACCACTAGTACATATATGTGTTCCCATTATAGAGAAACTAATTTACCACAGTAAATGAGATCAAGATGGTAGCAGTTACACAGCTGTGTTTACTGACGGGTGAACTTGTCCTCTGATTAATGCACATTCACAGTAATTATACATACATATGATGCTGCGACTGTGTTTAGCGTCTCATGCAAAGTGTGTGTGTGTGTGTGTGTGTGTGTGTGTGTGTGTGTGTGTGTGTGTGTGTGTGTGTGTGTGTGTGTGTGTGTGTGTGTGTGTGTGTGTGTGTGTGTGTGTGTGTGTGTGTGTGTGTGTGCGTGCGTGCGTGCGTGCGTGCGTGCGCGCGAGAGAGAGAGAGAGAAAGAGAGAACTGTATAATCTGTTGTGTTAATAAAAGACACGGAGAGATTGAGGCTAGGGAGAATGAAAGACTTGGCTGAGTTCAAAGCTTGCCATCTGTAATCAGAAATGCACAAGAAAGAGAGAGGGCTGTATAATTAACTGCCCAGGCAAACACACACACACACACACACCCTGACCTCAACGCACAAGTATATTTGGGTTTTGTGCTTGTGTGTGTGACCCATGGAGCTGCTGGTCACAGAGCAGAGGTTTTCACTCTTTTTTTGTATGGACGGATTGGACGCAGGTTGTCTGAACCATAGGCTTTTAGAAGACACTCCTATTATCCAGAGCAACTTGCAAAGTTAATGGCATGTAAAAACAAACTACAGGGCAAATTTAGCAAATTTTATTATGCTATAATTGTAATGCCAGCTAAACATCAAGCCTACAGTAGCATTTGTCTAACTCTAAACAACATTCTGTACTAAGCATTGTGGAAACTTAAGGAAACAGTATGTGTATAACTAAATAATACATAGGATGTGAACGACAGGTACCAACATACCGGTACATCTGCATATAATTACTAGAATGTCTAAAAAATAGTCGACAAGAAGTGATACAAGGAAATAAGGAGTGCTAAGGATTGAGGTGGAGTCTGATGAGTTTTTTCAGACTGCGGTGGAACATGGAGTGAGTCTGCAGTTATGACACGTGTGACGTGTGTGCGTGCGTGTGTGTGTTGCTTGGTAGCCAGGAGGGAAAAGAATCTTGGAGCGTTTGCCATGGTGTTTTAGGGAAAGAAGGAACAGACAACAGAGGTCCTGTCACTGTGTTAAGTATGTTGTATGGCTGGATCATGTCCTTAAAGGAGGACTTCACCCAATTTCAACCTACCTTCATAATTGGTCCTCACTAATGCTCAAAATCTACTCACTACTCTAAACACGTCTCTACATACCAGTGACATCATTGTTAGGCAGGTTAATTTTATTTAAATCATGCGGTAGTCGTGCATCAATCGTACCAAAACACAGAAGCTGACTGGCAGTCAATGACTGGCTTCTATTTATATATTAATATATCACTACATAATGTTATATCATTGGCTTAAATTGGATGATAAAAAAAGGTTATGTCTGTATATCAGAAAATGACTTTGTACTGGTGACACAAGATTATAGATTCACGGCTCGGGAAAACTTGGAATTCCCGGCCAGCTTCTCGCGTACCAGTGGTACATGTCCTGCGGACCGGCATCGGTGGTTGGGAACCCCTGGAGTAGTGGACCAAAATGGTACAGTACCATATTATAATTAGCATTAGTGAGGACCAATTATATGAAGATAGGTTGAAAATAGGTGACCCATTTAGACCGGGAAGCCCTATACGTAACTATACATTTCAACTTTCTTTTTTTTCACATTTCCTTACCTTAAGTAGTCACAGAATATTTAGCTCTACAATGATCGAACCCCCAACAATTGATCATCTGAGAGCCGTTCACTACACAACATTGGTACCTAGCTGTAGCTCTCATTCAACTTAGGCTACATTCAACTGCAGTCAGGCAGTATTAGCCAGCCTGGTGCAACAGCAGGCGTGTTATAGCGGATCTTCACCTATGATATCCTGGGAAGCCGAGTTTTTAGTGAAACACCAATGTCACCAATTTTTTTTTTTTTTCACACATCAGAGTTTTTGTAATATAGTTTGTCGATAACATTTGATGCAGTAATGTTTATTTTAAAAGGTATTAAAATGGCCTTAAATTGACACTTTACTATCATCTGGGGACCTCCCCAAAATCCATCTGAGCTAACCGAGGCCTTGTCTGCTGTGTTCCAGGTGCTGGTTCTGTCCACCCGGCTCCTGAGGCCTACAGACATCCCCCAGCTCCTGTTTGCCACCCAGAGACTCGTACCAGACCTCGGCATCTGAATGCCACACGTGCCACCCGCACAAGCTTACGTGCACTTTGCACACACTCTTGCAATGCATGTATTCTGGATGTGTGGGAGCATGTTGCGGGTTGTAATGAGATGTTCTTTTCAGCCTGTAGGGGATCTTGGAGCCGAGGGAACGTTTTCCAGAAATGTGGTTACGCTTTTCGATTTCAAAACATTCCGCTGTGGGTGCCGAGTTTGTTTTCATTGAACGGGTCTTAATTACTTTTCCCTTAACCCCTGAATCCCAGTCTTCATGTTAAATGGTATATATGTCACTTTTATATTAAGTGTCCCCCATAACATAACTAATGTTTTCCTAAAATACAGAAATAAAGTTAATTGTCAGCCAAACATCTACACAAGAAAAAGTCAATTATGTATTTATTTGTCTTATTCTCTATCAGATATGTGTCAGTGAGTTGTTACGTGCTAGTGATCCCTCACATGGGAGCGCACGACAGAGAGAGGACGTACAGTACACGTTCTGTTAGGGTACATTCACACCTAGTCGCCATGTGTCACCCAAGAGCCAAGCCAAGGGCAAAGTAAATTAACACGCCGCCTCACATCATCTGCTGCTAAAGCTGTTGTCAACCACCTCCAAGCCCCGTGCAATATGATTCTCTCTCTGGCGTCTCTCTCTCTCTCTCTCTCATCAGTTCTTTACTTATATACTGTATGCGTAGGATGAGTTCACTACACAACGTGTGGCGTGTTATGCTGTTGGCGACCCCTCGATCAGAGCACGTGCTCCCAACCGTGTATCCATAGCACAGGAACACGCCACGAATGTGTATTTCACTCCTAAACATGAGCACATGCACAGATGCAAATGAAGCAGATTCGAACAAGTCCAATTACCAGTGAAAGTTGTATCTATGCAGGTGAATAAACTTTTTTTATTTTTTTCTGGAAATCTCTTATAGGTAATTCCAACCGCTGCTGGCTGTTTGTTTTTGTGTATAGTGTGGCTTTGCCACTGAACACCACATTCTCATTCACTACCGAAACTAATTCCTAACATGTTTACATGTAATGGCAAATAAAGGCTTCTGATTCTGATTTACAGTATGTGGCTTTTTTCGTACTATCGATAGCTAAAGATTGGACCAGTTATTAGACTTTGCACATACATTACAGTTGTACTTAGTTAATACGTTTGAATTAAGGTTTTGCCTAAATGTAAATAACTTTTTGTGCTTGATTGATCTGAGACTTTGTAGAAATGTCATGTGTGCACAAGCAGTACACCAGTACAGCCTATTCCCTCGAGTGCCTCGAATGCCAAAACATCATATCTCATAATTGGATTGAGTGAATCTCCTGAAAATGGTTACGCATGCTATTGGGCCATTTATTACACAATGTAAAATGTGGTTAGTTATTCCCAGCGTCCATGGCCTGTGACATTTTAGATTAGAACTCGTGATTCTGATTGGACAATCGGATTGTTGCGCTCACCCCATGTTTGAACTGGCCAAAATGTAATGGTGGTGATATTCCCTATGGATAGCACTTGTTTTGATAAATCAGTTGGTACTAAAAACAAAACCATCCATTCAATATTCTACATGGCAGTCAGTAATCAACCGGAAACCATTTAATTGTAAACTACATTTAGGAAATATACTAAATTGTTGTTCTCTGAGGCTAAATCATTTCCATTGTATGGCAAGCTTGAAACCTCCCATTGCTGCTTGTAGCTATAATTTTCATTCTTGTTCTGTCTTAACCACTTAAATCCTATTTACTTCATTGACCACAGTCCCCCAAGGGTTAGCCCCTCTCGGCACCCTCCGTAAAGTTTTCTGAAATTTGGATGTTACTTTACGTAGGGTTTATTCCACACGCTACAGATGCTGCAGCCTTTTGGTGGTGGTGAGATGTTTGGCGCCTTTGTTTGACCGTTTTGGCTGCTCTGACATTCTCTCTTCCTTCCTTCACTTCCTTATTGACTTCCCATTGTACCGCCTCCCGCACCGAGAGTGGCTAGCTGCGCGTCCCTACATTCCTGCCTCTGATCTGCTCTGTCTCAGCTAGCCACTTACGGAGGGTCCCGAGAGGGGCTACCCAAGGGTCTATATTAGGCGGCAGGCCACCTCTTTTTTTCCCTCTACACCAACTATTTTTCCCAAAAATAAGTTGTCTACAAGCTTGTAGATCAGCGCTATTTTCACCAAATATTCGCCCCAATAGGGACGGTAGGGATGATGTCTTTAAGCATACTGAGACAAATTCCTAAACACATAGTTGGTACTTAAGTACAAATTTGAGATACTTTTACTTACATTTTCCACCACTGCTTGAATCTCCACCGTGACACCTTTGAGCCAGCTCTGGTCACAAGCAGGGCCAAGGCAGCCAGCACAGGTCTGCTCAGGAATCTTCCACTACATATGCAACGGAAACAGATTGGCATGGCACAGTGCAGCTATTGCATGCCATACTCTGTAGCGGTGCATCGATTTAATCTATTTAAATTCATGTGTCTATAGTGCATTGCTTGACACAGTTGTCTGTGTATATTTTATACTTATATCAAAGTATAAGGCTTTAGTAGATTATTTTCATCATTGATTCGTAGAAAAGGGGTTCTTGAATATTCAACAATGTAATTGATAAGTCGATAATTGCTAGGAAGATCTTTTTGCAGCCCCCAATAATGTGCTAGTGGGAAAACTGTACATTTTAACCCAGACAAGACAACTTTGAAGACCACAGTCTCTCTCAATGTTTGTTTATCTAAGTCTGTTCAACCATGTGAAAGAGTGAGAGGCAGACAGAGTACATGAGTAATGAAAAGAGTTGACTGGCGTAGTGAACATAGTCTTTGGTTTCGTGGCCCACAGTTCAGAACAGGCATGGCAGGATTCAATAATGGAGTTCAACTCAGTTAGGAACAGTAAATAAACATGGTCCGTCTCTGCTAGACCAAAGCCAATGGAACACATACCAGCTTTCTTAGTACGGTATTATTGGATGTTCTTGTCTACTGGGAGTCAGTTCTCAGAATGCCTTTCTTCTGAGAGCAGACAACTCTTGGAACCATCAAAATTTAGTCCAATTATTACTAATTAACCTTTTAGCAGACATCGTTTGGTTTGTCTTTATCTGGACCACCTTTATTTTGTTTTATTCCGAATTAGCCATTACCGATTGACAGATTTTCCTGTAAAAGATGCCAATTTGGACCCATTTATTAACAGGAGGCAGAACATGTGAACCAGGGATATGATGGTCGACCGAGCAGTCTATGAATGCGTTCAGTGAGCATCTGTCACCATTGAAGTGATGTTTGCCCAGGAGGACAACCACCTGCCCAGACCTGTGACAGATCGATACTGCACGTACCAGTCATGTCCATAAAGTCCATCATAGAAATGAGACTGCATTCACAGGAAGCTTGCAATATATATATATATATATATATATCCATGTTAACTAATATGACAGTTTAGATCTTAAGAGTGTTCATTTCAATCAGAATCCAATCCATAGAAGAAACCTGTGTGTGTGTGTGTGTGTGTGTGTGTGACCCAAGCAAAATTAGTTCACATTAAACCATGAAAAACACCAAAGACTTTGTGGAATTCAACTCTTTTATTAACAAATAAATTAACAGGACACATTTTCCCCTTTAAAGTGCATCAGTAATACACTAGAACCCGTTTCCCCCTGCTAGGAAACCCCAATCCTATCCAACACTTCACATAACCATACAGGATGATGGCTGCTGCACAAGAATGCAGACAAAGAAACTGTTGCACAGAAGTGTGATTCGGTCAGAAAATATCAGCATCTGAAATGTTGCTATGCAGATGTCTGTCTGAACTAAACCATCCAGTCTGCCACAATAGGCACCAGCTAAAAATAAAATGTGGTGTCCTTCAAAGCCACTGCTCCCGATTCTGCCAACAATAGTTGGTTTTCTTTTCTTTCCACCACTTTGTGTTTTGCAGTCTGTGCAGCGTAACAAGCCACGGGCTGTGCCTGTCTGCGTCTGTCCACACAGGGACAAGCCAACGCCTCAGTCACAACCGCTGCAGTCACTGGCGACATATTCTGCCAGCGACGAGGACAGGACAGAGTCTGTGTCCACATGCGGAAGTCATCACCTCCAGTGGAAGAAGACCCACGAAATGGAGTCATCTCTGCCCTCCCTTTAACTTTTCTCAAGCTTTATTTTACTTTGTTGCGCCGGGCGGCACTACTGTTCCGGACGCTCACACCGAAGTGACAGTCCTGACCTTTGCGGAGAGCGCCTGCTTGAAGCGCCTCTTCAGGTCCTGCATGTTGGGCGACTTGGGCCTCGGGATGAGCGGTGAGCGCCTCTTCTCCGGAGGCGCGACAGGGCCCTGGGAGGGCAGCGGCACGGCGGCGGGCTGCTGCTTGGCCAGCTGGCAGCACAGCCTGTGGAAGGCCCCATACACCTGGTCGTAGTCCTCGCTGGCCGACACCTCGTAGAAGGAGCAGCCCAGGGTCTCGGCCAGCACGGGCCCCTGCTGGGGGTCCACGCGCCGCAGGTGCAGCAGGTCAGCCTTGTTGGCCAGGACGATGATGGGAGGCGCGGCCGCACCTGCGGCGCGAGCCACCAGCCGGTGGAGCTGCTCCATCAGCTGGAAGCTGGGGCGGTCCGTCACAGAGTACACCAGCACTACGGCGTCCGCCCACTGCACGGAGCACGCCACGTGGTCAGGGAGGTTGACCGTGTTGTCGGTCATCTGGGAGGGACAAAGAGGGAGGTTTGTGATTAAAAACACAGAAAAATACTCATTTCACAGATGCTAAATGACACGGGTGCTTTCCTGGTTTTGATGGGTTTAAGACTTTGACATTATGTAACCAGTGTTTTCCTTAAAGGATGGTGGGAATGCAGACATGAACTCTAGAGTTGCTGGGCCAGTGTTGAGTGAACAAGGGCAGTGAGGTGTGTGTGAGAGAGAAGTCTGGATGATGGGGTATCATTTACCCTGGCCCCTAAGTAACATCCAGACATCCATTACTCCAAAATGGGAAACGAGACAGACTGAACGACTACACTGTAGTGACTGTAACAGAGAGGGAGAAAAAAAAAAATCTCGTCTTTGGACCGCTGCCCAAGAAAAGCTTGGAGTGGCTTCACAGCCACTGTGGGCATCTTACCAGCTACTATATGGCCAGTAGTTATGGAACAATTTTACTTAATGTATCAACATTGTTGTATTTGACTGTACATAAACACTCAAAATGACCTTCATTCTAGCCTATCCACAAGCTTACTAGGCGTTGTAGTTTGGCTATATTTATATTGGACGGACAAACGTATTAGACTTGTATCGGTTCTTACCTCCACACCAGGGGTGTCTTGAACTTGTAACGCCACTTGTTCTCCATCTACTTGCACTTCTCTTGAATAGAGGTTTCCTGCAGATTGGGGGTTCAAATAAATACATTAGAAAAACGATTTCACCATGTTAGAAAAACAAAGAAACGAATTTGATAAATAAAGCTAAAAGCAGCATTATGATGGTTTTTTTGTCATTTGTTTTTTGCTTACCGGCATTTCTCTCATAATCCCCAATGAAGCGTTTGGTGAGGAATCGGACTACCAGAGCTGGAAGAAAGAAAGGGTGATGTTAGAACAAGTTCATATGGATAAATATTTCTACATTGTGCGACTATAAAACCCGTAACTAGTATGGCTACCGTAGATAATAGTAGCCAAATATTTTGTCTCCATTTGATCAAATTAGGTTCTGCCTTGTGGGTGGTGGAAAGACCACTAGACTACACACGGCTTTTCACTGAAACGGTAAGAGAAAAAGGCTTAATTTCAACATGTTACTTATTTACCTGTTTTCCCAACGCCGCTGCCTCCGATCACAGTGATCTTAATTGTCCGGTTGAACGGGTAGTCCGATGTCGCGGACTCCGAGATGGTCGACATGTTCTGTGTCAGACGCATATTTCCCTCGATAGTTTGTGATATATTTCCGTAAAAAGAAAAACAACGTAGAGTTTCTTTGATGACGAGCAAAGTTCCAGCCTTAGGACACCTTCGCTTCTTCAAATACAAGCCAAGTTATTTATCCTGTATGTAAGTAAGGAATCCACAGTGTGTGCTCAGGTCCACGTTGATGTTAGCAGCCAGCTGTTGTAATGTAGAGTCTCTGCAGGCTGGCTCTTTTATACAGCCGCAGCGCTGAGGCCGTCTCATTGGTTGGTAGTCAGCTGGCTGGACTGCAAGCCCACCCCCACAGCCCCCCCACCACACCGCCCTGCACGTGTACCGTGTGCAAGCTGTGAAAAGTCTACCATGTAAGTACCACAGTGCACTGCAACAGCAACAGGTGTCTTCTACTACTGATCCTGTGAGAGCTGACACATAAACACGCTTTCTAAAGAAAGAAAACTAGACCTATAAATCCTGCTTTAGAGGGGTTTTGTGTGTGTGTGCACTGAAGACTGTAGATTAATGATTATATAATAAATAATGAGAAAAGCCTTTTATATATTATATTTATATAAGGCAAGCCTTATATAAATCGACCAGCTGTCAATTTTCGACATGATTTCATGATGCAGTCCCTCAGACTGTTTACGTTTAAGCAGAGAGAATCATGTAAGCATTCTTACATGAATCAAACATCTGTCATCTGGCACATTTAACACTGCATGACTCAAAATGACCTATTGTTTGAGATGTTGAAGTTGATTATCTTTGCCCATGAAGCTTTCAGAAGGTTCCCCATAGGCCTACATGACCATTCACATTTTATAATGTGAATTTAAGCACATTAGATTTAAGCTACTTCTGTCACATTTGACTTCAGTCATGCGTGAGTGTTAATTAAGATGGGAGTCTGTGTAATGTGTAATGTGTAATCTTTGGTCCAAACAGCTGTGTATGTATAGCCTGTGTGAGTTTGCATGTCTGAGGCTGCTGTTTTTTTGTGTGCATCATGGAAGAGATTAAAAACATACCGTAAAAGTAATTAAAAATTGTCATATGCTCAGTGGTGGAAAAAGTACTCATATTTTGTACTTTGAAATATACCGGGGTACTCTGTTACAAGTAAAAGTCTGGAATTCAAAATGTAAAATACCAAAAGTAGAAAGTAGGCCTACTGATGTGATTATACAGAATGTCTCATTTCAAGTATTCAAATGTAGCCTATAAAACATTTTTTAAATAAGCCTAGCAGATCTACAAGCTATTTCCAAATAGCCAAAATGTATATAGGGATGAAGTTGTTCATGTTATGTTATGTTTTTTATTTGTAGGCCTAATTAAAATAAATCTACAAAATAGCCTAACTAGTAGGCCTAGCTAAAGCTGTCAAGTAAATGTATTGGATTACAATTACAATATTTGGATCTGAGATGTAGGCCTAGTGGAGTAGAAGTAAAACTATTAAATACTCAAGTGAAGTACAATTTCCTCAAAATTGTACCTAAGTACAGTTTGTAAATGTACTTATAGTTACTTTCCACCGCTGCTATGCTAAAATGAATCTGTGTGGGCTACATACAGTATGTCCCCTCCAGTGACAGTCAGTGGATGATGTGGCCAGTTGCTACCCCAGCCTTTGGGTCTCAAACAGGGGGAGCATGCTCAGGCATGCCCCGCAGCCCCGGTGCTGTGCATCTTCCACGCCGGTAGGGGGTTAATGCCCCACTCATGGTGTACAAATAAATACAAGCCCCCCCACACGCACTACCCCACAAGACCCCATGCTAATGTTCACATTATGAATGTAAACACTCAGGGCATTCATTAGCAACCTGGCCTCCACCCCCCCTTGCTTATTCTGAGCAGAGAAACAGAATGAGCTGTTTTAAATACAGAACAAACACTTGAATTTGCTGAGTGACCTGCATGGCCTGGGCCTACTCAGTAGGCTACTGTACACTGTTTCTCTACAATGGTGTGAAGTGATCCATTTGGTGGTGTGAAGTGATCCATTTGGTTCCATGTTACACTCTCAGAGTAATAAACACTAAAAGGGTCCCACAGCTTTAAAATATATCATATTAAATGTGGGTCCTTGAAATGAAGAAGGTCGGGAATCAGTGCTCTATGTGGTTCTCAAACTTTTTGGGCTGTGCACCCCCTGTTACCTCTCGCCTTAGAAAAAAAAATGCATAAACTATATAGAGACATATATTTCCTATGCACATATATGCCCATATATGAACCTGAATATGGCATATGTAAGCAGCATATATGCCATATATTGGCATAATGTTAATATAATTATTTAAAATAAAACCAAAGCACCACCATTAGCCTTTTCATGCCACGCACCCCCGGCCTAGAATGTTGGATGGATCCCTGCAGCTGAGCTTATATAATATAGGCCTACAATAAACGCCAAGTCATGAGTGCGAAAAGCATCAGGTATTAGAACGGCAATCTGTAACACAAGTGCATGCTGCCTGTGTGTGTGTGTGTGTGTGTGTGTGTGTGTGTGTGTGTGTGTGTGTGTGTGTGTGTATGTGTGTGTGTGTGTGTGTGTGTGTGTGTGTGTGTGTGTGTGTGTGCGTGCGCATGCGCCGTGCGCCTGTGTGTGTGTGCGGAGGGGGGTTATCCCATGTGCCTTGACTGAATCCATTTCTCTCACTGAAGCTGCCTCCACTGCTGTGTGGCCCACGTTTTATTTGCTACACTCCTCTTCCTACCCCAAAATCATCTCCCCCTGTCTGCCTCCCCCGCCCATCTTTCATCTGTGTTCATGTGTCTGCCTACAGAGGTATTTTTGGCAGGCAGTGGTGTGATTATGGTGTGGTATGTATCTTTGATAAGAACCCTGATGACTGAAGGCTGTGCTGAAATATGAAATTAATGCCTAGGATTCAGCTGCAGACGTCGGACATCACTAGCTGCTAGGCGAGGCGTGTGCCTCTAGACACGTGCGTGTGCAGCTGCGCGCACACACACATACACACACACGCACACACACACACACACACACACACACACACACAGTCATACACAGTCATACACACGTGTTACTACACTTGTGAGGACATGAAAATTATATGATGGCTGGAATTTTATAAATGCCATTTTTACCTTTTGTACCACTCTCAGCCCTAAACCTGTTTAAGTTATACTTTGTTGTGTACCAGTGTCGCACGTCAAACATAACCGATCTACAAGCTCACAACGTGTCGCAGTCCTATTTTCAGTGTGTGGCAATTTGACAATTTGTGAGATTGTGGATCTGTTTTGTGACACGTAAAACTAAGTATGAATTAGGCACAACTCTATATGATCTATCCCAATACCCTAAACCATACATGGACAACTGGCGGCCTGGGGGCCACATGCGGCCCCCATCTTCACTTAATGAGGCCCTCAGGTTAATATACACAGTATACAGAAATACTGATGTTTTGTAAATGACCCGCTTCAATTACTTCAGTCTAAATTAGTAGCTTAATGAGTAGTATTAAAATGTAATTGTCTTTTTTTATGTCCAATGTATTCGTTCATAAAGTTAACATAACTATAATTAAAGGCATTTGAAATAAAATAAAAATACTTTTCAGGATTCCAATTCAAAAATAGCAAAAAATAATTCAGGATTTCAATACAAATAATAGCAAAAATAGCTGATCTATACTATATTTTTGAGCAATTTTTTTCGGCTATTTTTGCTACAACAGTAATATGCAATTTGGCCCTCTGGAGTTAGTGTGGGAATATAGTGGCCCTCTCCATCGTCAAAGTTGCCCACCCCTGCCCAACCCTCTTCTCACCACATTATAGCCTCAAACAACATGATACACCCATAGACATACACCCTGGAATGGATGAAAACGTTTTCATGTGTGAGCGCTGCATGGGGTTTGGTTTGGAAGTGGAGAGCAGGCAGATGTTTTTTCGAGACACCATAACATTTGAAGTGGTTTCACAGAGGGTACGTGACCCAAAGAGCCAGAGGTTTTTTATGTGTCAAGGTTAGCTAACAATGGTTTAAGGTTCAAGGTTGTACTTTACTTTACATCTTGTGTACAGGACAGGTACATAAGAGTAAAACTTATTTTTGTTTGGCTTCCTTCAGATGCATGCCGGCTAGCGTTTTCCTTTGTCCTGTTTCGCTCTGGTTCTTATCAGTTCGTTCATATATTTGATTGTTCATGGAAAGAAGCTTTTTTGCAGTCTATTTTTTTGTCATCAAAGTTTTTTAATGATTTTAAATAAAGCATACAAAATCCACATGACTTACACAAAAGAAAAAGACAAACAAAACACACCTAGCAGTAAAAAAAAAAGAAAACCCCTGGACAACCCCCCTCCACACTCTGTTGTTGACACTCGTGGTTATATCATATGTAATGTACAAATACAAAATGTTACAACAATCCTTTGATATACAAATAAAAGTAGTTTTTTTGCAGTCTATTACCAGTAGCTTTGATACTGCGAAACCGTTTTCCATGCGGCAGCAACAGTCTGCGGTTGGGATGGCCAGTTGAAGAGAGCTCTTCATAGGATGTCAAGTAGTCAAGTAGTTCGCAAATGTTTTCATGTCAAGGAGCACCAAGTAGATTGTGTATTTGGTGGGGACCCCATCTGAAAAGATGTATTTGTTTTGTTATCATTTTCTTTCAATGTTTTTTATTCTTTAAAAATAGCAGATCTACAAGCTCACAATACATCACACCCGTGACAGCAGTGTGAGCTTGTTTATCTGCTTTTTTAACAGCCTAAGAAGAAAATAGGGTTATATGGTTAAACTGATTTTGATACTATATTAACAATGTTTCCTAGGGACCCTACTGAAACCTCCCACCTGAACCCCCCCTGAGAAAACCAGTGACCTATATCATGACGTCATGACACGTAGAAGCGCTATATATGACACATTGGTGCTCAGCTATAATGAAGACGTTAGCACTGAGCTGGATGGATCGACACTCATTAGCACTAGTACCCGTTTAGCATAATGAAGAGTAAGCTATGGCCCCTCATTTAGCCACACAATAGAGCTACATGTCTAAAACAGTGTGAGCCGTTCATTGTTCATTTTGCAAATAGCCTATGAGTTGACTATCACCATAATGGAGAGAAATCATGTTTACACATGCCTGATACTGCTGAATGATGTCTCACCTGCACATGAGATTACATGAACATGCATGCACACAGCTACTGTTCTCTTATTATCTGCTGCTATTTGAACTGCCAATACCATGCATTGCCATTTTTTCTAACCATGTATGTACAGTTTTGGTGTTACCATGTTATGCTTTAGCTATTGAAAAATAGCAGATCTACAAGCTCGTAGATCTATGAGCTTGTAGATCTGCTATTTTAGAAAAATCGTAAAGATGCGGCACAAATCTTTGAATATATATTCTTTCAGAGCGAAAAATACAGCCCTGTATTGTGCTTCATTACTGTCCACCACTGAGTGTGTGTGTGTGTGTGTGTGTGTGCTCACTGCAGCGCGTCGGCTCTCCTCGAGTGGCGATTAAGCTCCCTCGCTCTCGCTGCGGATGATCTCTGTGGCTGAGGCTGAGCGCGGCGTGCGTCACTTGCAGCCTTCACCTTCCCAGAGGCTTTTGTGAGTGGACGGAAGTGGAGGGAAGACAGTAAAGACACGCAATTAAAAGTGCATAATCAACATAGAAGGTAGGCCTACAGTATACGACACCACAGAGCAGGTCTGAGGGGGTTGAGCAGTGTCACTCACACCCAGGTGACAATAGCATGGTTAGATTGGGACGTATCTCTTGAGATGGAGTGTGTGGAGCATAGAGGGACAGAGAGAGGGGCGGGGGGGGGGGTGTGCTGTATCTTTTGAGGACAGTGGAATGTCAAGTTAATTGGGGGTTGGTCGAGGGGGAAAGGGGGTGAATTCTTGTGCCTCGTGGGCGTCTTTTTCTGAAGGATGTGCATGTTGACGTAGGGGTGAGGACTGATTTCCTGCAGAGAAGGCGAATGGAAGTGCTCCGCCTTTTTACAGTAGAGCCTAGGAGAGGCGAGAGGCATATGGCCATCACCTACCCCCTCAGGACACTAGTGATTTGTGGGAAGAGAGAAACTGGCACTATCTAGTAGAGGATGGCCCCCGGGGGCAATAGCTTTTCAAGCTTCGGTCACGTGTTTATCATGTCTGTGATAGATGCCTGTCATTCTCGTCGGTTGTCATTGTTCAAATGGCAGAGTTGTCGTGAGCATTTTATTTGTGTCTTTAGTGGCTTTGTGGTGTTCCAAGAGGCAGTGTTTATGATGATGAGGTTCTGAGGTCTTCATCAGCTAAAGCAGTCATGCTTGACAGAAAACTTGACATATGCATATCCATCAAAGTATTTTGTCTGTTTACACTCCGTTACTGCTGTACTGGTCTTTATGCACAAAGTTATATGTCTGATATTTACTGCTTACTCTCACTTGCACAAGAGAGCCTCTTGGAGAGACAATGATTAACTTAAACTTTATATCTACTTTATATCCGCTTATCTGTTATTGTCTACTGCTATATAAACCTGCTGCTAAGCGCTAAGTGTTGTCTCTACTTGCACAAAATTCCATTATTTCTAGTTCTACTTTGATCATTCACACACATGTATACGACAAATTACATTGTGTTGTGTTTCCTTCTCGATTCTTTATTCAGGTTGTTATGTTTTGTATCGGCAAAACATTGGCAGCTTATATCCACATTTTACACCTGTAAACTTGTGATGTGACAATAAAGTTCAAGTTGATGGTAGTATAGCTATCAGGCAAATCAATGTATGTTATTGGTTTGTTTTTTCCTTGCAGGCAACCTTTCCCCAGGGTGAAAAAATCTAAAGAGAAGGTATACTGTAATAGCACATAAGGGATGGGTATGTATTTGTTGATAATGTCAGAGGTTTTCTTTTAAACCAATGGAAAGGTGAGATTCCTGAGCCCACGTACACAAAGGAAGAGAGGTTGTTTATTCCTATTGAAATGTAAACATTACAACATGCGTGGCTTATTTGCATCCCTCTGCATGTCAACAGAGGCTGTGTGTGTGTGTGTGTGTGTGTGTGTGTGTGTGTGTGTGTGTGTGTGTGTGTGTGTGTGTGTGTGTGTGTGTGTGTGTGTGTGTGTGTGTGTGTGTGTGTGTGTGTGTGTGTGTGTGTGTGTGTGTGTGCGTGCGCGTGTGCGTGTGCGTGCGTGCCCGTAGGCCCCACAACTATAGAGACATTTTGAGGACAATTTCCTGGTTATCACAAGAGAAATGTTTGTTTTAAAAATATTTGTAGTTAGGCTTACAAAAGGGAATAGATTCAGGTTAGTGTTAGGGATTAAACATTTACAAGGTTAGATGTGATGGTGTGTATCAGAAATCTACACTCCAAATTCTTAAAAATAGCATTAATAAAATTGCGATCTAAAGTGTTGGTATCCGCACAAGTATAGTAATATAAACATGGCTGTGTGTGTGTGCGTGCGTGCGTGTGTGCGTGCGTGCGTGTGTGTGTGTGTGTGTGTGTGTGTGTGTGTGTGTGTGTGTGTGTGTGTGTGTGTGTGTGTGTGTGTGTGTGTGTGTGTGTGTGTGTGTGTGTGTGTGTGTGTGTGTGTGTGTGTGTGTGTGTGTGCGTGTGTGTGTGTGTGTTGGGGGGTGGGGGGCAGCATTGCTGTGAGACTGTGAATGACAAGCCCCTCTTCCTCTCAGGAATGGCAGCCCTCAGCCCTTGTGAAGGTTACCCTCATTGACATCAGAAACGTGATGGAAAATACTTACATCAGTGCAAGACAACATCTCTCTGTTGACATTCCATTGCCAAACAATGCTCTAGCGTAGGATTGGATAATTGGTTTCGACTCTCACTTATGGCAGGGTTGAAGATTGATAATTATGCCTCTCTGTGTGCATGTGTGTGCGTGCGTGTGTGTGTGTGTGTGTGTGTGTGTGTGTGTGTGTGTGTGTGTGTGTGTGTGTGTGTGTGTGTGTGTGTGTGTGTGTGTGTGTGTGTGTGTGTGCGACTGCGTGTGTGCGTGCGTGCAGACGTTATAAAAAGGGAAAGGCTCCCCGCCTGCAGTCATAACAGAAGGTGTGGGTGTTGTTCTGCATGCTGTGTGCGTGTGACTGCATGTGTATTTAGACTAAGACCTTAAACTTAAACAGTGGGATTATCCTGTTTGCACTGATTGAGAAGTTGTTTTTTCTGCTCACGTGGAAAAACGCATGAGTGACAGCATTGAAAACAGACAAACAATATTTCAAAGGTGGTAAGAGCTCATATGTATGTCCATCAGACTTATTTAACCACGGACTTGAGTTACAACTGTACTCGCGCAGTCGCACTGATTTGTTTCTGTCTACAGCAAAAATCATTGCCAAAAATAGCCAATCTGCAAGTTCAAAACGTCACATTGCAACACATTTTGAGCATGTTGATCGGCTATTTTGGACAAATGTTCCCCCATGCTGGGGTTAATGCATTTTATATACAGTCGTATACTGTACACATTATGTATTTTGTACAGATATACCCCCAATATAACCCAAATATGATGTGACTTATATTCATATGTTCATGCTGTTTTTGAGATGGTCCTCAATACTTTTCAGACAGACACACGCATGCACACCAGAAGCCAATACATTTGATATCAAACGAGTGGGGTTGTACAGGAGGTAGGAGACTGTGAGAGATTGCAATATGCACGCACGCACGCACGCACGCACGCACGCACGCACGCACGCACGCACGCACGCACGCACGCACGCACGCACGCACACACACACACACACACACACACACACACACACACACACACACACACACACACACACACAAAGATCAGGTTAGGACACAGGGACTAAAATGTGATTT
>NC_139701.1:18773743-19062025 GCF_964188405.1 Protomyctophum parallelum | reverse complement strand
GAGGCCAGTAGGATATTGGAAAGATCTCCATTGATAAATATAGTCTTTTTCATACTGTGGTGTTTTGACCACTTAATAATAATAATAATAATAAAACTTTATTTGTATAGCACCTTTCATGACATGCAGCTCAAAGTGCAATGGAGAATAAAAGAAGGCTGCCTGACGAAGGAAGGTACAGTGGGAGCTTGTTCCATGCCGACGGCCCGTAGAAGCCGCTTTAGCCCTATTTTGAACTTCAATCTCTGAAAATGACAAACAACCGAACACCATTGAGTTGTGGTCATTCGCGACCACTGGAGAAAACTGCCACACAATTGCTTGCTTTAAAAAAAGACTATGCTTTGTTGGCGGGAGTTTAAAAAGTCTTGAAACCTATGCTTTGTTGACGGGAGTTTAGAAAGATGCTGAAGGCCAGTTGAGTACCAGTAATATTAATTCTCATATTCACTTTTAATAGCCTTTATGCATACTGCATAGCCATGACCAGGCACGTACTCAGTGGCGATAGATGTATAATTTATATATTGACTGTTGATAGACTGTCCATTCATATATAATGTATTAATAGACGGGTCAAATAATAATAATAATTAAACTTTATTTGTATAGAACCTTTCATGACATGAAATGCAGCTCAAAGTGCTTTACAGAGCAATGGAGAAAAAAAAGAAAAATATGTACTGTATAAGTAGGTCTTGAGCTGTGCTTTAAAAATGTCTACAGAGGCTGCCTGTCAAAGGTACAGTGGGAGTTTGTTCACACGCCGTCGGCCCGTAGAAGCAGAAAGCTGCTTCACCGTGTTTTTAGTTTTTAGGCAGGCAGTCATGTAGGTAGGAAGGTGCGAGACCATTGAGAGCTTTATAAACAAGTAAAATTATTTTAAAACAACCCATGCAGTGAAGCTAAAACTGGAGTAGTATGTTCTCTCATCTTAGTTTTAGTTCAAACTCTGGCTGCCGCATTTTGTCAGTTGTTTTCTTTGCCAGTCCAGAAAAAAGTGCATTGAAGTAATCAAGCCGAGAAAAAACAAAGGCATGGATCAGCGTTTTTGCATCGTCCAATGACAAATAGGCTCTGATTCGTGCAATATTTCTATGGTGAAAAAAGGCAACCTTGGTAACATGATTAATGTGTGAATTAAAATTCAATTAATTCTTTCAGACCCAGAATCGAAGTAAATCTTTTTTGATTGTATTATTTATTAATTTATAGTTTTATTATTATCTGTCTTGGTTTGGTTCTTAACTTAACTTAATTTAACTCCCTTGTTTCACCCTGTTGCTGCTACTACGACACCTGAATCCCCCCCAGGGATCAATAACGGTCTATTTTATCTTGTTTGCTTTGCGTGTTCCTCCCATCGTAACCTTTTCATTATTAGAAATTGAAGTTACGCCTACTTGTTAGTGACCAGATTATCTTGCTACATCACCCACAAAGACTTTCTCAACATGGTAACTAGATGCCCAGCCGCTGGGCCACGTGTTTTAAATACTAAAGGTTTTCATAGAATCCGACAGACAGGACCTGTCACTGCCTGTCACTTGGACAATGCACTTGAAGTCACGAGGGATTAGGCACCTGAGAATACAAATCTTATCACATAAATATATGTTGACAGCAGCACCTAAGCAAATGCACAAATGCATTCAGAACCTCTGCCGCAAAAACGAGGTTCTCACACGGCTGTCTGCCTGTCTTTCTGTCTGCCTCCTCAGTTTGTGTCTAGCCAGTGCCTCAAGGACTGCACTTGAAAGTGCTCCTCCATCAGCACACTGGGACCCAGTGATGAGTGGGCCAGGTTTGAAGACACAACACCGAGGTGTGCTCTGATCGGAGTCATCTGACACTTTCTTTTTCAAGGCTAAACAAGGTGAGAACATGACACACGGAAACACCGTTGGTCAGATTATTCCACACCACAGACGAATAGCCATGAAGTTTGACATTTTCTGCATTGTTCCGCAATGCATTGTGAGCTTATATATCAGCTATTTTCCATCTGTGACATTGAGCAAAACGTTAGGCATCACTGCGACTACTGCTATCTTGTACAGCAGGGGTTCCCGAACGTTTTAGCTCATGACCCAAAAGAGAAGTTATACGTTTGTCTGGGGCCCAAACTAGTGAAAATGGCAGATCTTCAAGCGTCACTACTAATAAGTTATAACATTATTTATGAACAACCATGTCGCAATTCATTAAATTATTTTAATGGAAGACAGATATTTACTCATGACCCATAAAAATTGGTCCCCGACCCAAACATGAGTCCCGAACTACTGTTTGGGAAACAGTGTTGCACAGAATGTACTGTAAGCCATTTGTCTTTTACACAGAAGGGAACTATTTTCTGCCCATGTCGTATGCATACATTTGGAATTACAGTAACTACAGGTGCCGTGTACAGAATGTGCACATTCAGAGATGTGACGGCACAGGGGCGAAAGCACAGCCTCTTTCGATGAATTACTCCTAGGTTGCAGAGCTCTCTGACACAGTGGGGCCTCTGAATTATAGCAATCACACCAGAGTGGCGGGCGCAGGGAGGCAATCACCTGTCCTGGTTTGAGAGCAGAGTGTCTTCTATCTGGGCAGCCCCTGTTCCTGAGGTTTACATTACTATCACCCATGATACCGGTATAAGGTTGACACTGATTCACTGGTGAGAAAGGACAGTCTGTCACCCAATGTCCCAATGTGGCCACGACAATGGGGCTGATGATGTCATGTGGGGTGTGACAAGGGTTTATTTCAAGCCGTAGCCAGAGGCATTATGTTCAGGTCGTCCGTCCATCCGTCCGTCCGTCCGTCCATCGTCTATCCTTCCATCGGTGAATGCGATATCTCAGGATGGAACGCCTTAAGCGAATTTGTATTTCGACACAAATGTAGAGGTGACCAAAGGTCAAGGTCACTGTGTCCTCACAAAAACATGTCATGAAATGTCTCCAATGTCTTCATTCACTACATGATATTGGCTACTACGGTATATGAGGCTGGACAGAAATGGATGTAACAACTGATAAAAAAATGTACATGAAACTATTCATTGAGTTTCAACATTTTGCGATGTAAGTGTAGTAGTATTTTAAGTGTGAAAATAAACGCCACACCTCTTTTTCTTTCTTAACACGGAGCCCACCAGAAGCGTAGAAAGCGTAGATTTACTTTTGTCTGGCAGCCCGCCCGTGTGAGGTCATTTCAGATCCAGCACATTAGCAGGAACTTTCCCAGACTAAGTGTGGGTGGACATAATTCTGCAGGCATATTGTGTTTACAGTAATTTCACCAGGCACGCACGCACGCAAACACACACACACACACACACACACACACACACACACACACACACACACACACACACACACACACACACACACACACACACACACACACACACACACACACACACACACACACACACACACACACACTACTCTATACGCTCTACACGCGTAAAGTGCCGGAAATGGGTGCTTGCATTTCTGGAAAAGGTCACTCTCTCTCTCTCTCTCTCTCTCTCTCTCTCTCTCTCTCTCGCTGTCTCACACCAGTAAGTGTTGAAGAGGATGTGTGGAGGAGTTTATATGTTAATACGTTTATATGTCTATGACATAGACATATAAACGTAGACACCTCTTCTGGCTCTGCGGGCCGTGTCAAAATTGAAGAAAATTCCCGAGATTCCTTGCAAAGCATGAACGGAAGCGTAACATAAGTCCCGGAAAAGACGTGCTGTCAGTGATTGGCCAGTAGTCAGTAGCCAGTAGTACTTGAGTGACAGCGAGAGACATGGGGGAGTCGCATGAGTATCGTCACTTGGGCAGCAACGCAGCGTGCCTTCAGCGCGCTCCAATGAACTGCAGCGGCCAGTGAGGCATCTATTGTTTTTAAATATCTATGGCTTTACTGAGTGCTTCCAAAGTCTGACACTTAGAAAAAAAGTCATCTGCAAGGAATTTCTTGACAGGAAGTAGCTCATAACATGTAACAGGTGGATTGGATTTTTATGAAACAAACACTTTGCAGATAGTAAGACGATAATTCAAGCTTTCCGTACAGCTGCAATGTTGGTGAGTTTGACGTTATTTAATACAATTATATAGGACCTTTCTGTTTGGATGAATGGGCTGTCTATGGGTGCACCTAGATAGCACCTTGCTGGCACGATGGCAGCTGTGTGCATAATATCGTCAATAGACTAGTTACTGGAATTGATGACGCAAGAGACTACACTAATACTAATCAAATCCACAGTGATCGATCAGACCTGGTGACGGTGACGAAGCTCACCCACCCACCGTCCCTATAATCCTGTTATATTTAATTTACATACAATATACCAAAGGCTCAGTGAGATCTTTGCTGCGTGTAGCATCATTCCAGTTTGAGGTCATTTCAGATTGAGCACATTAGCAGGAACGTTTCTGCTTTCCTGTAAGTGTGGGTGGACATAATTCTGCAGGCATATTGTGTTTACAGTAATTTCACCACGCACGCACGCACACTTACTTTGCTTGCTTGCTTATGGCAGTCCATCGATGTCGATGATGACGTTGCTCCAAATATAGTTTATGAGATGATTATTGTTGTGCCTGTTGTCTGTGCATAGCCAGGTGGCTGTTCAGACCGATGCGTGATCCGCAGACTTTGTCACAGGAGGGGCAGGGGAAGGCAGCAGTGGTGGTCGGTGGACCTTTGGCACGTTCGTGACTCTGTGCAAGCCGCTGTACTCTCCTCTCTGTGAGCTTCTCCTGAAGATGAGTGATTCCCTGGTGACAGGTAGAGCTCCAGGTGTGGCGATCAACAGCCAGGGACTCTAGTGCTGGTGGTTTGATGTCACACTTCTTCAAGAGGGTTTTGATGTGGTCCTTGTACCTCTTTTTTGGACCCCCAGCAGACCTTTGACCGGCTTGAAGCTGGCCATACAGGATCTGTCGGGGTAGGCGGTGGGCTGGCATACGGATCACATGCCCGACCCATCTGAGGTGTTTTTGGCCAAGGAGTGCTGTAATGCTGGGTGTGTTGGTCCGGTCGTATATTTCGATGTACGGCACCCTGACGGCCCAGGTCAGACCCAGGATCCTTAGGAGGCAGAAGATGTGGAAAGCCTCTATAGACAGTTTATGTGCCTCTGGTAGGGTGTCCAGGTTTCAGAGCTGTAGAGCAGTGTGGAGAGAGGCAGACTGCCTTGTACACAGCTGCCTTAGTGGAGATGGCACGCACGCACGCACGCACGCACGCACGCACGCACGCACGCACGCACGCACGCACGCACACACGCACGCACGCACGCACGCACGCAAACACACGCACACACACACACACACACACACACACACACGCTACTCTATACGCTCTACACGCTCAAAGTGCCGGAAATGGGAGCTTGCATTTCTTGGAAAAGATGAGGGTCACTCTCTCTCTCTCTCTCGCTGTCTCACACCTACTGTAAGTGTTGAAGAGGATGTATGGAGGAGTTAGAGACAGTGAGACACGTGTGTTTGAACTCATATATGAGTGTTTTGGCGGAAGTGCCAAGCTCGCAGCAGGGCGGAAACTGATGGCCTTTGTGTCCCTGTCTCATTTAATTCTCTCACTTTGCATGCAGCCACTTTGCCTGTCAAGATGCAACACTGAAGGCATTACATTCCTAGTGGAGGAGTTAATGCAGGAATGTAATGACGTTTACGGACAAAGAATGAAATAGGTCTTGAATTGGAAATGAAATGTAGAAATATGTGTTTTGCCATAGAGCGGTACCCGTGGGGCCTCTACAGCGGTGGGCTCTGGCCTACTTGGAACGATGCAAGTTGGAAATGAATGCCCCACCCAGATATTATGTCTGTGTCTCTTTTATGCCCATATATAGAGTTCTTTGTCAGGCATGCCCAAATAGGGAGTCTATGCAGACGTCAGAGTGTGTGTGTGTGTGTGTGTGTGTGTGTGTGTGTGTGTGTGTGTGTGTGCGTGTGTGTGTGTGTGTGTGTGTGTGTTTAGGCCTTATTATATATAGACATAGGGACATATAGAGACATACGCGGCCAGTCATTGGAGCGGTGTGCTCACAAAGGCCACCTGTGTGACTCCCATATCCTCACACCTGATTTTCATTAGGGAGATATACTCTCGTTTAAAACTTAAAGAGTACATTAAAACACATAAACATTTGAGGTGAGAAATAAGCAATGCAGTACATATACGTTGAGCCTGTGCAATGGTGCTCTTTCCTCGCTGTGAGTGAGGGCCGTCTGTGTTCCCTCATCAGCCTGTTGTTTAACCCCCCACACAGATGGTAAATGGACCATGGTGAGCAGCGGGCTACACACACAACCATCACCCACATTCTCATCAAGTAGCAATTACGTTCCGCTGCTGGAGAAGAGATACGCCGCCGCCGCCGCTGCATCTGGACCTATTAGAACACCATGGAGCTCGAAGGGGAGGAACAGCACATGCGGATAAGTGCCTCCAGGTAATGATGTTCTCTAAGAATACACACTGTACTCATGGGCGGAGTATTGGCACGTATAAACGCCGGTGAAAAAAGAAGACATTTGCCTCAGATGACTTGCAGGCAGGATTGATTGTAGTGCCATGTGAGGCTTGTGAGATGTTGCTTGACCTGTGAAGGCACGGTTTAACATGACTATATACACATTTGGTCCTATAGTTTAATCATATGAACCTCATTTCTGCTGTTGTGAACATTGAGCGAAGGTATCCAATCTACAAGTTCATAACGCACGCGTGACAACATGACATGTTGTGAGCGTGTACATTTCATAACTAGAGATGAGGGGCCATGTGGCCCTATCTTGGGCGTGCCTTACCCTTTATCCTTTGTCCCTAAACTTCTTTGTCTTTTTTTAGTATTTAAAAAAAACATTTTCAAATAGTTTAAATTAACCAATATACAAGCTCCCAACATGTCGATGTACCTGTAGATCGGCAATTTGAAGAACTTTTAAATGTTTTTCAAAATAGTAAAAACAAAAAAGGCAAAGAATAAGGGGTAACACTTTTAGCACATACGTTTGATGCACATTCTCTTTAGTGCCCCTGCAGAAATCACCAATTATCTGCAAAATAGATGAGGAAGAATATGAGGACAAGATTCGTTTTTATTTATAGAATCTGATTCATTCACATTCATTCATTTTGTCCTGGAGCACAGAAGCAACAGAATATTACGTACAATATTTGGGCGTACCGTAGGCTAGATCATTCCAACATACATAGATTAGTTATACAACCCAAGGAACCAAAGTTCAGCCTCATTTTAATAATAACATGCTCTAAAATAATGTTTAAAAAAATAGACATCAAATTTCTCTTTTAGGAAGCCCTGTGTTATACTAGGCTATATTTAACTTTGAGTTACATTATGAACAGAGAGCCCTTTACTGTTGGGTTCTGGTTCTGTGTGTGTGTGTGTGTGTGTGTGTGTGTGTGTGTGTGTGTGTGTGTGTGTGTGTGTGTGTGTGTGTGTGTGTGTGTGTGTGTGTGTGTGTGTGTGTGTGTGTGTGTGTGTGTGTGTGTGTGTGTGTGTGTGTGTGTGTGTGTGTGTGTGTGTGTACTTTACTTCAGGATTTCAAATATCCAATTCTGCACTATAGTCTATGAGTACTACTTTGGTACTTTAAGTACATTTTGATGCCAATACGTCTGTACTTGAACTTGAATTCTGGACTTTTACTTGTAACAGGGTATTTCTGCATATCAGTATTGATACTCTTGCTTAAGTAAAAACAATTGAGTACTTTTCACATGCAGCCCACGTCTCCGTGTATCTGTTGGAGCGAGGGCTAATGCACTCCACGCCATGGGACTGGAAGTGGGTCGCGCTTTAGTGCTCTCTGCAGCTCATACGCCACCACCACTTACAGTGGTTGCTATCCAGTTGAAACCTTGTATCTTGTATTTTTTTTTATAATTTTTATCCCACGATTTTGTAACCCATTTTTCACCCCTGTGTCAATTATCTAATGTGATCCTGTGCTCTACACACCCTCCGCCAACCTGGGGAGAGCAACGAACTTGAACTCATGCTTCCTTCATGCCTGAGTGTCCAAGTTGCTCCTTTACACCTGACAGGGGGGAGTTTCCCTGGTTGGACATAGTGCGTGGAAGGAACACGTTATTCCAACCAGTTCCTTTCCCCTCCATCAGGCGCCCCGGCTGGCCAGGGGGAAGCAGTTTAGAGACCAGGATTACTGCATGTTTTTGTGAGGGTACCTACCCCAGGGGACACGGGGAGAACATGCAAACTCCACACAGAAAGGCCCTTTCGCCAACCCCGCCTTCGGGTATGGGCACTGATGACGCGGAGGAGGAAACACGCCGCCAGCACCCACAGCGTCCCGAGTGGGAATCGAACCCAGGACCTTATAGCTGTGAGGCGACAGCACTACCAACTGTGCCACCGTGCCCCGTGTCTCCCATTTTGTGTTTATCTCATTTAATATACTCCTTTTATGTTTTTGTGTTTCAATATTTTTATTAAACAGAAAAGGACATGGACAATACATGAACACGCAACACATTCTGTAACATGTTTTTTCTATTAAGCACTTCAGGTTCTCAGAAAACAGAAAGGCATTTCTAAGATCAACCAAGTCCCAAATGGGTTAACAGTAGTTAACAGTAGTAATGTTTACACCTATCAGTGATGAATCTGATATACAATCCCATATATTGTTATCGTCCATAATCAGGGATGGCCTCTCGTGAGTCAGCATTGATTTATAATAATAACCGCACGTCACAAAATTGGCCTAATAGAATTGCGTGCGACACAGTGACACAGTTACCTAATGGCAGCTAATTAAAAAAGGCTTCAATGCCACTGTCTCTGTCTGGGTTTCTGAGGCCACTGTCTCTGAGGAAATGGAACACAGTGACACAGTAACCTGATGGCAGCTCATTAAAAAAGGCTTCAATGCCACTGTCTCTGAGGAAATGGTCAGATCAAATAGGCCAGTCCTGCTGTTTAGTCTGACCTCCCAGTGCAACGTTCGTACAGGTATATAGCCTTGTTTTGACCCACTTCAGGACCACTTCACTTATTTTCAATCTATCTTTATGAGTGGATCCCTCTAATGCTTATTATGTGATGACACCATTTCTGTCCACTTGGCCCGTGACCTTAGAGTATATATGAATAGAGACGGCATCCGAGTTCTCCTTCCATCCACTTGCATTGAGTTGCTCAAAAGAGCATGAGGTGATTTCACTCCTCCTTCCGGGTAGGAACAGAGTGCATTCTGGGATTGATTTGCTCCAAACACATGAACGCGCTGGCCGTTTACTATCATTGCACGCTTTCACATAAGAAACATTCGTTCACGTGTCATGGGCCCAATAACATGAACGTGCGCAACGGGCTCGAGCTGCAATGACAAATTCGGCCACTATGTCCATTTCGCCTCAGGGTTTCCTCCGGGTGCCAGCTCTATATACTCTAAGCCCGTGACTCACAGGTGGGCTGTGGACAGTTCAGACACCTGCCTACTAGTGATCATCGGTAGTCAGGTTTGGTCATGGTCATGGTTATTTATTTTTTGCTTTTTAGTGATACAAGAGCAATGGCTTCTCTTTCAGCATGCTAACTTTCTAGGAGGAGTGACTGTACTTTCTATTAGCTTTGAAAACCAATCGATGATGTCACTGGTAGGCAGGTCAGGTTTCTGAACTGTCCACAGCCCACCACCAATGAGACACAGAGTGAGTAGATGGAAATTGTGACATCTTATTTTGTTGCAAATAGGGGAAGTGCTCCTTTAACCAACCTCTTGAGCCCCATTGCCCCCGCTGGCGGGAGCAGCGACGGTCCACCTCTGAACAGCGCTCAGCGGGTCAATGGAGACCCAACTGGTCTCCGGTTCCAACCCCCTGGACCCCCCTGGGGTTTAAGAGGTAACCTTATGTACTCCGTTGACCGGGGTCCCCAAGGGGGACAGATCTGCAAAAAAGATCTGCAAAAAAGAAATCACACGCACGTGCGCACACACACACGCTCGCGCACAGTCGCACACACACACACACACACACACACACACACACACACACACACACTGCACAATCTCTGTGGAGATCCTTGTCATATGAACTCTTCACAGCGGTGTCATGAGCACAACAGTGTGTCTATTCTTCTGCTGTGTTGCCGCGGCAACAGCGTATATGCTGCCATGGTGTCTGAGTGGGATCAAACAATGTGTGTCCTCATACAATGTGGCACTACAGGTGCATATTATGGGATGGAACTGAGTCAGTCCGACACCCGGGGCTTCTGTGAAGGTGGGCAGCGAGTGTGCTCCGCCCTCTAGGATGTGTGTGGGCGTACTGTATATCTGGAATACATGCATCCTTGTGTTATCGTCCATGTTGCTGAAGTATGTTAACCGCCCCGACCCCCATATCCGGATCAAAGCGAATACAGAAACAGACACATTTCTCACAGCCCTTGCACTGGACTAGAGAGTTAACGTGCACTCCCTTCCCACAGACTCCACATGGCATGTCTTCCAGGCCGCTATAGCCTCCTTGCTACGTAGGTCTTCTCATGGTGTGAGTCATCACCAGGTCATCTACAATAGAGCAGCTCCTATAGTCCACCCCTCACTTCCCTCTACTGTAAATAGTACTGAATAAAGAATACTGAACTGTATTATATTATGAAATTGTGTTGCAGACTTTTTCATAAATTTCATAGCTTCGTAAACTTAACTTAACAGCACTATCATCAGCATTGTCTAAATTAATATTACTTAGTTGTTGTTGTTGTTTTTTCTTTTTTGTATTACATTAATATGTTGAATTCAGGTTATTTACCAATTTATATCTTCAACCCTCCTTTATACCTGGATCTGTTTTGGTCTGACTGCTCTTTTCCCCCTCCAAACCAAATCTCTTCACCCAAAATATGAAGATGTAAGAAATAGAAGAGGCAAAATGTGAAAATAGAGCTGATCTACAAGCTCACAGCGCTTCACTCTGTGCTTATACGGGGTGGGGGTCCCCAGTTTAAATATCATTATGATTTTGGGGGGGTCACTCACGGCCTGAAAAGGTTGCGATCGAAGCACTGTTCTATAGTGAATAGCAGGCTTTCCACAGGGGAGTCTCTGCCTCTCTGGTAGACGGCAGGTTATTCCAGGTGGAGCTGCTCTTCGGAACAGTGTGTACTGGTGGAAATATGCATGTGTGTCTGTGTCTGTCTGTCTGTCTGTCTGTCTGTCTGTCTGTCTGCCTGCCTGCCTGCCTGCCTGCCTGCCTGCCTGCCTGCCTGCCTGCCTGCCTGCCTGCCTGCCTGCCTGCCTGCCTGCCTGCCTGCCTGCCTGCCTGCCTGCCTGCCTGCCTGCCTGCCTGCCTGCCTGCCTGCCTGCCTGCCTGCCTGCCTGCCTGCCTGCCTGCCTGCCTGCCTGCCTGCCTGCCTGCCTGCCTGCCTGCCTGCCTGCCTGCCTGCCTGCCTGCCTGCCTGCCTGCCTGCCTGCCTGCCTGCCTGCCTGCCTGCCTGCCTGCCTGCCTGCCTGCCTGCCTGCCTGCCTGCCTGCCTGCCTGCCTGCCTGCCTGCCTGCCTGCCTGCCTGCCTGCCTGCCTGCCTGCCTGCCTGCCTGCCTGCCTGCCTGCCTGCCTGCCTGCCTGCCTGCCTGCCTGCCTGCCTGCCTGCCTGCCTGCCTGCCTGCCTGCCTGCCTGCCTGCCTGCCTGCCTGCCTGCCTGCCTGCCTGCCTGCCTGCCTGCCTGCCTGCCTGCCTGCCTGCCTGCCTGCCTGCCTGCCTGCCTGCCTGCCTGCCTGCCTGCCTGCCTGCCTGCCTGCCTGCCTGCCTGCCTGCCTGCCTGCCTGCCTGCCTGCCTGCCTGCCTGCCTGCCTGCCTGCCTGCCTGCCTGCCTGCCTGCCTGCCTGCCTGCCTGCCTGCCTGCCTGCCTGCCTGCCTGCCTGCCTGCCTGCCTGCCTGCCTGCCTGCCTGCCTGCCTGCCTGCCTGCCTGCCTGCCTGCCTGCCTGCCTGCCTGCCTGCCTGCCTGCCTGCCTGCCTGCCTGCCTGCCTGCCTGCCTGCCTGCCTGCCTGCCTGCCTGCCTGCCTGCCTGCCTGCCTGCCTGCCTGCCTGCCTGCCTGCCTGCCTGCCTGCCTGCCTGCCTGCCTGCCTGCCTGCCTGCCTGCCTGCCTGCCTGCCTGCCTGCCTGCCTGCCTGCCTGCCTGCCTGCCTGCCTGCCTGCCTGCCTGCCTGCCTGCCTGCCTGCCTGCCTGCCTGCCTGCCTGCCTGCCTGCCTGCCTGCCTGCCTGCCTGCCTGCCTGCCTGCCTGCCTGCCTGCCTGCCTGCCTGCCTGCCTGCCTGCCTGCCTGCCTGCCTGCCTGCCTGCCTGCCTGCCTGCCTGCCTGCCTGCCTGCCTGCCTGCCTGCCTGCCTGCCTGCCTGCCTGCCTGCCTGCCTGCCTGCCTGCCTGCCTGCCTGCCTGCCTGCCTGCCTGCCTGCCTGCCTGCCTGCCTGCCTGCCTGCCTGCCTGCCTGCCTGCCTGCCTGCCTGCCTGCCTGCCTGCCTGCCTGCCTGCCTGCCTGCCTGCCTGCCTGCCTGCCTGCCTGCCTGCCTGCCTGCCTGCCTGCCTGCCTGCCTGCCTGCCTGCCTGCCTGCCTGCCTGCCTGCCTGCCTGCCTGCCTGCCTGCCTGCCTGCCTGCCTGCCTGCCTGCCTGCCTGCCTGCCTGCCTGCCTGCCTGCCTGCCTGCCTGCCTGCCTGCCTGCCTGCCTGCCTGCCTGCCTGCCTGCCTGCCTGCCTGCCTGCCTGCCTGCCTGCCTGCCTGCCTGCCTGCCTGCCTGCCTGCCTGCCTGCCTGCCTGCCTGCCTGCCTGCCTGCCTGCCTGCCTGCCTGCCTGCCTGCCTGCCTGCCTGCCTGCCTGCCTGCCTGCCTGCCTGCCTGCCTGCCTGCCTGCCTGCCTGCCTGCCTGCCTGCCTGCCTGCCTGCCTGCCTGCCTGCCTGCCTGCCTGCCTGCCTGCCTGCCTGCCTGCCTGCCTGCCTGCCTGCCTGCCTGCCTGCCTGCCTGCCTGCCTGCCTGCCTGCCTGCCTGCCTGCCTGCCTGCCTGCCTGCCTGCCTGCCTGCCTGCCTGCCTGCCTGCCTGCCTGCCTGCCTGCCTGCCTGCCTGCCTGCCTGCCTGCCTGCCTGCCTGCCTGCCTGCCTGCCTGCCTGCCTGCCTGCCTGCCTGCCTGCCTGCCTGCCTGCCTGCCTGCCTGCCTGCCTGCCTGCCTGCCTGCCTGCCTGCCTGCCTGCCTGCCTGCCTGCCTGCCTGCCTGCCTGCCTGCCTGCCTGCCTGCCTGCCTGCCTGCCTGCCTGCCTGCCTGCCTGCCTGCCTGCCTGCCTGCCTGCCTGCCTGCCTGCCTGCCTGCCTGCCTGCCTGCCTGCCTGCCTGCCTGCCTGCCTGCCTGCCTGCCTGCCTGCCTGCCTGCCTGCCTGCCTGCCTGCCTGCCTGCCTGCCTGCCTGCCTGCCTGCCTGCCTGCCTGCCTGCCTGCCTGCCTGCCTGCCTGCCTGCCTGCCTGCCTGCCTGCCTGCCTGCCTGCCTGCCTGCCTGCCTGCCTGCCTGCCTGCCTGCCTGCCTGCCTGCCTGCCTGCCTGCCTGCCTGCCTGCCTGCCTGCCTGCCTGCCTGCCTGCCTGCCTGCCTGCCTGCCTGCCTGCCTGCCTGCCTGCCTGCCTGCCTGCCTGCCTGCCTGCCTGCCTGCCTGCCTGCCTGCCTGCCTGCCTGCCTGCCTGCCTGCCTGCCTGCCTGCCTGCCTGCCTGCCTGCCTGCCTGCCTGCCTGCCTGCCTGCCTGCCTGCCTGCCTGCCTGCCTGCCTGCCTGCCTGCCTGCCTGCCTGCCTGCCTGCCTGCCTGCCTGCCTGCCTGCCTGCCTGCCTGCCTGCCTGCCTGCCTGCCTGCCTGCCTGCCTGCCTGCCTGCCTGCCTGCCTGCCTGCCTGCCTGCCTGCCTGCCTGCCTGCCTGCCTGCCTGCCTGCCTGCCTGCCTGCCTGCCTGCCTGCCTGCCTGCCTGCCTGCCTGCCTGCCTGCCTGCCTGCCTGCCTGCCTGCCTGCCTGCCTGCCTGCCTGCCTGCCTGCCTGCCTGCCTGCCTGCCTGCCTGCCTGCCTGCCTGCCTGCCTGCCTGCCTGCCTGCCTGCCTGCCTGCCTGCCTGCCTGCCTGCCTGCCTGCCTGCCTGCCTGCCTGCCTGCCTGCCTGCCTGCCTGCCTGCCTGCCTGCCTGCCTGCCTGCCTGCCTGCCTGCCTGCCTGCCTGCCTGCCTGCCTGCCTGCCTGCCTGCCTGCCTGCCTGCCTGCCTGCCTGCCTGCCTGCCTGCCTGCCTGCCTGCCTGCCTGCCTGCCTGCCTGCCTGCCTGCCTGCCTGCCTGCCTGCCTGCCTGCCTGCCTGCCTGCCTGCCTGCCTGCCTGCCTGCCTGCCTGCCTGCCTGCCTGCCTGCCTGCCTGCCTGCCTGCCTGCCTGCCTGCCTGCCTGCCTGCCTGCCTGCCTGCCTGCCTGCCTGCCTGCCTGCCTGCCTGCCTGCCTGCCTGCCTGCCTGCCTGCCTGCCTGCCTGCCTGCCTGCCTGCCTGCCTGCCTGCCTGCCTGCCTGCCTGCCTGCCTGCCTGCCTGCCTGCCTGCCTGCCTGCCTGCCTGCCTGCCTGCCTGCCTGCCCCCCCCCCCCCCCCCCCCCCCCCTTCTCTGGCCAGTATCCTCTGTCTCACTGCCAAGCATAATTGTTTTGCTCCTCAGCTTTCTAACAGACAAATAGCTTTTTCATTTAGTTATAACATTCCTGTAATGTGACCAAGACAATCAACTCTTAATAGGATGTCTCCTTTGGCTGGATAACTTAATGGCATCGGTTCAAGATACTCTTACAATACAATCTAATTTAATTAATGTGACTACCCATGTGCTTTAGGTATGTGCATGGGAATCTGGCTCCGCTGCTCTGATCCGAAGGTCAGAACTTCTCCGGGATAACTTTGACAGGTGAGAGCCTCCGTGAGACATACGATGAAGACCAGGTGCAAGCTCTCGCTAGGTAATGGGCAGGGGTTCTCAAAGTGGGGTCCGGGGACCCCCGGGGGTCCTTGAGGGCGTTCCAGGGGGTCCTCCGGCACAAGTTCGGCATAATGAGTACTTTTACTTTTGGTACTGTACTGTAGTATATTTTCATGGCAATACTTTTGTACTTTTAATCAAGTTTAGTTTTTAATAAGACTTTTACTTGTAACAGTATTATTGTAGTATTGCTACTTTTATATTGACTCAATTGTCCGTGAGGCAAGGGGGTTTGGTCGGTATCAACTGAGGAAAATAATGCTCATAGTGATTTTTGTCATGGTATACATGTATAGAGTTACCAGTGGTAGCTTTATGGGTGCTATCATACAATTTATTTAATAACACTCAGACACTCGTGTGTCTTGGTTGTTAAAGATTGGGGTGTATCCATTCCTCACCCACCCCACCGAAAGATCATCTCTATCAAATTGCCCCCACTCTGTTGTGAATGCTGTAATTAATAATGTCCTTTACCCACATGAGGTCATCATGAAGAGTAAGAACCTTAAGCAGAAGCTGTTGAGCATGTTGCACACCTGTTGGAGATCATGATGAGGCAGACGTCACCATATTATTTCCTATGTCCCTGATGAAGCCATCTCTGGAAAAGTCAGAGATGGGATGTCGATACACCCCAATCTTTAACAACCAAGACCCCCTCTACTGTTTCTGCACATTTTGGGGAAGTTTCAAGAGATGGCTGGAACTTTTCGGAAAAAACATATAATCTGAGCTTTAGCCTTACCATATTTAAAAGACAGAGCGGCCGTCAATACTAAGAGAGAACCAGAGAATCAGAGGCTCTGATGAAGGCTCATAGCCGAAACACGCAAGCGTTTAAGCGTTTAATTCCTATTTTTTGAACTATCTATTGAGTACTTTGGCCACTACTGTCTCTGGCTCCAAAACTGTGGAATGCACTTCCCATTGCAGTCAGAACTGCAGCATCACTCCCAATCTTCCGCCGTAGTCTGAAAACCCACCTTTTCAGACTCCATCATGGCCCATAGCACTTACCCCACCCCCTTAGATAGCATTTCTGTAGACTTAGATAGCATTTGATACAGTCTGAAAACCCACCTTTTCAGACTCCATCATGGCCCATAGCACTTACCCCACCCCCTTAGATAGCATTTCTGTAGCCTTAGATAGCATTTGATACAGACTTATAGCATATTATGTAGACAGCACTATAATTGCATTGTATGTAGTCATAGCACGTCATAGTACATATGTATAGCATAGTAGTATAGATGTATAGTTTATATGTATAGCTTCATTATATAGATATACACTGTTACTTTCTTAGCTTACGCATGTTTCTTGATAAATGTTTTTATGTGATGTATTCCCATGCTTTTTTTTTTTCTTGCTTAATGTAAGTCGCTCTGGATTAAGAGCGTCTGCTAAATGCCTAAATTGTAAATTGTACTGAGCCATCATGAGGTGAGGTCTTTAACGTCAGCTGTGAGAACAAGGCGGTTTCCGGACGTGGGTTTCTGCAGGGATCACTCACAACAAGCACATGAGAATCTGTGCACGTCAGCACAGCTTACTGCACCCTGGGGCACTGAACAAAGACACCAGACCATTATCACTTCATAGACCGCAGAGAGAGAGATAAAGTCATATAGATGAAGAGAGAAAGACCCCGAAGGCGATATGACTAAACAATGAGTCGCATCCATTTCTCTCAGCACAAGAAGTTTCTCTTTTTCCAGACAGGGAGAGTCATATGATCATTCTGATCAGTCCGTCATTTCGTCCATCCATACACCCATCTGTCCGTGACACCGTCCATCCACATCCGTCTTTACTAACAGCCTGCAGGAAAGGACAGCTCACTAACAGTAAGATGGTTTCTCTGATGAGTTGTGCGTAGGAAGTGTAAACAGGCTGCAGTGGCTCACAGAGTATAAATTGGAGGTTTATTTTCTTTATTGTTGTGTGACACATTTCCTTTCCCCTTTGTAGCAGCTGAACAAAAGAAAGATCCTCTGGCCTCTATATTGCAGGCCTCATTAATTAACTCTATTCGATTTATACAAGAAAATCATTCTATAACGTGTGTGTGTGTGTGTGTGTGTGTGTGTGTGTGTGTGTGTGTGTGTGTGTGTGTGTGTGTGTGTGTGTGTGTGTGTGTGTGTGTGTGTGTGTGTGTGTGTGTGTGTGTGTGTGTGTGTGTGTGTGTGTGTGTGTGTGTGTCAGTGCATGCGTGCATTCATGCATTTGTGCGTTCGTGCGCTTTCCCTCAGCACAAAAAGACGCAAACAGACAAGGTCCCATGAGGTCCACTGGTCAGAAGAGGGTTCCACGTATTCAAAAGGCAAGGTGAGGTGAGGTAAGGCAATAAGCAAGTTTATTTGTATAGCACATTTCTAGGAAAATTCTAGAAAATTCTAGAAAAATGCTTTACAAACACATCCAAACTCGAGAAAACATCTGAAAGAGATTACTGACGCGTGTCTTACCCCCCATCTCTATTCAGTTTCAGTTTATTTTTATTTATAGTGCAACATCACCCCAAGGGGTCTCTGTGCACTTCACAACAGTACACAGCAAAAAACAGCAATAAAAAACACAATAGCACGTTAACACAATAGCGAAGAAATACAGACAGTAAAGCTAATACAGTGTGTCAATACACATGGCTGACATACAGTAAGTACCACGATAGGACACATGCTATAGATCATCACAGATAGGTGTAAAAATGCGTTCAATGCTTTATTTATCTCTACTTTCAACCTATCAATAAAAAATAAAAATGGCCCTACTAATATCAGATGCACAAGCTTGTAGTGTGGCACAAAGTGAGCTATAGCACTCTGCTTTTCTTAGTCTAAAGCATTAATTTGGCATAATTCATATCATTTATAGATAATAATTCATATAGATATGATTCATACATAGCCTATTGTTAATGTTAATGAGGGCCCAGACAGACTGAGCCAAGTTCAAGGGGCTATAAAAGTCCTTTATAGATGTGTTTTGTGTGGAAAAAAATACTTGACAGGCATTATTGATCAAACATTTATATTTCTCTGACCAAGTTTGGATGTGTGAAACTGTGAACTGCAACTTTAAACTGATTGTGATGCTATATTAACACATTTTACTGGGGACCCACTGTAACCTCCCCAAGGACCCCTGGGGGTCTCCGGACCCCACGTTGAGAACCAATGCCTTAGTATGCCGCGATGTCATGGAGACCTAGACATCTGAGGAAAGGACTAAGGCAGCCGCGTGTACACTGGTCCTTGGTGCTATAGCAACTCTCACTGGACTGGAATAGATTATGTGTACGCATGCAGCTACCAGGCCAGCACTACGTTCCCCCTGTCAATCAGAGGCATTCATGAATAAACTTGGTATAGAATATGTCAATCACAAATAAAGCATTGCTGCATTCCACTCAGACCTAGAACATCATCTCAGGTCAGATATATATACACTACTACGTACTGTAGTGACTACAGTACGTCATTGTACGCTAGTCGCAAAGATAGCAGTGTGACATGTTGTGACTTGTGAGGTTGTAGATCTGATATTTTCAACGCAAGAGACCGTGGTACAACTTAATTGAGGGCCTTGCACACAGTGTCCGATGCAATTCTTTATTTATTGGTCAATCAGTTATGGCAAAGTGTTGTAATGTAACAAGAGGCAGATTAAATGTACTTTGCCGATTTAGATCTTAAAATATGAATAACTCTGTGTGCCAGTAACATGATGGCATTGTGATCACTCCGCCCTCCATACCACAAACTGACAATTCTCATCATGCTTTCTGTCATTTCCTTTATTTCTCTCTCCCCCATTTCCCTTGAAGTCTGTTAGTCATTGGTATTTGTTCTTTTTCCTTTCTGTTGTGTTCAGATGTAAATGCTAAGGAGATAATTATTGGCGGAGTGTTGTGAAAGCACACACAGACCCTATGCTGAATTCAGAGGGGCCTGGGGCCCCACAGGCCCCTGCTGGGCCCCTGAGAGAAACCTCAGTCTTTTCTCCCTTCCCTCTTCGTTGTGACCACCTAATTGGTTTTAGAATGTGAGGTTTATAGTGACAGTGACAGGGGGAGATTGACAATCTAGTCTTATTCACCCAGGCTTCAAAGTCTACTTGAGATTCTATCTCAGAGGATTTCTACGCAGGCCTGGACTCTGCCCCCCAGAGAGCATCCCTGTCATACCCGCTATGAATATTCCTTTCAGTGCGTCTCTGTCTTATCCTAAGATAAGAGTAAGACCTTTCAATAGTTCTCATCGTGCTCTAGCAAAAGGGATGACCATGACCATGTTAATACATGAGTGTCCAGGTGTGCTTATTAAAACAGTTTTGATTAAATAATAGTCACCAGTCCTCCACAACCTCCACTGGCTGCCAGAATCCATTTGAACATGCTCCTTACCACCTATAATAAGTCACTCCATAACCTGGCTCCCTCTACCTCTCTGCCCTCCTCGAGCCACATAGTCCCTTAGGTCAAGTGATGCTGGCCTTCTGGTGTCGAACCTGGGGCGACAGGGCCTTCTCTGTGGCTGCTTGTACTATGCCTTTTGTAATCTTGGCATCATTGAAAATGAGGGTTCTGCCCTCAATGTATTGCTAAATAAGCGTTATATGGTCTATAAGGGCTATATACTGTGATATTGTGCCTAATTTTTTGTAATTGTTTTGAGCATGCACTTTATAAATATTTGATATTGTTGTCCTTTATCTGACTTTTTGTTTTCTATTCTTATGACTATATTTCGTAACCGAAAGTTGTTGAAGTAGTTTGTACGGGGAATAATTTCACACTCTTTTACAGCCCTAAACGTGTGATGCAACAATGCCACAATTTTGGAGCCTCATTATGTTTTTCAGTCATCGGATCTTGTGCGGAGGTTTCACAGCTTTCATCCATACATCTAGATTATATACGCAGTAGTGGATTACGTATACATATCCCCACCCCTAGTGTGGAAGGCACACCCACACCCACACTTTTCACACAAGGAAATTCTCCTGAGTCCTGCACCTATGGGTGCTTGCTTGGACTGACATGCACATGCACTATAGGACAGTGGTTCCTTTCAGGTCGAAAAGAGAGATTAGAGACGTTTCCCTGGGATCAATCTTGTAGATCAGCTATTTTCACTATACTTCTTAATTATTATTTGTATTTATTTATGGGATTTCTTAGATTTGTTTGTTTGTTTCAAAATGTATATGTATTTATTTATTCATTAGGCCTATATTGTTTAACTTTTAAATGGGATTTTTACTCGAGTCGTTACGACCCATATAAATTTGTCCATGACCCACAAATGGGTCCCAACCCATTGTTTTGGCTCCTATGTTGCATGGACTTATTAATGCAATTACATACATGGACATTACATCATGCAACACCAACAACATAATCTGCACATACAGTACATATGATATGAAAGGACCCCAATGGCTTTTTTGTGTTTATCCTTTTGATAATGGTGTGACAATGTATGTTTTATCAATTTAGATTAAAGCCTACAATTCTAAGGGCTTTTTTTATTTATTTTTTCATTTTATACTGGACATTTTACTTCACTGCAAAAGTACAATTTCACAACTTTGTACTAGGCCTGCTTCCCAAACTCAGGTCCATGCAGGGACCACAAGTTGTGCTTCAGATAGGTTTAATATTTAATTGACATTGGTACAGCGGCAGAAAGTAAGCTTTATAAGAATATATGACAGACAAATTAAGTTGCAATATATAGCCTACCAATCATAGGCATCAGCACCTACAGTATACTAGACAGAGTTCTATTAAAAATCATGTAAACAATTATGATTGTTCCCCAGAAAAGATTATAGTTATTATAGCCTATTTGCAAATTGCAAAATTGTGGCAGGACTACAGTTAGGCCTATACACATTTTCACTTCCACTGAACCAGAAAGGGTGGGGGAAACAAATCTTCACTGGATTAATTTCAGAAAGAGGGGACAAAACTAAATGTATTTGTGAATTCATAAATTGTGTAACAATAATGGTGTAATGTTTTTGATTGATTTAAGTATTTATTAACAGTCTGGAGAATTACAGTACATTTCTAGTAGGCCTACAACTCAACACAAGACTGTTAACTGTGAACTTCAACATAAAGCATTACACTCGTTTACAATAGGGACGTTAGCACATCTTGATTGATTGATTGATTGAAATATTTATTAACAGTTTGTAGAATTTACAGTACATTTTAAGCACAAACTCAATACAAAGACTGTCAACTGTGAGTGGACGACCCAATTAAGCATTACACTTGTTTACAAGTATGTCTTTAAATGTTTTGATGAATTGAACAATGTGGACCCTGTTGTAAACAAGTGTAATGCTTAATTGGGTCGTCCACTCACAGTTGACAGTCTTTGTATTGAGTTTGTGCTTAAAATGTACTGTAAATTCTACAAACTGTTAATAAATATTTCAATCAATCAAAAAACAACAGGGTCCACATTGTTCAATTCATCAAAAAAAAAGTATTTTCCCCCTTCTTTTTGTCATGTCTTTTGTCAGTAATAAATTCAAACCAACCCTATCCCACAGGACCCACACTAGAATAGTAGAATGATTAACTTCACTAAAGTGCCCACTGCTTACAGCCGGAAAAACACATACCGGTATAGAGCACCGAAGTCTGACGTCACTTTCAGTAGAGGGCGTCAGTCCCCAGGTTCATGTATTTGTTTAGTTGCATTGAAATCACCATAGGAGGAGTTTTAGATTGATTCATATAAGAACTGTGTTTGAAAAATAAACATGTCATCCCGGCCGCTTCACTCACATGGATATGAAGAATCAACTGACTGAGAGAAAACGCTAATGTTACTGCTGCTGAATTAGTTAGATTTTCGCTAGAAGCAGACTGTATCATATATGAGTGACTGACTGTTGCAAACGATACAGAGACACCTCCCTGACAATAACGCCGAGACAGCTTGTTTATTTTTGGACCACAACGCTTATAGTAGACGATATTAAGATCACCCCATGTTATTCTCCATAGAGAAACTACTTCCGTGAACCAGGGGAATCGTCGGGATGAGCGAGTTACGTCAGGACTTCGGTGCTCTATATATGTCTTTGGGAAAAACCATTGGGGAAAACAAACCCAAACTCCCATAAACCACCACGTCATACAAATGTCGGTGATTGGTTGCGCCTCAACCGGGCATTAACTCTAAAGCTTCCGTATGGCCTTTTTATCCTGTCAATCAAATATGGAAGCAACTCGACCAATCAGTTATAGACGTTTCTTCAAGGTGGGCGGGACTATACCATATTCTCGCCCAGCATGCTTGTGTGCTCTAATTTCTGCAATCAACCTGCTGGAACTTCGTCTATTTACTCCTCAGCAGAATGCATTTATTGTGTTCTGTTTCGTTATATTTGATAATATGTCCACTACAATGAAGACGTCTGGGTGCTGAGGGCTGTTTTATTTTAATTCATGGTCTCATATACTCCAGACATTGCTGTGTTTTAGCGTTGGAGGGCTTTCTTGCAGTCAGTGTGGCCTCCAGGCAGCCAGCCGCGGCTGCGAATTCACTCCATCTTCAAGCATTGTTGCCCTGCTCCGCTAAAAAGCATGTTTATTTCATAAAGATGACGGCGAGGTGGACACTGTAAACTAAATGACTGTCAGAAATATCGCCTCCATTTGTAATATGGTAAGTAAACTAGCCATTTCCCCCCTCTATCGATCGCCTGCAGGCTGCTGCTGCCACTGTCATGATGCACCTTAGCCTAGCCCTAGTACTCTATGTTGTGCCCCCTGAGAGTCCTTGCAGAGAGGATGCAAGAGGAGGCATGCTATTTACATCTTAAGGTCTACAAATGGTACCAAAAGGACCCTTTTAATTTGTACACAGAGTTTAAATGCATTAGAACACAGAGGGTTTTGACAGTGTAGCTGTCCCTATAGTGACTGTCTTGGCAGGAGGTGACATGCCTGGGCTGGCTCTGATTGTATAATCTGTTTCTGTTGGTGTCACACATGTAATCCTAAAGGGATGATGGTGGTATAATTTTGATTGCTCTGCTTGGGCTCCAGCTGCTCTGTCTGTGTTGTTTACAGTTAACACCTGTAGTTGTGAAAAGCGCTGGTTGAAGGCAGCCCTGCCTTGCTGCTCTGGTTTATAATACCAAGTTATTATTTTTATTTTTTACTTTGACGTGGTGTTATATCGCTAAAGTACCCATGTTTTACCATGATCATCATCATCAGTGTCATCACACAGTGTCTCAGCCTCCTGGAAACCCAGGGCCACTTTTACACAGTGAAGACATACTCGCATGTTTTACTTGAGTAAAGTATCAATACTGCAATGTAGATAATAATACTCTGTTATAAGTAACGTATTTAAGAAAAAAAAATATATATATACAAGTACTCAAAAGTATCAGGATCAAAATATTCTTGTAAAAGTACTCATTGTACAGCATGTCCCATTTGACAATTCACAATCTTTTGAAAATAGCAGATGATGTGGCACATTGTGAGCTTACATAACAGTATGTATATAGGGCTGAAGTGGTTACTGGTTAGTGTGTTTTGTAATAATAAACAACTACAAAGTAACTAACGTTTTGCCTCTGAGATGTAGTGGGGTCAAAGTATTAAATACTGAAGAAAGTAAAAAGTACCTAAACCTTTTACTTAAGTATAGTACTTGAGTATTGTTACTTCCACCACACGTTTAAACCAGTGCTTTTATTTACATAACCTATAACAGTCTGGATTGATTGGAGTTTGAGCATCTCCCCTCAGACTATCAGTGGCCAGAGACTGGAAGTCAGGGACTTTAGGTTATTTCATGTGCCTTAGCCTTAGCTGACTGACTGTTACTTACTCCTATCATGTCAATACTGTCATCATTGTCATGCATGTTTTTGTGTGGCGGCTTGAGTGGATAATGAAAGTAACTTTATTTTAAGTCTGTGGTTACTGGTTACCCAATTAAGTTAAGCTTTTTTTTTTATCATGATCTTAACTAAGTTGAAATGATGTGTGTATTTGTGCATTTGTGTGTACTTGTGAATGTGATGTGTGCATGCCAGATCCAGATATAAGTATACACGTGCAATGCATGCATGCATAACCTTGGGTTCAAAGTGTACTGTAAACGGAACAAAGAGGTATTCAGGGGTTTGTTTCGACTCAGAGAAATAACGGTCATTGGCTGTCAAAGCCGTCTAAGTGTCTCTTGTGTTCCTCAACAAAGCAGTGCCTCACAAGATTGACAAAGCTAAGAGGCTTTGAATTCTGAAATGTAAAAAGGGTCTGTCAAGAGATAAGTGGTGTGTGCCACATTCATGTTAAATACTCTTGAAATGTTGCAGTGTAATGACCCCTTTTCTAACTTGACAGACAGCCCCCGGACTCATTTAAACAAAGTATTCATGACTTTGTATGCTTTGTACGGGCACATTGAATGGTTCATGAAACCTGATAGACGGGAATGTAGTTGTCATAGGACAACACAGGAACTGTCACAGGAATAGAGTAATCAATGGCACTGAATGAGACGGGCTTATAAACTGTCTGGGTTCATCTCTTCAACAGAGCTTTGAAGCCTCCGGTTCCAGTAATCTGTTGCCGATGGTTGGACAATATTTCCATAATTATGCATTCGTTTTGCAGCTTCCTGGAAGCGGCGGAGGCCTTAGCGCCATCTTAGTAAACATTAACATAAGGCGTAGGCTGGAAGAGGATCTATATTTGCATACTGTACTTATTTAATATTCAACGCACAAGAGTTGATGTTTATTATTTTACCTTGTCTTTCAGGGCACCAATGCCTCTGCTCTGGAGAAAGACATTGGTCCGGAGCAGTTCCCAATCAATGAACACTACTTCGGATTGGTCAACGTAAGTGCCGCTAAAATAGCCCCATGATTCTCATCCATTATAACAGAGGTCATTGTCCAGAGCACCAGGCTGTTGTTTCAAAACAAATACCAGCACACAGAGTGTGAGTCACGTCCTCTATTGCTGTCTCTATTGAAGCAAACAGCTTGTGGTGGTGATGTTGTGGATGTGCCAGTAAGTCTCTTAATCTGAAGCCTCCCAGGCACCTGCCAGATGCACTGAGAGCAAAGTATTGATGAGTAAGGATCATATTCACTTGCTTACCTGATGGATGAAGTTTTGCCTTCAGGCTACGACCACAAACACAGCAACATATGGAATGGAGGTCCTTTTTCATTCGTTAACTTTAGCCGGTACTATTTGAAGGCTTTTGTAGAACACTGTTGTATTCTGTTCCTCTAACGGGAAGATGTCCCCCCCTCTCCGTTTTTTGTTTGTGTCATTCCCTCCTAAACTATCCTCCCTCTCACACTCTCTCTCTCTCACACACACACACACACACACACACACACGCGCGCACACATGCACACACACAGTTTGGAAACACATGTTACTGTAACTCGGTGCTGCAGGCCCTCTACTTCTGCCGACCCTTCCGGGAGAATGTGTTGGCCTACAAGGCTCAGCAGAAGAAGAAGGAGAACCTGCTCACGTGCCTGGCCGACCTCTTCCACAGCATCGCCACGCAGAAAAAGAAGGTGGGCGTCATCCCGCCCAAGAAGTTCATCTCGCGGCTACGCAAGGAGAACGGTGAGTACTTGTGAGCGTGTATATCCGCTCTGTTCGGTGCGTGACACCGGCCTGCAACCATGTATACAATATGCTTATTCTGCTCCTACTGGGGTCAGTGCCACCAAACAGAGAGCAAAGTTGGAATCAAGGGCAAGGGCAGGAGTCAGTGGTGGTTGAATATAAGGATAATTTTTTTCCACGTGAAGCTGTGTGAGCTTTGTTCCATCGGCAGATAGCCGAGTCGCGGTGCACCGGTAGCAGCGCAGGTGAGTTTGTTGGGGTGAAGGTCAGGTTTGTGCTGGCGGTAAGGTCGTCCAGAGCGGAGAAGTGGAATAGAGGCAGATTGTTCTCCCGTCGTCCCAACTTAGAGGAAGCTCTTTCTGTGAATGAACAATGCCCATCTCTGTTCAGACTGGGCTTTGGTCAGCTCTCTCTCTCTCTCTCTCTCTCTCTCTCTCTCTCTCTCTCTCTCTCTCTCTCTCTCTCTCTCCCCCCCCCCCAACTCTCACATTTCACCCATATTTCTGGCACAGGAGTGGAGTGTGATTGGACCTCTGTATTATCATCCGAGGCTGATGATTTGATGTGCAGTCGGCATCTTACTTGAGTGTTAATCAAATAAATGACATTGAAATCACACTGTCCCTCTTAACTTGACAAACAATAGCATTAGACGATTGAGGGTAAAACGTATAAGTCTGAAACAGGAGTGTGATCAGACCTCTGTATTATTGAAACAACGGTTTGTTTCAATTTCTGCAATCACCGTAAATGGGCTGTCACGATTACACATTTAAGTTGACGATTGATTGTCACACAAATAATTGAGATTAACAGTTTCCGTGCCTTGAATGGATTACTCCAGGTTAATGTCGCTGCCGTATCGGACATACCCGCCTTTTGTTTTATGTGTTTAATCCGCCGTAATGTAATGAATCAAAAGAAAATCCGTCTTCGTCGCGGAGTATGAGACTGGATGCCTTCGCTGTGATGTCGAAACCGGAAATCGTCACATGCTGTGGGCTGCTAGGGCTTCTGGGAAATTGAGGCCAATGGAAATGCATTGGGTGCAACGCCTCATTGAAACCAATCCTGTGTGCGTCTTCCGGGTGCACCAAGATGGTGGATGCTACACACAGATCATAACAAACCACGGGAGCTTTTTTTGATGGATTTTCGCGGATTAAAAGCCCAAATAATTCAGCGTATGCTCTAAAGGTAATACAACAATCTCGGCAGTGAAGGGGGGTTGATTAAAATGCGGGTTAATCGTAAAAAACAGTCAAACTGTTAACGAGTTTATTGTGTTTTTTGCATTAGAAATTCGAACATCATGAATATAAATTACATTTCTGTTTGCCTTCGTAATAAAAATGTGCACAGGGCAAATATGACAAATAACTGAAATTAAATTAAACTAGAAATTACTGGCATTTGTATACATTTTAGATCTGCTATTTCTGCATTCTTTTTGTATGCATTTCTGCTTCTTTCAACATGGAAACGATTATGACAATTATTGCGATTATCTCAAATAATTTTGATTAGACGATTATGTAATAATTGTGACAACCCAAACCATCTACCTTGGTGTAACAGTGGCTCAGGGTAGAGTGGCTGGTAGAGAGGCCAGACTCTCCCAGAGTTGGTGTCAAAGTGTCCTTGAGCAAGACACTGAAAACCTTAATTGCTCCCGATTTACCAGTTTGGTACCTCTTATTGAATTTTTCAATAACAGAAATCTCAAGAGACCTCGGGGGCAGGCAAATAATGAAAATACTTTGTTGCTGAGCAACAAATCTCACCTTCATGTCCCAATTTTTGTAAATAAGCCAATTCCCCGGCCTCGCATGTTGATACCTTGCATGGTTTCCTCCGGCGTATGTCCTCCGGTGTATGAATGAGTGTGTGAATGGGTGAATGTAATGCATATAGTACTTTGGATAAAAACGCTATTTAAATGCACCATTTACCATCTTAACCCATTTTGGGAGGGAACCCCTTTTGGTGTTGGCATCATGTCATGCTTTAGCTATTGAAAAATAGCAGATCTACAAGAGGTAGTTCTGCTATTTTTGAAAAATCGAAGAACGACTGACATAGAAACATAGCTGATCTCAGGTCAAAATGGGTTAACTGTGCGTTCAACCCCCCCCCCCCCCCCCCCAGACCTGTTCGACAACTACATGCAACAGGATGCCCACGAGTTCCTCAACTACCTCCTGAACACGGTGGCCGACATCCTGCAGGAGGAGAAGAAGCAGGAGAAACAGAACGGACGCCTGAAGAACAACGGCGGCCCCGTCGCCGCCGACACGGAGCCGGAGAACAAGACGCCGACGACGACGGAACCCACCTGGGTGCACGACATCTTCCAAGGCACGCTGACCAACGAGACGCGCTGCCTCAACTGTGAGACGGTAAGCGAGCGTTGGGTGGTTGCCTCGTTCTGAATGCCGTGGAGTCGGGAGCCGACGGTGAAGACGCCACAAAGAGTCTTTACAGTTGAAGAACAGACTGATTTCCTGACAAATTGAAGATCATGCTGTATTACTGACCATCCAGTAGTAGTTTAACGATTCGTCACTTCATGAGTTTGTCAAATAACACGGCTCAATTCCTTTCTGCCAGTGTGCTTCTTGGATCTCATCTAGTTTCTGCATGGCCTTGAGCGAGTCCTAAATACACTTACACCAAGCTGCCGCCGTTCAGTGTCTGTGCTAAGAATCACTGCCGTGCAGGCATAACTGCATAGCACATGATTAGACACAATCAGTTGTTGATGGTTCTTGATCTCTGCACAAACCCTTCTGACGATGGTCATTTTTTTTTTTTTTTTTTAAGATATTTTTTTGTGGCTTACGCCTTTATTGATTGATTGATTGAAGGGATAGAAAGTAGGCTGACAGGAAATGGGAGAGAGATGGGGGGATGACATGCGGTAAAGGCCGTGTCGGGTCCGGGAGTCGAACCCGCGGCACACCGCGACTGGATCACCAGTCCGGTGCCCAGACCGTTACGCTACGGCCTGGGCCACGATGGTCATTCTTAACGCCGGGGCTCCACTGGACACGTCAGCGTTGCGTCTCCGTCACCGCCAGGGAATGTTTCTTTTTTTAGTCGATGAAGGGTGGCTCCACTGCCTGCGATGCGTTGCGTTCGGTGACTGCTTTAAAATTGCCCCGGTTCGTTTTTTTTATTCACGTCACACGCGCCCGGTGGAGCCTCGCCGTAATCGTTCAATAGACTAATTACTGTACACTTACAGTAGCTCTGACATAATGACAGTCCTTTACAACACGGACACTATCAGACATGGTTACTGTGTGCAGTGCACTCTTATTTTTTTTGTCTTTTGTCTTGCATAAACCACTGTTCAATCCACAACCACAGTTGAGGGTGTATATTGTTGTATATTTTGGCCATTATTGATGGGGTTTCTTTTGAGTGTGACGTCTTTTACCCTGCTGTGTTTACAGTACCTTTCTTGCTCTCAGCTGCCTTAATTTCCCTCGCGGGATCAATAAAGGTCTCATCTTCTCCCTTCAACAGGTGAGCAGCAAAGATGAGGACTTTCTGGACCTGTCTGTGGATGTGGAGCAGAACACATCAATTACACACTGTCTCAGGTAGGCCATGACCCACTATTTATCCACACTGTCTCAGGTAGGCCATGACCCACTATTTATCCACGCTGTCTCAGGTAGGCCATGACCCACTATTTAGACTATAGCACCCTTTTATTTTTGAAAAATGTACCATTAATTATTTTTTAATTGTGTAATATCCTAGATTTGTTTGTTTTTAAAATTTGTAGAATTATTATTATTTTTTATTTAAAGAAAAACCTATTGATATATATATAAGTCACTGTTTGAGAAACACTGGCCTAACGTATATCAAACTTGGGGTTGAAATGAGGAAGGTTGAATCACTGCTCTATCCTAACCGATGCTTTGTTCTCCTCCACAGGGACTTCAGCAACACAGAGACCTTGTGCAGCGAATACAAATACTACTGTGAGACGTGCTGCAGCAAGCAGGAAGCACAGAAACGGTCAGTCACACACCCATGCCATGCAGAGTCTGAATCATAGTTCTTGGCGTTTTTTTTGGAGAGTTCAAAATGCTTGTCATGACTCACAGCGTGTCCCGGGTGGCGGATTGCTAAAGTTCTGAGCTGAAATGTTGCTGTCCTAGTTGCGACCGAAGGTCGCAGTTAACTATGGCCAGCGCTCGCCCAGCAGTCTGCTGTCACCCAGGCAGATATGTTGATCTGACCCCCATTCCAAAGCGCCAACGCTCGCCCAGCAGTCTGCTGTCACCCAGGCAGATCTGTTGATCTGACCCCCATTCCAAAGCGCCAACGCTCGCCCAGCAGTCTGCTGTCACCCAGGCAGATCTGTTGATCTGACCCCCATTCCAAAGCGCCAACGCTCGCCCAGCAGTCTGCTGTCACCCAGGCAGATATGTTGATCTGACCCCCATTCCAAAGCGCCAGCGCTCGCCCAGCAGTCTGCTGTCACCCAGGCGGATGCGTGCACGCAACCTCGCCCTCAGGCGTCTTACTGGTATAGTAGTACAAAGGTGTGTGTGTGTGTGTGTGTGTGTGCGTGCGTGTGTAGAATGCGTGTGAAGAAGCTGCCGATGATCCTGGCACTGCACCTGAAGAGGTTTAAGTACATGGAGCAGCTGCATCGCTACACCAAGCTGTCGTACCGCGTGGTCTTCCCTCTGGAGCTGCGTCTGTTCAACACGTCTGCCGACGCCGTCAACCTGGACCGCATGTACGACCTGGTGGCCGTGGTGGTCCACTGTGGCAGGTACGCTCACCACCAGACCCCTCCCCGTGGGGGTGCTTCAGTGCTTTCACCAGGAGGTTTTGGGAAGGGGAGTGCTGTTTTTTGTTACCCCATCGTCGTCCCCCGACTGAATCGGTGGTTGTCTTGCCCATACCCATTTCATACCCATACTTGAGTCAAACTGCTGGGCTCATTTGTTTGTTTTTGGAACACAGTTCTTATGTGCCGTGATACTAAACTTGTCTATTGGCATTCAGAATGGGGGAGGGGGGGGGGTGCCTGTACTAGTGTGCTGGGACTGAGTGAAGAAGATATTCCAAAGATGTTACATAACTCGTCAATAGCGCAAAGGTATTCACTCTCCTTTCATTGAAAGGAGAGTGGTTCATTGATAACTCTCGTCTTGTTGTCCCTGCACTCTGACATGTTGGTAGTGAGAATGTGTTGGTGAATGTGACGCACAGAGCTCCTGACTCACAATACCTGAGGCATAGTCTACAATGTCTTTAGAATCCTAAGGTTTCTGAAACCGGTGGTTCTCAAACTTTCAATGGCGACCAGCCGTGTGAGTGAGCAACTGAGCATGCATTAGTGCAGGCCTCTATTCTTTCTCTCTCTCTGTTAAGAACGATGAGAACGATGGCTTCAACTTTTGCATTGCAACTTTTCAGGAAAAGTTAGCTTGGATAGCTTGGATTCACCATTGATGATGTCACTGGTGGACGGGTTTCTGAACTGCCCACAGCCTTCCTATGAGACACAGACTGAGTAGGAAAAAATTGTGGTATTTTATCGTGAACATTAGTTGGGACCAATTATAGGAAGAGAAGTTGAAAAGTGATGAAGTGGTCCTTTAAGTCAGGCGCACTGACCATGCAGCCTCGAGGCTTGTGAGCTGCGCCCCAAGCGAGCTGCCAGGTGTGCGAGTGCCCGCGTTGAACAGTTGATGGCCCGTGCACTGACGAGCTTGCGGTCTCCGTTGTCGAGGCCGTAATCGTTTTATCACGTGAAGCTAAACGTGCTCCTCTCTCAGCCAATAATAGCCGAGTTTTCCCCATCCATCCTGGAGGAAACGCTATCGCCAGGGGGAAGACGCTGGCCGTCTGATTTGTCCAGCTGTCAATAACAGGGTCTGTGTGTCTGTCTCTGTCTGACTGACTCTGGAGCTACTCTAGCAAACCGATGGCCGATCATTGCCAAATTCTATTTGCACTCTCCTATGTCCAGCTTTGAGTGTTTGTTTAAACACAAACATAGTTTTGCTACCATTTCCTATGACTAGTTTTGACATTGATGACAAAAGTGAAGACGCAAATTGAAATTGGCCAGAATGAGATGATGATATGAGCGCTCCTCACTTCACACGGGTGTGATTTTATAGTCCTCTATTGATTGATATTTTATAATGAAATATTTAATATTCTTATAATGGAAGTGTGAATGGGGTTCTGATCGGGCTGAAACCTAGTGAATGGGGTTCGGATTTGGCTGAAACCTTCCCCAAATGTTACGTCATATAGATATGTCGTAGACGTAGACCAATGACATCCCAGTCTGGCCACATGGAGCTGGAGTGAACACATTGGAGCCACAGCGTGTGGATCCCTTTAGATCCACTTGGTTGTATTCAGCGCTCCCACCAGGGGAAATGATTACATCACTGCTTCTGGCTGTACTGCTGCTTGGTAGGGCATTAACATAATAATCGAATAGTCGACTAGTCGACTAGCAAAACACTAGTCGACACTGTTAATTGACATCCGATTATTCGCTAATATTATTTTTAATTATTTTTAATATTTTTTATGATTTTTGTTTTTTTCTTTTTCTTTTCTACAGCAGACATGCAGGCATGCAGCTGTGAGCTCGGTTGTTTTGTTGGTAGTTCGCCAACTTCAGTACTAATCCATTCCTGGCTGATTGTTTTCATATCATACAAGCCTACTGTACGTGGGTTTTGCCGTCACCCTCACTCGTCTGACTCGTGTAGGTGTGGTGGGCGGCGTATCGGCGGTGGCACTAGCAGCAGTCAAGACAGTTTTTCTTTGGGAAAAGTATATGTGATATGCCTCATAGGCTCATAAGATCAATGGGGACAACTACAGTGTGTAAATACGTTTACTATTGGTGAGTTTATTACTGTAGTTTGTTCAACAAGTTAGATTGGAGACGTGTCGTCGTCCGGTACAGTAAAGTATAGCAGGAGTTCCTCCTCGCTCTGCCCAATAGTATCCAGTTTGGTGACAGTCAAACTACAGTAGCTCTTGCCGTGATTTCATGTTTCTTCATGCTTATCCAACAAAAGTCTGCGTGCCGCGTGTGGCATTATTAAAAACAAACAGCGATGGCGCACGATCATAGTTCTAATACGTAGCCGCAAAAGACTCGCGATGGAGTTAAGTAGTTGATCATCTGATTCATAGCCTGGCAGCCTGCTAGCTAGCAAACCTCCTCCTTGCTTGTAGCTCCTTCTAAAAACCAAAGGAACTGTGATTGTAACTTGTTGTTGAACATTTAGGGTTGTATGAAAAACATCGCATGGTTCATTGCTCCAGTCTCCACTCTCCAAGCATTGTGAACAACGTAACATGCTATGATGCTCCATAGAACGGTCTTGTGCATAAAAAATAGCAGATCTACAAGCTCACAACGCGTCCATCCGTGAGTCATTGTGGACTTGCAACTTTGACTTGAAACAGCTGAGCTAATTTCGGCCAATCAGAGCGGCATTCAGCGTAATCTAGTAAGAGTGGCAACACTCGCATTGACTCCCACTGTAACAATGGAATGCGGAAGTGCTCATTCTATCTCAATGGGATAGTTCCAATGTTTGGAACTATAGCCCATAGGAAGTGTGTCGCCACTCTCTTAGTACTATTCCACTCGGCCTGCATTGATAGTGCATTCACCGCTCTGTTTTGCTTCGCTCGCTGGCTGTTTCATAACACGATGTTTTAATGCTTGATTGGATGGAATAAATATCATATTTTACCGCCGACTAATCGACTATAAATCGATTTTGATGGTAGTCGAGTCGACTATCAAAAATCACGTTTGGTTAATGCCCTACTGCTTGGTGACGCCACACATGATGAATTCTTTGCGTTAGAGCATGTCTCTTAAAACAGTTTGTTGCTGTTGGGCAAAAACCTCTTATCTCTATATTCTAAGCTTTTGTGGGTTTTTGTTGTTGTTGTGTGAACAGAATTATTGCATAATATATGCGCGCGCACACACACACACACTGTACCATATTGAATGGATCTCCCCTGCACTAATGCTGCACCAGCCACAGTTGACTGGTAATTATTGATTGTTATACATTAGTGCATTGGATCTGAAAGACCCCCAGGGGTCCTTAGCAAAATGTGTTAACTCCATCCCAACCAAGGGCGACATTGGACGAGATAAAAAATATGCTCGTAGATCGCCTAAGACGACATCGTCGACGAGATAAGGTTTTTTTAATGATTTTTACCGGCTCTTGGTGTCAACATCATCGATTCTTTTCCATTATCGGGTCCCGGGCTAGCGGCGATCCAAAAAACATGTATTGGAATTGAGCTCAGATTGAGGTGATCATACAAAACATCCATGTTGTTGGAGGTCAGTAAAAAAGCATCGTGACCTCGCAGGACCGTTTCCGAACACTTATGATGAAAATAACAGTATCTGCCCTCTGCCCCGGAAATTATTCCATGTTCCCGACACGCTTGTGTGGCCTGAAAACCGTGGCTCTCTGAGCCAATAGCGCCATCTAGTGGTCGGTGGGGAAAGTGGTTATAAAGCATCACTATCATTTTTATCCCACGATTTTTGTAACCCATTGTCAATTATCTAATGCATCACTATCATTTTAACCACTTAGTGTTTATTGTCCATTATAAACCCTAACCCTATATCCATTTATATGTTGGCCATTAAAAATATTGTTGAATAATTTTGATTATTTTCTTTTACATAAAACTCCTCTGGGGGGTCCCTTGCACAAAACATATTTTGTCCGCGGCAAAATATCTATCAATTTAGGCGTTTGATAACCATTGCATTAGTGAGTATTGTATTGACTGCAGCAAGCCCATGTGGTTATTTTGTCTGTGAAGCTAAGAGAAATGTCTCTGGATTTCTTAATGGCTCTTTTCAAGTTCCTAATGACTTTCGACTTGAAGAACTAAGTGAACCGCTCAGTGCCATGTTGTTGTTTGTTGAACCGCGCAGTGCCATGTAACATATTCCACAGGTTCTGGATTTGTTTCCCTAATATGCTGTGGCTCGGTTTCAGATATATGTTTCTCAGAGCTTATTGGGCTAATTTAAACCCTGTTCAGGAGGCCACAAACCCTGAGTTCTGACAGCTCAGAACTTGAGCTTTCACTATAATAATTTGACCCCAAAAGTGAAAATAACAGACAAGCTCACAACATGTCATTTCCTTTGCCTTTTATAACGAGTTTAAAAAGTGCTACAATGAGCAAATGCAAAAAATAAATACATACTGTAAGAAGCATCACACCTTCACTTGTGTCTTGTGTTCCCTCAGCGGACCCAACAGGGGACATTACATCACTATCGTGAAGAGTCACGGCTTCTGGCTGCTATTTGATGATGACATTGTAGAGGTATGTGTCTGTCTGTTTCTCTCTCTGTCTCTCTCTATCTCTGTGTTTCTCTCTCTCTCTCTCTCTCTCTCTCTCTCTCTGTCTCGCTCTCTATCTCTGTGTTTCTCTCTCTCTCTCTTAGCTGGTTTCATTGACATTTAGCGCCTCACCCTCTCCCTTGTCTCCTCCTGTTGCAGAAAATCGATGCCCAGGCTATCGAGGAGTTTTACGGTCTGACCTCGGACATCTCCAAGAACTCTGAGTCTGGATACATCCTCTTCTACCAGTCCAGGGAGTGACCTTTCTATCCCAAACCCACACCTCTCTGAGACTGGATACATCCTCTTCTACCAGTCCAGGGAGTGACCTTTCTATCCCAAACCCACACCTCTTTGCCGCTGCCACGAGACACGTGCCAATAACATTCTCCCCAAAGCCTGCCTCTCGGGTGTAACATGCACTTCATTTCCTCCATCCCCCCTCCCCCTCTGTCTTTCCTCCCGGCGCTCGGCATGCTGGGAACTCACTCTTCTTGAAACTCCAACCCCCTTCGATCACCTGCATTTTGACTGCACTTTAGAAAAGCAAAAGCAACAAGTGCTCTCTCTCACCGACAACGGAGACGAGGAGCAGAAGGGAGCGGAGTATCCCTCCTTCTGTTTTCCCTCAACAGCCCACCAGGGGTCACTCTATCTGTGGCTACCGAGAGAGAGCCATGCTTGGGCTGAAGGAACTTGGCTGCTGTCAGGTGTCGGTTCTCGTCATCTCTTATGCCTAAAACTGCCGATTTACAAGCCCTCCGACGCGTTCCGAACTTGTATATCTGTTATTTTAGGTGTGCGACGCTGGCGTGCAACTAAGTCTAAATCGGGCTTTTATGTAGATAAAGATCTCACTTCCACACCTGCCACCTCTCCTCTCATTAGGGCTATCCTCGACCCCGTCTCGTGTCTCGTCTGTGCCCCGCTGTAGAACTACGCGCCAGGATATGAAAGGTATGGCGCGTCTTGCCATTTCTGCGTGTTTTTTTTTGTTTATTTGTTTGTTTTTTTAACATTAAGCCATCTCAAGTTTCAACCGGGCCTCAATTCTTATTCGGAACTACTACGATAGCTGTCTGGTGAGCGGCGCGCGGGTGGGAAATGGTAGAAGACCCGGAGAGAATATCTTTGTTACATTGTCAAAGTTGTCGTCTGTCCTCTCGAATAGGTGTTGTTTTCCTTCTGAGCGTACACTCAGACTGTGTTCATTTAACAATGAGAGTGTATAAAATGGTCCTGGACCAATCCAATTCCATCCAGGTATGAGGATAACATGCATAATTCATCCTCCTTCCCATTTATAATGCGGTTGGTTGGTGCCACTTGTACACAGTTACAAATAGGTAAAGGTCCATTTGGTTACACTTAAATAAACTCTGGGGATTTTACTGTGTGTAGGAAGCCCTCACCAGTGTCCCCTGGAAACACTTTTTACCCCAAAGTTATAAATGCCCTATTTATTTATCTTATTTATTAACGTGTGTGTGTGTGTGTGTGTGTGTGTGTGTGTGTGTGTGTGTGTGTGTGTGTGTGTGTGTGTGTGTGTGTGTGTGTGTGTGTGTGTGTGTGTGTGTGTGTGTGTGTGTGTGTGTGTGTGTGTGTGTGTGTGTGTGTGTGTGTGTGTGTGTGTGTGTGTGTGTGTGTGTGATGAAAGACGAGGTGTATTTAATACACCCTTTTATAAGACAGATTTGTCTATGGCTGGACATGTTTGATGTGGATGGGTGGGTGTGAGTGGATGCTGTGGATCCATTTGTGTGTGTGCAGCAAAATAGTGATCAATAATGGAATCTTTGGGCGTATGGAATATATGCCGTAAGGACGCTTTTGAGGTGATTGTGTCAAGATAATGGAGAATTACACAGAAGTTAATGAGGTACTTTCCCCCACATTATAAGATCCCGCATCAGAACAATGGGATTTAGGTTAAACATTTACAAACATTCTCTTCAATTTAACCCTGGTGAGTGTTAAAAAGGGTCCATTCATTAGTGCAATAGAACATTACGTTTTTTCCAATTTAGTCAGTGAGACAAGTGTCACTGTTCTAGTGTTTGTGGTAGAGGTAGATAATGTGTCGTCCTCCCTAGTGCCAGCTGGTCTTATTCCGAAAGTAGCCAATCTACAAGCTTGTGTTCTTGTAGATCGTCTATTTCCGGCTCGCGAAATAAATGAAGTTAAGCATAAAAACTGCTGTATGTACTGTACATGCACAAGGAGACTTTCACCCTTCATGTGCAAACGAGCCCTACTGTAGTGTCGGCACCGCAGCATACGCTGGTCGCATGTCGCTCTTAACATTCCATTTCCTTTCCTCCTCTCTTTTTTTTAAAGAATATTTTACGTCAATGTATGTCAATGCCACTGTTTTGACCATTGCAATTTTAAAATTTCCATTCCAATGTCTGAGTGCTTTGTATGCGGAAAAGATCTTCATCGCTTTGTAAGCCCTCATTAGACACCTGATTCTATGGGATGACGCAAACCGTGTATCCCAGTTTTTAGTGTTCAGTGTTGCGTCAGTGTCTGTGTGAAATGTGCACAGTCTGCACACACAAACGACCTCCAGTTAGATTCTCCCGTGAAGCCGCAAGCATGTGTTACTGTCCCCCAACCCACCCTCCCTCTGCGGTGTAACTGGGCCACATTAAACGACCGCTTCTCGTTTTTTAGGGACATTCTGCTTGTCCCAGAAATAAACGTCCCATCTCAAACATAGTAAGTTGTAGAGGTAGGATTTAGTTGGTTTGTGGTCGTGTCTCCACGTGTTTGTTGATGAGAGGGGGCTAAACCGGGCAAAACGTGAGTCATGGGGCGGGGTTGCACCACCTGTAAAATGGCTTTTAAGTCAAGACTTGAACTTTACTAAAAGTACATTACTTGCACCACAGAAAATGGCTATAACGTATCTCTAAAATGGACTACTAAGCATGTACGTAAGCGTCTCCTTGCAATGGCAGACTGATTTGAATTAATTTAATTCATTTTAATATAATTTAATATTGTTTAATGAACGACTTATCCTTATCAGTGCATCCATTGAATGTTTGTTTATATTTATGCTTACATTTAACATTAATTCAACATCGTCAATGTTTTGGTATAAAATGTTAACCTGATAAATTATAATTCAACATAAGTTAATTGCATGCCTGCCTTTGAAGAAGACAATGGGAATAATAATGCTGGGTTATTGTTGTCCATTGAGTGAGTTAATGTCTGTACAATTTAGGCATTTGGCAGTTGTTCTTAACAACGACCAGAGTGACGTACAGTAAGCAAGGACAACACAAGGTAATACATCTCTCTGTATCTGTGTTTACAGATGGAGTCACTGTTGACTGGATCAGATGATATGTCATTGTGACGATTTTTTAGTTTTGGCTTTTATGCCTGTATTAGATAGGACAATAGGGGTACAGATGCACTGATACGCAGCCTAGCTGCCTGGACAGCTATGCCAGCCGTCCGGGCCAGAAATGATCTACAGAATATAGATTCATATTAACTTAGGACTTAAGTTATGTTCATTGGATGCAACCTTGCCCAGTCACTTACCTACTTAATCCAGGGGTCTATACATGGTGGTCTCCTTTTTCCCCGTCCACACAAAATATCGTAGTAAAAAATAGCCGATCTAGGTTGCAAGCTTGTAGATCGGCTATCTGCAGAACATTTGCCTATAATAATATGATATTGATATGCCTGAATATGGGCGCTAGGGTTTATGTTGCTAAGGATATCCATGTATGCTGTCTATCGCGTTGTCTCAGTCACTGGTTTAAGTCGAGAAGAATACGTGCCAAACTGGAGAAGCCGCTAATGACCTGGAGTTAACACAAACACTGTCTTTGTAAATTCACGCGCGTGTACATATATATACGTAGACGTAGAAAAGACTCCTGAAAATACAATGCTATTTTTCTAAAATCGGGAGCGTGAAATACTAAAGAGAGAAGGTGTTGTCTACCAAGGTTTTAGCTTAAATCTTGACAAAAAATAATCCATGTAAAGAAGTACTGTGCTATTTTACAATCAGCTAAATACATAATCAATGGCATCATCATCATCATCAAGCAATTAACAATCCATGGCGTCAGGGATGCTGTTTGGTGTCGGGTTGAACCAAGCCATGGGAGAGAAGAGTAAACCGCAACAGAACTTTTTGTTTTTCTCGTCTTTTCTTTTTTGTTAACGGGTGGGAACGGAGACATGCTGTCTGTGTCTACATAATATACGCTATGATCTTCCATTAACACTTATGCACACGCACTCACCGGGACCCCCAGTCATTGCACTTCTGAAGTGGTCTATATACACTAATAAATTAATGCCATACTTGATCATTCTATAGCATAACACAAAAGCTTCAAAAGTAGCTGATCTACAAGTTGGTAGATCTGATACTTTTGCTATATTTGAATTTTGGACATATAAGATTTCCACCCGACAGACTATTTCGTTGCCTTGGGGCAGAAACCTTGTATGTCCAATACTGTTAAACTTTTCAGGAAATTTAATTTAGCCAAAAATAAAATATTGAAAATATGGCAATATAAGGTTACCGCCCGATGGCAATGATATGGTCTTTATATGTCTCAATATACAATATACAAGACCTACATAACAGCCTAAATAACAGTGTATATGTCAATGTGATGTCGCTGTACCTAGGCTACCCAGTCTCACAGAAACACGGTAAAATAGCACAGAATTGCAATTCCGTACATACACGCCTAGAAAACCCCAAAATCCGTCCATATGGCACTGAAATCCTCCCCATAGACAATGACGGAGGGGCGCCGTCTCTACCGAACTTGAGCCACGGGAGACACTACGGAGCGGCCCTAAAAGGCAGAGAGTTGCCGTGTCGAGCGTTGTGAAGTTCGGTAGAGTTGTTACCTGATATGGACAGAATAGTAAATAATGTCAAAGGGATTCATCCCAGTCACGATGAAATAGCACTTCCATACTAGTGAAAGCCATGCCTCCGTCGGGGTCAAAACGGTAGTCGTGCAATATGTATGGATTTTGGGGATTATTAGGCGTGTAGGCACGGAATTGCAATTCCGTGCCATTTTGGCGTATTTCTGTGAGATGGGGTTGATCTAGGAGACCTCGGGTGCAATGCATTGTGGGGGACTGCAGCAGGTTGTGTTCTGCTGCGAGAGAGGTGAGGAGAGAACAGGAGGGGGCGATGGAGAGCCCTTCCTTCTCCGCTGAGCCGGGTCAACTGAAAGTGCACTTTATCAGTTGAGCGTCAATGCTTTAACATGAAGAACCACATTCTAACACTACCTTTTGGGGGAATTTTCATTTTCATTCTGTTCAATAAAATGGACTTTATCAAAACAACTTGACGGATTTGGTTCTTCATTCTTTCGCTTGTCTTACAGATGTAGACTAAAGGCCGGTGGTGAGGTGACCACCGGAGCTGAAATAACATTGAGCGGTGGTGAGTAAAAAGAAGGGCTGGGGCGGTGGTGGTGGTTTGCTCTTCACCGTGGCTCGTGACGTAATGTTGTAGTTCGGTGGTCACCTAACCACTGAAAATCTATGTATGTATGTATGGGCCTTTAGACGTAGTTGAATATATTTGATGTACTGTGCAGATTTATCAGGCCGGTGTTTCTGTTTTGTACCATATTGTTACCAGATCAGTGGTTAAAAGACCACTTCACCCATTTCCAACCTATATCTTCATACAGCATACCAGTGACATCATCATTTAATAGGCAGGTTTTTTCTTTTCTTTCTCTTTTAAACATTTCTTATTAACGTGAGAACCAATAGCTTTGTTATACAGTAGCATGCTAATTTGGTTTTCTGAACTGTCCACAGCCTGAATAGAAATTAATGGCACCATTATTATGGGCCAGTTTGACCCGATCAAGACTAAGAGCCTTTGCTCGTCATTCAATTACATTGGAGCATATGAGTGTGCAGGTTTATTATTTTATTCGTATACTTTTCAAACCAGCATTTCAACCAAGTGATTTGCATATTTAATTTGTTTTCAAAGAGCTAGTTTGCTCACATTTCGGTAGCTCTGAGTTCAGTTGCTCTTGCTTGTCTTCTCATTGTTACTTTGCCACAAAATTATCTGTCGAACTCAAAATCCTCTCCTTTTGTCATTTCAACAATTGCCTCCAAGGCTGTTCTCTTTTCACCCTTTCTGTGTTGCTTCACAGTATTCTTCTGAGAAGAGGAAATGAGTGCAAGAAGACATTAAATTAGCAGCAGCCCTAACGTAATCACACATTTCATTTGGCCCCAAACCACCTCGCATGTCGTCCGGTTCATACAAATTAGTAACAGTTTTAAGATGAGACCATCGAACCATGTCTTCGTCATCGCCTCAATGGGAAATTAGTTTTGGACATACAGGCTGCCACAAAGTGGAAACAAATTAAACAATGTATAGGTGTGGTACAATTCAAGTACCTAGGTGTGGTACAATTGAGGTATTTTTTTAAACTTATATTGTACTTATTTGAAACCTTGAGTTAATAGTTACTTTTTAAATTATTATTTCTATACAGCCCTATTTAAACTTTGGCTATCTACAAGCACACAGCTTGTAGATCTGCTACAGATTTATCCCCCAAAAAGCATGGCCACACGCAACAAAAAGTAATATTCCGCATTTGCGGCACCCCCTATGGATGCAAATGGAATTTCTTTGGGCTCTCCATTGATTAAACCACCCTCGACGTGAATAAAATGTGGGGTGGATTCGGTTCGTTATTTGTGTCATTTGGTGTGAAACGGGCCCCTTCCACTAACTTTGGAACCCGATCAAAGTGCTGCCTGTGGTGTTTTAATGGATAGGTTTTGTGAGATTTTGCACAAAAGGTGGAAGAGCAAAAAGTGTGAATTATAGTATGATGATGATTTGCATAAGAAAACATACATAAGTAACATTATTTTTGTAGTAACATAACTTATTTTATTTTGCATAATAAGTCACAGTGAAGAGATGCTTCACACTTGAGCCCCGGCAGGTAAGTTCTATTTTACCATTCTTTGTCATTGTAATTGTTACCACAACCAACTCACATACTATACACTGACACCACACCGCGTATTCTGGGCGGAGTCACCACCCCCAGGGTAAGTTGTGATTTGCTCTCGTTCACTGCGATGCAATTTGCGGCATTTCCAAAACAATATTGCGCAGAGTAGCGATTATCAAGCGTATTTGCAATGCCTCATCGGTGACGCCACCCATCACATCATGAGCTAGATGTAATCTGATCTCCAAGTCAACTACACAGGTATTCATACAAGCCCACCTCACCCTCTATTGTCTTATCTTTGACCCATTAACACCTGAGGCCGATTCTACAAATATCTTATTATTAATCAGTAGTTCTCTCACTTTCAAATGTTCAAATATAGCTGTACAAGCGTGTCACAATGTGACACACTGTGAGCTTGTAGATCTACTATTTTTGAATAGCCAACGCAGAAATAAAAAATGACACTTTCCTAGTATCACTTCTTTTCTCAACAAGAAATGGAACCCAATATCTTCTGGTTTATTCATTTTATATTGCACACAATTTCATGTGACCTAATTCTAAACGACCTGGTCAGTCCATGAAATGGTTAAATAGGAATGGAAAGTGAAAACGAATGATGTCTCATTAATTGCCGTCATACCTTTTGTTCACAAAGAGGAGCAGATGATATACAGAAATGTTATTCATGATAACATGTTATACCCACTGAATTCATAATGGTGAGATTATTTCTCAGTTTTATCCTCCATGCACGTTAACACCATCGGGGTCCATGACGTAAATCACTGTCAAGTTCAAGTGCACGGTAATGTTCAAGTGCACGATCATGTTCAAGTGCTATGAAAACTGATCCATCGTCAGCAAGCCTAGAGGCCCTTGCTGACGATGGGCACATTTTATTAATGCATTAAATAGGCCCTCAAGGTGTTAACGGTGAGATTGTGATCGTCACTGCACAGAGTTGTCCATCTCTGACCAATCAGGCTCAAATATCCAGGAATAATTAAGAGCTATCAGACATATTAAATATCCAGGAATAATGAAGAGACATCAGACGTATTAAATATCCAGGAATAATGACGAGTTATCAGACATCTGAGACTCTCTGCATGTTTCAGTGTGTGATGCATTTTATTTTCTTCAGTATTTACTTCTATTGCACTTTTACTTCTACCACACTACATTTCAGAGGGAAATATTGTACTTTTACCCCACTACAATTATACGAAAACTTTAGTTGCTAGTAGATTTGGATTATTATTCCAAAACACTAACACTTCAGCCCTGTATATTTCGGCCATTTTAAAATAGCCCATGTGACGTGCTGAGCTTCTAGATCCGCTGTAAGATTTTCTTTTATAGATTTCGATTATTTTCTTATTTTCTAAAATCATTCTGCACACTGAGTACTTTTACTTGTGTTACTTTAAGTATATTTTGTTGCCGATATTTTTGTACTTTTACTCGAGTACACTTTTAATACAGGTCATCTATTTGTAACAGAGTATTTGTATGTATGTATGTATGTATGTATGTATGTATGGATACTTTCACTTATGTAAAACATATGAGTAGGCATTTACACATTTACAACTGACATCAGCTTCCCGAAACACAACTTGTGATTGGTAGCATCATGTCCCACGTTAAGCAATTTATGGGTCAGTGTTCCATAATACTGTATCTGTCAGTGAGTGTGTATATTGAAAGTGTCATCTGGTGTGTCACAGAGCAGTGCATCACACTGGCTGTCAAAAGACTCATGCATTAGAGGAATTATTGTAATTACCCATAATGGTTATAATTACAGGCATAATTGCCTCTAGTCTAGAGCATTAACAGCATGCTGGTGGTCATTGTGTGCTATTGCTCACCCGATGACACAGATTCTAATTTGTGTGGACGAACAGTATCTCCATTTGGGTCAGACTTCCGTGGGCCATTAAACCTGAGTTATATACTTGGTTGTGCATCGTGTCGTGCACTGAAAATGATCTACAAGCTCCACAGCTAAGTGTAAATCTCCATGGCTAAGTGTCCCACCCCCACGTACAATTTTATGGGAAGGGGACGAGTGGACCATGGTTTCTTGTGTTCTAACATCTCCTTCCTGAGATACAGCAGGACTCCTGCTGTAAGGAGTATAGGGTTCATGACGGACAGACACTGGTCATCATGTGCCGTCACAATTAAGAGCATCCAACACGCTATGGAAGCCACAGGTGGCCTCGGAAATTACGCCCCCGGCTGTCTCTTTCCCTGAAAAGATCCCAATGCACACGGTGGACTTCTATCAGACACATTTTACCCCCCACAAAGAGCTTTATGAAACCAAATGTACACGCAGAGATGACACACACACACACACACACACACACACACACACACAAACAGTACACGCATGATGCATGCAGGCCATCGTGGAGAACCTTTACCAGCATCGACAGGCGTTGCGATGATGAATGTGATTGCAGTGAAAGCAGAAAAGGACAATAATGAAGCGATATGCGTCATGATGAATGCCAGTCTCTCTGTTGTGGCAACGAACTAATGTTTTAGGGGCTCATTGTCTTGCTCAAGGAAGGACACTAACCCAGGGGGAGCTGGGGATTGAACTGAGAACCTTCTGATTCCCAGGCGGCCCGCTCTACCACCTAATCGGTAATTGTCGGATAGATGAGTTTATGCTCATGTTTGAAATGTAGCGATTTTTTAAAAAGAAGACATTTTCTCATTATTTGAGGTATTAAGTTGTTTTGAGAACGTCCATGATCTGTGCCAGTAAACAGAACTCATCTCTGTAGGCAGACTCATCATTGTTGATAAACCTATCTATCACTGTCGTGTCCATCAGCATACTTCAGGATGATGTTGGAGTTGCGTGTGTGGCGGCGCAGTCATGTGTGTACAGGGAGTAGAGGAGAGGGCTCAGCATGCATCCTTGGGGTGCTCCAGTGCATCTGGGATGTTGTGTGTGTGCAGGAAGTGTGATGTAATGCGGTTGTGCAGTGGTTTAAATGCCGAAGCAGAGATGTGTGTTCATTCCACAGTCTCAACCAGGACACTTACCCGAGCCCATCACAACTGTTCCTCATGCCCTCCTTTTGTCTCTACACACTCAAAGGCATGCCTGCGTGGTGCCTGCGTGGTGCCTGCGTGGTGCCTGCGTGGTGCCTGCGTGGCATATCAAACCGTATGTGTGTCACAATGTTGGTAATGGTATCACACCGTGATCTGACTGCCATGTCTCTGTGTGACTGTGACACCCCAGCAGCGTGTGGAGCAGGTTGTGTAACAGGAGGTAATACTGGATGATTCACAGTATGCGTTATTATCAGTGAGTCTCAATCCTTTGAATTGCCTTATGTAAATGGTAAATGGTGCATTTATATAGCACTTATATCCAAAGCCCTTTACCTAGATTGACACTGCATTACTATTCATAGATTCTTACACATATTCATACACCGATGGCGGACGAAACCATGCAAGGCACCAACCTGCACATCGGCAGCAATTAGGGGTTCAGTGTCTTGCTCAAGGACACTTCGACACTAACTTGGGGAGCCCGGGATCGAACTGCGAACCTTGGTCGCTGCTATCCGGCTTCTCTACTGGCCACTCTACCCCTGATCCACTGCCCCTGGCCTGGCCAGGCCATGGGGACCACAATCTATACTGTAAAATCCTTGCAGTGTTAACTTAATGCTCTCTGTCCATTTGGGTGAATATGGTTATACTTGTACACTCTCTGAGTTAAAGACCTGTAAGGTTCATTTGATCCCTGTCAGTGCTTTAGCCAGGTACCCTCTGGACCCCTTTGAGCTGGGGTCCCCACACAAAAAAATGTCCCCACCAAATCCAGCTTGTATCCATAGGTAATACAATATAGAATGCATTGATCAGCTGCACAGCACCATCCATTCTTCATACTGTCATAAATGATCGCTCTGCTCACGCTGCTAGCTTTTGTAAATGTTGCATTTGGCCACACGCAGTTTTCCTGAATTAAAAATGGCAGCCATGTACAGTGCTGTAGCTGTGGACTTGTGGAGGCACTGCCCACCAGGCTGTAGAATGATTATGAATCTTATTTTCTAGGATTGACTGCCCTCTGTAGGACAGATATATTCATGACACCCTGTCGGAGGGCTTCAGTAAAGCCTATTCTACTGAAGTTAGCCATTACAGAGCCTCTGTCTGTATGCCAGGGATGGTGCTTTTAATAGAGATATAAGACTCTTATGATGACCCCATTGGCCTGAAACCCCAAAAGGTTATATCCAACCATGCTTCTAACTTCGAAACGATTCATTAGACATGGCGATGTTCACCATGCCAGATCTGACAGTATAAATTATTATAATAGTTTACACTGCAACAACACCGCGCGGCTGAGTCTGCCATCTTTCATCAGCAGGAAATGGATGTGGTCTCTGAGGTGGTGTCAGCACAATATATGAGCGGCAGTTAAAATTTCTAAGGTGTTTTGAAGAGAGACTCGCATATTATGAATACAGTTGTCCATTACGTGGTGCTGTGACTGAAGAGTGTGCGAGAACGCCGATGTTTAAATCAAGCATTCCACAGTGATGTCTGGGGTGGGAAAAGATTTACTGGAGTCATTTCCACTAACATGACAACATGCGACCCGTGGCCTGCAGGTGATTTTGTTCTGTTCATTGTCATATATGGGTCATTCTCAAACTTTTTCATTTCAAGGACCCCAGTTTGGTATACGATAGGGCCACGTACCCCCATAACTCTGAGAGTGTACAACAAATGGAACAAACAGATTTCACATTTAGTACACTCTGAGTTACAGACCGGTAAGGGTCCATTTGGTTTCTAACAATCAATTGTTTAGCATGGGGAACCCCTTCGAGGACCCCTGGGAGTTCCCGGACGGCCGGACCCCATTTTGATAACCACTGTCCAATAGTCTTACTAGGATCAAGTGCCCATTGTGACGCATAGTCATACCATTATATTTGAACAAATAAGCAGAAGCACACCCCAGAAGTACAAAAACAGGCCCATGCTGTCACATATCTGCAAACACACGATATTTCGCAGCTGGGAAAGTAGAGTCCGTTCATCTTGTAGACACGCCTGCGGCATACAACAAACATCACTAGATTCGGCCTGCAGCTATAACAGCCAGGACTGTGTGTCAAAATGTCCCACATTCTCTTGTGTCCCACATTCTCAAATGTCAGGCTTCATCTTAGGTGAAAGTTGATCAGTGTCTCAATCTAATGTTCTTTCTTGTGTCTCATCCTGCCAGGACCTTGTCTCCTGTGTCTCCAGACTCTCCACTACTGTGGGCGTCTCCCTCTCAGCTTTCCTACTGTCTGAGTAGTCTCACGTAGCCAGATGATCGTAAATCTCCATCTGGGGAAATCTAAATTCAGTGTATGGGCTAGAACAGCAGTGATGCTCGCGCATATATATAATATTCTTTTCACCCAGCTTTATTATTTTTGAGGTGCGCTAGCCCCTCCCATGCCCAGCTTTGTGTGTACCACATAGTGATGATTTGATGGGCTGAGCATGGAATGTGTACCATATTTGAGATTATTTGATTGGCTGAGCACGGAATGTGATGTATGATGATAAGAGCGCCCCTCACTTCACACAAGTGTGATTTTCTTTATTAATAATTAATACAAAGGGACTTGACGTTTGATGCCAAACTCGATATGTTTCCTCTTTCGGGCCACTCCCTAAGCTGACTTCCTCACCCAGAGGATGCCTAATTGATGGTACCCTCCTCTACACGCCTCCTGCTCAGGTTGCCCCCAAGACCATGAGGCCAGCTCTCTCTCTGGTCAACAGAGCAGTTATTGATAGTCGTGAACAGTGACCATGACATTTTGACTGGGTCAGTGAAGCTACCTCCCTCAGGTTTTATCCCTCCACCCCAGAAGAAATATTTATCTTCCTGTCCCTACTGGAGACAGACTGAAGGGCAAGAGGTGAGGCTGACTGGCAGGACATTCGTCCTTGATGTTCCCTAGACAGTTTTGTGTTGATTCCAGGGTCCCCAGGGGCCCCCAGAACGCCCCCAGGCAAAGGATATGAGCTGGAATGCTCCAGTCACAGTAGCCTATTGCCGCAAGTATAGGGTTTGTGTTCTTGTGTACACAAAGTCTGCCAGATTCATGCTTAGTGGAGTTACATTACAGTTTTAAAGGAGAAATGTCACAAAGACAACTAGAGAGCTGCACTTTGTGCACTTCCAGATAACCTCATGTCATCAATATGCTGTCATATTAATATACTGTATGTATGAGAGACTTATTGGATAAAAATGATCTGCACTGATCTGCCCAGTTGTAAGATTAGCAGGCATGCACCACTTCCCTCAAGTTGCCTTTGGCCTGGGAGATAAGGAGCTGAAAGGATGACAATATTGGGTTAGAGTGCCATCTGGTGGCTTATTGAGTAATGTAATGTTTTGTTGGGCAGGCAGGTCACAGCCACAGTCTCTCAGGGCTCATCATGTGGATTGTGGAATCATTTGTTTTTCCAATCACTCAAATTAGTTGCATGTTGCATGTTAAACTACTGGATTTTTATTATATTTTCCCCCCTTCATTTCTTTTCATTTAATGTGTTTGTGTGCGAGAGGTAGGCACCAGGCAGGTAGACTGTATGGTAGTAGGTTACAATGTCTGAGTCAGTATAACAGATTTAGCAGCTGTTCGATAGAACCTAAAAGACTCAGGAGGTCAGGTTTTGAAAGAGTTATTCTATTTATTCAGTATGACATGGACCGTTACACTTGCCCCCTCCTCCCAGCCCCCAGTGAACCCACTGTTACTACAACTTTCAGAACCACAAAGGCAGCCAATAGCAAACAGTTAGACCCCCTCCCCTCCCCGTTTATGTGCTTTCTCTCTATAAATCTGCCCCCTCTCACCCCTACCCTTCTTTTCACGTTCTCTACATCTCTTTTTTCATTCTGTCTATATATATATATTATATATATATATATATATATATATATTCTCTGTAGGGTGGGAGGGTGTTTAGCACTGACTGGGGCCAATCTGACGCTGGGGCCTGGCGCCGGGCTCGATCGCCTGTTTCCGTGAGAGTATCGAATCATACTAAGTGTAACAAGTCCCTGCGGTGCCGTAACCCTGGCCAAACTCACACCTGCATAAACGGCACATGCACGCATTAGGCCTACGCTGCCAGCCCTGCGCTGTAATGTAATGGATGGCCGCTATTCTCATTAAACAAATCACCCCAGATGTTGGTTTATATATATATATATATATATATATATATTATATATATGCCGAATTGAACCGACTGAAAAATGGACAGACTGCTCGGTTCTTTGCTGTAGGCCCACAGACAGAGCAAAATCAAAGTAGAGCACGCTTAAGTCGTTGTTCGTTAGATTTACGTTGCAGCTGTGCAGATACTTAAAGCTACAATCTATAGTTATGTCCGTTGTCTGCTTGACTCCCTCTCCTGATGGAGAGAGGTAAATGCAACCATGTCTCTGAACTACAGTAAAGATGGTGGCACACCGTCTGATTCATATATACAGGTGATACCCGCCACCGGGGTATCAATGCAATATAACTGTGGTTATATCGCATTATTATACTCTATTATACTCTAACATACAAATTGCTAAACATGTATTTGGGTCAGTGACGAAATGGGGTTGGCAAGATCACATAAAAATAATAAATATTATATGACTTGAAGTCAATGAAAGTGTTCTCATAATAGTTTTTTACTTTATTTCAAAATATCAAATGAAAATAGATTTTATTAGCATTATCTATAGGCTAGATGTATAGATGTTTGTGATACATTGACCTGGACATAATGCTGAGAACCTCTGTTTTCTGAATAATCTTTGACAAATTATGTAACGATTGACCCATTTATTCAATCAAATAAGCTCGGATAGCAACTGTAATTGTTTTCTTCCAGCAATATGTAAGCACTGTTCCTTTGCCAAGGGGCAATGGTTTAAAACCCCATTTCCACTCGGCTGAACACACCCCCCCATCCCTCAGGGAAGAGAAGTGACCGGGACAGCCTCTGAGGCCTTAACGATGTGTTAAGAAGTGTTGTGCGAACAACAAGAACGAATTCCCCTTACCCTGGTGCCCGCCTTGAGCGGACACCAGGGTGTGATGTGATTTTAGTGTCACTGACGAGAGAGTGTTTATGTAAGCGAGAAATGGGCCCGGGTCCACTCCAGACAGCTCGCTGGGAACTGGCTACGCTGATTTCATTATGAAAATATTGCTGTTCACAATGCTCTCTGTATGCGGTTCACATTCATAGCAACTGACATATACGACTGGTGTGCCCAGATGCTACTAACCAGTGATGCGTTAAAACTGATGATGACGTACTGCAGCACAGAATCTGACGTTTCTTAACCACTTAAGTGCACTTTTGTTGCATGTTGGCTGATGCCAACATGGCCGATCTACAAGCTGACAACAAGTGACTAAGCGATGCGTTATGAGCTTGTAGTACATTTCTGCCTAACGACAATATAGGGATGACAGGTTGAAGGTGGCAAAAAAGAAACGGCATACACCGATCTCTGCAAGTAACAACCTTCCTACAGAGGAAAGGTCGGGGTCAAATAATTTGACCTCTAAAAACACCTAACCGGCCTTTGGCCTGTGAGAATCCAGATGTGCAATCGATGTGAGAACAAGCGGGGAAATGACCTCCACAAATCGGCGTATTGGGAACCGGTTTGGCCAAAAGATGGAGTAGTATCTATGAGACGTGATGTGCATCAGAGAGCGAGGGAGGAAGGAAGTGTTTAGCCATGCTGTCTCTCTGGCAGAGCGGAGACACTTGCTCCCTGACCCTTGCTGGAATCGAGGTGATGTGCTGTTCCGCCTGTTTGGACTTTCCTCCATAGGGCCCACCGGGGCCCATCGGGGCCCTCTCAGGCAGGCCAACAGGGCCCCGCCCCTGCAATGACCTCACATGCTCAGCAGTGCCAACTTAAGGCAGGGCCCTTGGGCAGTGCACCACAGCGGATGGAGAGGGCGGGGTTGTCAGTGTGATGTACTGTACAGTATTCTTGTTTGGTGATATTCACAACGAATGAAGTCATGGTCGGCTGTTTTCTGTCTTTCTCCTGCTCTCTCTTCCTCTATCTCCTCCTCCCCGCGTGGTCCCTCCTGTCATAAACTGTTGCCTCCTGTGCGGCAGTCACTGTGCATCCTGCTCTGTTCCAGATGTGTTTAACGGCCCTCCAGGGCCACAAAAATGCCTAGCTCTCTTAGAGGTGAAGGGAGCTGAAATGCAGCAACTGCATTCGACTATTCGACCCCCCCCCCCCCCCACACACACACACACACACACACACACACACACACTCCGCCCCGAGAGAGTGGCTCCATCGGGGATAGAATGGAGCATCCTCAACAGCCACATCTCTTCCCTTGTTCGTTTGGCATAACCAGTCATCACCACAGCGCCAAACAACCCCATGCTTTCCCATGCAGCAAGATGGATGGAAGTGATTTATTCATAAATGGGTGTAACAACTCAAATTCACAATTCTTCCTGGTTTTGTTTGCAAAATAACAAGCTAGGCTATTCTGCTGTAACTCCTCTCTTGCACTTTCGTATCTCTCATCCCAGTGCATCCCTCCTCCTTCCCACTGTCCGTTATCATATTTTCTCTGATTTATGCACAGTGTCTTCCGCTCAACTGTAACTGTGTCATCATGTGGTGATATACAGCCCCATTACCCCGTTCCCCTGTTCTGGTGGTGCGGGGGTGGCGGGAGGTGGGTGGGTGGAGCCAAAGAACCTCAAGGCCAGTCGGAGCTGAGCGAGTCCAAGAAGTTTTCCAAGCGTTTAAGAGAAAACATCACACAGTCCAGCGGCGTGGAAGCATGTCCCCGATACTGAACCAGAGGCCTCGCTGGGCCAATCAAAGGGGCTCTGAAGGACCTACAGACCCAGCTGGAAAATTGCAGATCTACAAGCTCACAGCGCATAACTGTGAGGCTTGTAGATGGGCTATTCCCGGTATGCAACACCATCACACAACTTAAGTATAAATCAGTCTTGAGTCAGTATGGGGGGAAAAGGCGCCAACTACAACAGAGGCTTTCCAAGTGAAGTCGGGTCATGGATTAATATCTCAATCGTTAGCAGCTGCTGAGTTGTTGTCACCTTTATACAGGAAACTGTTGTTTCTCCGTTTGCTACCAGAGCACGTCTCTATCCAGCTATATGGAACATTGAACTGATGGAAGGATCTGTCTGTCTCTCGCTGTGGTGTGTGTGCATACATTCATACATGTGTGATACATAACGCGTGCGTGTGCACTAACACATTCACACATAACAGGCCCATATGTGCAGGCACATATGGGAGTGCCTGTGCTTATTCATGTTGGCTTGTGGGATCGACCGTGTAATGAATGCTTGGACACATGGTCTGTGTCCCGCCGTTTCTTTTCGTGAGAAATATGGAGCCTTTAAAGTCAGCAGGTCTTTTCAGACTGTGATTTGAGGAGCCCGTAAAAAGGGAAAACGCGGATCTGAGGAATACTTTGATGGTTTTAATGCAGGCGGAGAGTTTGCAGGCTCCGATGGCTTTGTCACATGTGAGGGCAGCCTGGGGGCTAAGGTCCCCTCCTGGTTTGCTTTATACGTTGATAGTCCCCGTCTGCCCCACAGGGTACTTCAACATGAACTCAGCCTTACCCCTGCCCTCTGTTGGCCTGTTCCCAAACACTACTTTACCACAACTTTAAGCAAACAGCCACAGTTTTCAGTTTTATGCCAGATTATACTTATACTTATATAAAAGAAGATCTGCTATTTTCAGCATGTGACCATCGTACGTCGTATAAATCAGCCTTTAAAGCTGTTGGGGTGTGTGAGAGTGCTGAACTTGCACAGGCTTTTTTATTTGAATGAGGAATGCTGGTGATAAGCGCAGCAGGTTCAGTTCTTCATTTGTTTTTAAAGGAGCTTTCGAACCACGTTTGTGCTTTGTCACTCTTACTTTGATATGTTCTTTTTTTAAATATATGCTATACAGTTATTGAGATATCTCAAATTGCTCAAAATCCCACAAAATAGTATATGTCCATTATACCATAAGCAATGAGTAAGTCATGCATTAACATATTAATGCATGGCTAGGGGGGAGACCGAGACTTCTATGATAGTGGATTGCTTTTTAACCTTAACCTTAAACCCTACTTCGTTATCATGGGTACCTCAGGTGTCTGTACTTGGCCCCCTCCTTTTTTCCCTTCCACATCAAATGTATTTGAAATGGCTCATCTACAAGTTCACAAGCACTTTGTGACCTTGTACATCAGCTACAACAAATGTTTGTCATTTTCTGATGGTGGGGTTCATGTGGTCAGTTATTGTCCCCACTAGATGCCAAGCAAAGCCTCCTTTTAACCTATTAGTATTTGAAATATTTTTGAATAGTTTTGTTTTGTTTTTTTTCAACACAAAAACTATCCAGATGGGGGTCTGTCCCAACCACGTCTGTCCCAACCACAGTAAACATCCCGCCAGCTCCGGCTCAGAGAGGGACAACAGGGCCACGACAGGCCCAGTCCCATTAAGTTCGTAGTTTTAGACCAAGATCTGGTCCCCGGGACCTTCCTGAACCACAGTGGGGACCAGATGGGACACTCCTGGTGTGGGAATGTGGTGACAAAGGCATGGTGGAAGTTCCCATGACATGGATTTCTAAGCGTTCAACTTCTTTTTTTTCAAGCATATTACAGAAATATATCTCCTTGGCCCTTGCATTGACTGGTTTACATTGTGTGTTACAGGGATATCCAAAATAATTATATTATATTTGTTCCAGCTTAGGATGTTTACATCGTAGTCGTAGTCACGATGCAAAAGAATACTTTTTTTTTTGGGTTACCAACGTTTCGGCAACTTCAACGTTCGGACACCAATAACAGTGTTTGCTCTGATCTGTGATTCCCGAGTCGGAATTCCGACCTAGCAGAACAAAGCCTCCATCTAATCCCAAATCTATCTTCGCTCTCTCAACAGGGAAAACCACCTGAATAATTATAATCACTGCTAGACGAAAGAGGCTTTCATCAACAAAACACAAAGAGGCTCTACTCTTCTAATCAACATATCCAGGATGCCATCATATAATGAGATGATGGATGCCATCTCATCCACAAACAAACAGTGAGTTAGCCCATGTGTTGTTCATTAATTAATCACACAGTCATCCACGGGGCCTGGCTGGAGGTTGTGAGGCATGTTTCTGCTCCGCCAAGCAGATTCTTCACTTGGTCCATTGGAGAGGGCTCAGGGGCCAACAGTTAGCAACAGTCATTAGCTGGCCTGCTGAGGAGAACTGACAATTAGACAGTGCTGCTACTTATTGACTGAGAATTCAACCTGGCTCCAGGGATGGTTACCAGCTCATTCATTCAAGCGACACTCAATCCAATTCCAAACATAATACAGCATCATGCACACACTCACACATACACAAATGCATGTGCGTGCCAGTATAGGCCAAGTTAAGACCTCCATACATTATATATATCTTTTTAATTTAACTTCTTGATAATAGATGATTTATTTAACTGTCATCAATATGATGACTTTGTTATGACAGAACACAAGATAAAAAAGTGTGGTTCCTTCAGTGTCTGTTATTTCAGCCATTTGGCCGTCGCTTTGTGACCAAAAATAAATAATCCCCAACTTTCTAACTAAGGTCACTTAGGTCAGAACCCTCCACAGCAGAGCAGATTGGGACTTTGTTCTGGGAATACATTTCAGGTTGAGTTGTGCGATGGACCAACAGTGCCATCTACTGTTTAACACGGGGCCAAACGGTGCAGTCCATTAGCACACAACTCTCCCAACTGACAGACACCTCCTCTTCTGACAGACATCTCAGGTCCACCACATGCTGTTTGTTAGGAAATCTAATTTGAAAGGGAATTGGGCCTTGCATTCAATCTTCAGAAACGATGTATTCAGCAGAGACCAAAGAATGCAATTCAGGACCCAAACATGCTATGCAGTGTTGTAGGAATATTCTAAATATGTCAATGCAAGAACTGGAACTTGTCCAATCTTTTATTCTTAAAAAAAGGTATATAAGGCACAGTCAGAAATATATGTTCTGCGCTCAATAACACAAAATACAGTTCAGAACTATCTTCACTAAATTGAGTATAAAGTCATCCCTAAATTACACGCATAGACGTTATACCACAAAGTACATCATTAGGAACAAACATTTAAAATGACACAAACTTGTGATAACATTGATAGCACCCATTCTGCAAAATCAGTAGATGTTGGTATTTATCGCCACTATTTTTGGGGAAACATTATAAAGTAAAAGAATAATCACCTTGTCCAATATACCATTTCATGAACATCCTTGTTTTAGCAATAACATTTTAGATTTTTGAGCACTCGAGCAGTCTATTCTCAAAATTATTCTCAAAACATAACACAGCACCAAAGACTCAATAAACACACACAGTGTAGTAACGGATCCCATGAAGAGCTTCTGTGATCAATATCAGTAAGGCCCTATTGGCACAGGACTAGTATTACCTCAGGTAATATGGAATAATCACGGAGGACGTCTGTTTTTTTAATCCCGTGCGAATCGACCATGTCGGTGATTTGGGCTGTAATAATTACAGGCCAAATTACCTACCATAATTCAGCAAACACCGGGGTCCCGGAGTAATACCGGGGTCCCGGGGTAATACTAATCCCGTGCGAATAGATCTTAAGTCAAGTATTGGTGGAGTTTATCACTCGTTAGCACCGTTCTTTTATTTCCACCTGACGGAAATCACACACACACACACACGTGAAGTGTAGAGAAAAATAACTACAGTATATGGAATAGATGAGACATATCTGAAAATAACCAGCTACACTACAGTGAATCTTGACCAAGAAAGTGCAACTGTGCAGGTGTGATTTTCCCCACAATTGATATTTCTTCAATTTGTGAAATATTGTGCAGCTATCACTATCACTAACACTATCAAATCGATAGGGCTGGAATAATCTGTTTCAGCCCTATCGGTTATAATCTAGGTTGAGATTGCAAATAGTAGCCTACTTGAATATTGATGTGAAACTTTCGGTTTCGAAACCTCATTGACCTTCAACATAGTAAGCTCAGCTTGACAAGCCGAGATCCAATGCGAGATGTCAGGCAACACAGGCAGGCCCGGGACGAAACACCTGGTTTTTAGGGAGTCCCAAAAACTCATGGATGAAATCTAAATACAGTAAACTACAGTAAAATAACTGTTTAAGTTTACTTAGCTGCCAGACAGCATCCCCAAAAGCAACCTTGTGTAGCAATCAATGTATTGTCACCTGGCTACTGCCCTGAAGCACCAAATCCGTCTTATAATGTAAACTCTGTCGATGGGACCTTGCTACAAACTCCTTCACTTCAAGTTTTGACCAACAGACAACAAAACACAAGGAGCCTTCAGATTAAAGCTGCAAGTCAATAAGAAATAGATGAGTATGTAGGCTGTTGTCTTTCGGTGCCCCGGTTGAAGAGCTCGTAGTTTACAACCAGCTGGCTGAGAGTCGGCCGGGTGAAGATATTTTGGGGCTGCTAAACGCCTGGAAACATCCAAGCAAGACAGGAGAGCAAAGAAAGAGAGAGGGTTATTACCCCACGTCATTTATTATTAAAGAATATGGAATTTGGGTGAAAAGCAAGTCGGGGTATTGCACTACTTACCCTAAAGACCAGCGGGTGTGGTTGCATGTAGTTTGAAAGAGGCATATGATCTTAAATCTACATTACATGAGTGTTACCGTAAATGTGAGGTTTGTTCACACCAAGAACAGTTATGGAAACGTACCAGGTGGCGAGTGGGGCTGGCAGAGCGAGAACGCACAGGGCTGGCACTCCTGCTCCGACTTCTGCTTCTCCACTGGAAGAACACACACATTCATCCTTTTACTGAACATCTGCAGTTTTCTGAAAAAGCTATGTTTCTATTTCAGTGGCTTTTCGATTTTTCAAAAATAGCAGACCTACAAGCTTGTGGCGTGCGCTATGAGCTTGAAGATCTGCTATTTTTCAATAGCTAAAGTATTAAAGTATAAAATAATGCTAATACCAAAAGGGGTTCCTGCCCAAAATGGGTTAGTCTAAAAAATGACTAGTGTTCTCTTCGACTAATCAACTAATATAGGAATTTATTATCGCGTTTTGGTTGACTGAGACTAAACTGATCGATTAATCAATTATTATTATTATCCTCATCATTATAAGACAGCCGTAATAAATAACACGAGTGTTTGTGTTTGTACCAGAGCGCCTCTTCGGGTCAAAGCCTCTCCCTTCACGATCACCACATCCTCTTCCATGAGGACAGGCCACACATGGTACGCCACAAGAGGAGCGGAGAACTCTGAATCGTAGCTACGCCGATACCTGGAGCACAGAACAAATACAGGATGGAGAGGAGAGGAGAGAACTGTAGATCTAGGTACTCAATGTGTGTTGCGAGAATGCAATACTGTACATGTGTTGAGGGAGACATCTAGTGGTGGAGACAGTAAATGAACAGCTAAAGCTGTTAGGGCGATTCGATTTGCTGAACATCTCCAGGTGAGTGATCATCACATCCACATTACCAAATCATTTCTCAAAACATTCTGGAGTGTAAATGTCTTCTGAAAGGACCACCAATCATCTCCAAAATATGGTCAGGTTATTGATATCTGGGTATTCGGTATTCAGGATATTGTGTCTATCGTTCAGCCCACTGTCTGTGGTGCTGAATGTTTGGTGGTGGCCCTAGCTAATCAATGTGTGTGTTCAGAACATGCCACAGAGTCACTGACTTAATGTCGCTGTACAGTTCTCCATCGCTGGCGAAGGCCAGGTCCAGAGCTGGCTCCAGTGTCTGCATGGCGAACGCCGCCCTGCAGGTCTCTCTGATCACAGTGCTGATGAGGACGAAGTCCACCTCCGGAGGGAAGGAGATGCGCGGGTTCACGTTCATGGCGTTGATCACATCCTGTGCATTAGGAAATATGCCTATGACCCAAAAACCAAACTGGACTCCTAATCTGGCCGTGTCATAATAGGTGAACATATTGTGAACATCTCGGTGTTAAGAACTAGTAGTTCGACTATTCAGGTTTAAGAGATTTGGGACCCTCTCTAATCTTACATTACCCCCTTCTTGTTTTTTGTGATGTCATGCAGCAGACATGGCAGAAAAGAAAGGTTTCCTACATTGACGCTGGACTGAACATCATAGAGGTCCAGGTTTCGGACAATGTAGTCCACCGCTGCTTCCTCCAGGCTCTCAGGACCCAGGTGAGAGGGCGACAACGTCTTCCTCACGCGCAGCTTGAACTGACGGTAAGCTAGCTTGCCGACCTGGAAGGATTCCTGTGAAATGCAAACAAAAGAGCTTAAACTACAATCAGACCTACTGCTGGTTTTCTATTTGTCCAGCGAGATAAATGGCTCTGAACCATGATATATGCCTATATATATATATATATATATATATATATACTGTATATAGGCCCTGGGGTGTATCATCTTTTATGTAGGAAACAAAAAAGATGATATTTACTACTTGCGAACCATATAAAATGGTCCGTGACCCAAACATGGGTCCCACTCCCGAGTCCGACCCATACTGTTAGGAAACAGTGCCCAATATAGTCGTACAGTATAGAGCGGTTCCCAGTGTTTCTCACCATGACAGCGATGAAAATGATCCTCTGGACCATCTCCAGGTCATCGATGTAGCGTCTCAGCAGGCTCTGGGCCTCCAGGCGCTCCACTGCGTACAGGTCGCTGAAGCGCGACACCAGGCGGGCGTGTCGTGACGAGTTGGTGAGCTGGGCCCTGGTGGGGGACTGACCCCTCAGTGGGCTGGAGGGACGACTGCGTCTGGGCAAGGGGCTGGGAGAGCGACTCCTCACCAACCTGAGAGAAAACGAGTCAGGCTGCACTATTGATTATCTTCTTATACAGTAGATTATTTATTTTTATATTGTACTAGATCACCCCGCTATGCGAGTTGTTGTTGCAGCCCTAAGAGCAATATAAACAAAACCACGTGTGTGCGCTCACCTCTGCTGCAGTAAAGCCTTCTCTGTGGTCAGGTAAGACACTTCATCTCTGAGCAGGCGAATCTGACGCTCATAGTCATCCAGCGCGTCCAACTTCCTCTTATAAATCTCCACCTGCTCATGTGCAGCACGCAAGCTGATGCACACACACACACACACACACAGATACATTATGAAATAGAGCATTAAATGCATGTCAATGGGAGTGTGTATTGTGTATGTATGTAGGCTATCTCTCACTCTGCTCTCAGTTGCAGTATCTCATCTTCTGTGGCCAGCAGAGTGGTTGCTGACTTATTCTTTGTGTCATCCAGTTCCAGATGAGTGTCTGATAGCCTGGTAGGACAAAATAAATTAATCGGGTGACATATTCTTTTCCACCTCTAACTGACCTGAGGCTAATTCTACAAAGTGCTCTATATTATTATTATTATTATGACTCACTCTGCTTTGACAGAGTCTAGCTGCAGACGGGTGGAGCAGAGCTGGGTCTCCATCATCTGGATGTCACTGTCGTGAGACTGATTCAGCTCCCTGATCTTCCTGTCCTTCTGCACTGAGTCCTGCAAAATCACAATAACACCATGTTGTCAAGAGAAGAGAATAGCAGTTGGATAACATTTTATTGAACAGGATTACATTTAACTGAACCTAATTGAAATTAATTTGGCTCATCATTTCATAATTAAATTGACTCTGTGTTCAACATCAGAGATGCTATATAAACCAAGGGTGCCTCAAACTTTTTGGGCACTTCAACATTTAGCCTGTTTCCAAGGCAGGCATGATCACCCAGTGCCAGACAGTGAAACCCACAATTGATTTTATGTTAGGCTGCTAATTAGAATTATGTCAGCATTATGTCAACCATTTTAAAATAAAATATAACAAAGAATCAATCATTTAATATGATTAATATCCTCTGACTATCTGAGGAGAAAAGTTCTTTGCACATTAAATAATGGTTAATACTGGGTAATTGTTGTTTTCAATAGCCCAAACTGATCACCTGGTCGTTTTTTTTGTGTTTACCCATCCCCGCTTTTGCCTTTAATCAGAAGATATGATGTACAGTTTAGATACGTTTCTTTCCAGGACTTAACCATGTTCAAGACTAAAATCGGTTTCCAACGAGAAGAACATGAATTCAGACAGAGCAGGTCACCTGGATGAGACTCAGACTGGTGTCATTAGTCACTGAGGGGCTTGCCATGGAGAAGCAGGTCCCCAGCCATGGCAGCAAGCGGCTTTTGAGGGTGTCCACGCCAGCATAGTGACCACCTGGACCACAAAGGAGAGTTCACGTGAGTAATGTGTAAAGGAGCTCATTCTTCTAATGAATTGAAAATGGTGGACACTGTTGTAAACGAGTGTAATGCTTAATCATGGATCGTCCACAACGTAACAGTTTTTCTATTGACTTGTGCTTTCATTTGAAATGTACCCATTCTGCATACTGTGAAATAGAAATTTCAATCAATCAATTCTTTGCAGAGCACCCAGTGATGTGTCAGCCAAGACCTGTACCTTCAGTAGCAGTGTGATTCAGAATGGTAAAGAGTTGGCCCTGGATCTTGGCAGTGAGTTCGATCAGCTCACAACATCTGCTCAGATTCTGGTCACAGGAAAACACCTGAAGAGGGTGAATGTGGGTGAGTGAATAGAATAAAGAAACTTTTAACCACAAACATTTTCTAAATTATTTTTGAAAAGATCGCAACACATTGCAGTGAAATACGTTGTGTGAGCTTGCTGTTTCGGAAGAAAATTTGTATTTTATTTTGCCCTATATTAATGACATTCTTAAAATTGTGATACCAGGGTTAAGTTGGTTGATGCCTTTAAATCAGTATTTCTCAAACTATTTCGTAATTCTACATTTTTCAACCTTTTTCGAACACTAAGGATTTTTCAAAAATGTTCAGATTTACAAGCTTGCGGCATGGCACGAAGTGACGTGCTGTGAGCTTGTACTATTTTTTTATAGACGATGCTAAAATCTAAAATGACAGTCTGACAGACACTGACACAGATGTGTGAATAAATGTATTTCATGTCCTGTTGTGAGAAAATGAAACATATTTGGGTAAATATACAGGGTGATAATAAGGGAATATATTTGTTAAAGAAATATGGTTCAATATTTAATCCCGAAATGTAGTGTACGGTAGTTGAATATGGTCATTTATTTTCTGTTGACAAGCTTTGCTCATACCTGCCTTTGGGAAAAAGCATTTATAATAATAGTTCCAGGAAGTGAGGTACCAGGAACAGCTATAAAAGTACAGGAAGTGAGGCGGCCAGGGGTTCTATTTTAGCTATTAAAAATGGACTGCATTTATATATAGTGTACTGTACATTACAATGTACTTCACATTAACCCATCATACACCTGCTCATCGGGAGCTGCCTCTAAGGGGTCAATGTCTTGCTCAAGGACACTTCTACCGCTCTACCTCCTGAGCCACTGCCGAACCACAAAAAGTTTTAGTGGTAGTTTGTCAAAGAGACTCTTTTAAGTCTAAACCATGTTAGAAATTGATAAACCACAGAGTAGTGGGGCCGGAAAACTTTGAGATCTGAAGAAGAAAAGTTTGGTCAAAGAACATTTCTGAGGGTTTAGTTGTCTTGAACGGGTTAATGTCATGTTTATTGCCATGCAATGTTAACATTTGAATTCAGACAGCTATAAATGTGAGAATAGTTATGAACTAATTATAGCCTATACATGTAGGCCTATCTTGAGCCATGCAGTTATTCTTGTGTCTCTCCACTCTCCATCTTGTGTGTGTTCTGAAGGGGTTCCAGTTTGTCTCCAGCAAAATCCATACGTTTTACCACTAAACCAAATTTATACTTCAGCTAGTTTTGAAACATTTGTAAAATATTGAATAATAGCCTATTGGACTGATTGTGGGGGTTAACAGAGATGGAGACATGGAGTACTTGTAGAGAGGTTGGGGAATTGGGAATTGGCTATACTAAATTGGGACTTGAAGGGGAGAAAAAGTTTTTGTTTTTTCTTTTGTCTTGAAGGGGCATGTTTTGCACAATAACATTAGTCTTTTCATTATGTCTGCCCACGATCTTTGTGATGCATACAGTATGTTTGTTTACCTCAGTCACTGATACTAAATTATGATATTTTATTTTTATTTTTTCTATGAATCTGTGACCTGACACCCAGGAAAAGAAAGAATAATAGCCTATTGAAACATTTGGAATAATTTTGAAAGCATAGCCTATCTTCTCTACGTTCTCTTATGGGGGTCCCTGGCACAAAATATTTTATGGAGGTCCATAGCCATATACAAATTTGGGGTCCTTGGTAATGGGCATGAAAAAGTTTGAGTAGTCTGCCCTAAAGAATACTCATGCTACACCACCACTGTCCAGTAGAGGCAGTAGTCTAGACGGGAGAAATGGTCTCACGGTAACCATAGCAACGGGCTTCCATAGCAACCAAACTTTGTCCAGAAATCAACGTCATTAAAACAAGCATACATTCCTTTACTGAAAACGTTACACTTGATTTAATTTGTTTAATTGTTTATATCGTTGTGTTGCAATGCATTACTCACATCACATGCATATAGACTCCCGAATAATGTGTCTAATGATTCTGAAGAATTGCATGCATAACATTCCCCCCCTCACATTTTTTAAAGCAGACTGAAATGAACAATTGGGAGAAATGTCTGCAGAACCAAACTCGAATCCTTAAATTGCAGTGAAAATGTCTCATGCAGAGAATATAGCCCACAGTCTTGTAAAAATACACCAGTAAAAGTGGTGTGGTCAGATTTAGGTCAATGATGGTTTATTAATGAGACAGACTTACATGATAATCTTTGTACCAGCTCTCAACCTTGTCCTGCAAAACGCTGAAGGAAGATGTATTCACCAGTCTCCTCAAAGTGTCGGCCATGTCCCTTTAATCTGTCAGTGCTTTAGAAAAAAGAAAAGAGAAATGCTCCCAGACAACCGTGGTGGGTGGGTTTTTAATCCGCACCACCGACAGTGCTGATGGGCGGGCGCGCGCACCCGTTTTTATTGACAGTTGTAAAAAATTCCAAGCTGCTGCTCGATTCCTCCACCTTCGATTTCAACACGCCCCATCAGCAGTGGCAACGACGTTGATGAACCGAGTGACAACCGAGGAGTCACGTTACTTTGAGATCAAAACAAACTAATGTATTTCTGTCCAGCTTGTCTTGTTGTCTGGTCAGGGTGCACTCTTCTCCTGGACTATGTAAAGAAGAGGACCATTGTAATGCACACTGTGTCAAGCTGTCAAACGACACCACGTGGCGCTATTGCGCCAAGATCGCGTTTACTTGTTGTTTCCGATAGTAAACAAACACCAAAGTGTGTGTGTGCGTGCGCGCGCGCGTAAAAACCTTGTATGCAGAAAATGGGTAACATGGGTAACACATTTGAGCAGCTGAATTGCTTTACATGTTGATCAGATTGACTGAAATGTATCCCTTTATTAGTTGCAATTCAAATAGACTAATAGTTGGTTTACATTAAAGCAACCTAATACCTACATACCAGGCATTACAAGAAGTGAACCATGAAACAGAATAGGACCCCGCCTGTGAGTTTAACTATGGAACATATGAACGGACATGAACCGTATCCTATTTTGGGATGCTTCTGCTGCTTTCCATTGGATAGTTGAATCTGACTGGAACAGACCATCATAGTCACTCGACAGACATACACAGAAAAACATCGTTTTTTAGTTAGCTCGCAGTCGAAAGAAATACAAGCTTAACATGTAGACTATATCTTCTAATTCTACTGTGTGCTTTTAACAACATGTTGGCATAATGAGTACTGACTGATTCACGCAGCTCGCCAACACATAACGGCACTACAGTAAAGTGGTTTATCCCACTGCCTAACTGTAGTCCCATAGTCCAGAGGGACGTTCGCATTGCGATTGCCTCTTTGGTTACCAAGCAACCGCTGAACTGAGCTTGATATTTGAGTTGTAGCCTATACTGACCAAATATGCACATTATCTCCCACAGAATTAAGACTATTTTTACACAAACAAACGCAACTAGCTGTCAACAGCTGCTGTGTCCAGTTGTCCACGATTATTATTAGGCCACATTGGTGGACAATGTCTCCTCGAATTTATCATTGCCAATTATTGGTGGACAAAGTAGGCTATATATGCTCGCGTAAATAAGTATGGTAAGCCTGGTCCAAAAATAAGTACAATTAAAATGAAAGAAAATTGACATTTTGATTGAACATTTCACAAACCAAAGTTGCAAACATTGTGAAAACAGCACATATGCAAGCGCACAACACCATGCAGCGCCGCAACGTGCAACAAAAAATAGCGCACTGAGCGCACTGTGCAATGCAAACTAATAGGCGAGTGCGCTCCCGGTGCGCATTTTGGAACGCACGCATTCTTGCTGTTTACCAGTTGCCTTACAACCGATTAGCCAATCACAGCGGAACAGTCCCTCCGGCTGATGGGATCAAGAGTACTGTAGTAGGCTACGTCGTTAAAGCAGAGACGGAGGGTCTGTCAACATGGCGTCTGAACAGGTCTGATTTTTGTTATTACATTATTATTAGAAGCTGCTCTCATACAACGTTGTCTTGTTCGTAAAACAACATAGTGTATTATCTAGTTAAAGAACTTAGTAAACGTAATAAAGTAAGCCATACGTATGTGTATGTATTATTATGGCATGGCAAATAACGGTATTCTGGCCTACGCTCTCTTCAGATTAAGATCATTGCTGTTGACTGTTGATCATCATAATAACCATTTATGAGCATACATTAATTTAAAAGGAAATACAACAATACGACGCCGTCTTTGTTTGCGTTAAATATAGGTCTGCCATAAACCCATTTAGCTCCCACTACCATAGCATGACAGAAATGTATTTTTAGTCATGATGGGATGGTCACACACAGACATGTAGACGCGCATACCTCTGCACACAAGCAGCGCAGCAAAGTGCGCATTACAAGCTGGTGCAACCCTTACACGATTTTTTTTGCTGATTGTACCAATCATGAGGTTATAGACAAGTCAAGATCATAATAGGTATTTTTATGATCTTGTAGTCATGATACAGTATATCCTTATCATACGGATATGTAGGCCTACTGTATACTGTATCTTCAATGTCTATCGACTGTTGAGTGATTTTAGACTATCTTGGAAGTACTCCACAGGTTTTTGAGGGGCGCCAGTCCCGACCCTCCTATATACAGGTTTAATGTTTGTTTTTAGTTCAATGTTTGTTTTAAAAACGCCATTGACAATAAAGGGAAAATGTACTTCATATTGTCCCTCATTACGTCATATTGTCTCTTTATTGTTAATGGCATTTAATGTTTGTTGGCACCGTTTGTTTTACATAACCATTACATCACCTCTGACCACAACACAGGCAGCGCTCCAGTCATAATTACTTGCGCAAGTACTACATACATGTATACAATATACATGTATGTAATCTGGCACCACATGCATAAAGTAGGTAGGTAGTAAATGGTTAAACGTAATAATTCAACATTTCAAACGTTCCTTCACAGAGAAACAGATTTGACAGTTTGTAGCGGTCGAAAGTACTTGCGCGCTCTGCTTGCAACAAGCAAGTATGCACTCGACAGAGTGCAGTTCTAGTTAATTATACATTTGTTTGTTTATACAATATCTTTGCTAATACTAAAATGTTGGACTTATGTTAATGTGTATTTTCACTGTGCATGAGAATGCTACGCGTGCCAAAGTCCTTGTAGTGGTGCCGGTCCACGTAAGAAATGAGAATAAACCAAATAGCAGTCTTCAAGGGACAAGAATGTGTATTTTCAGACATTTGATCTGTAATATTTGCATTGCAGGAGAGCTCAAATGGGCCAATGAAGAGGTCCATGAGAGAGAAGGCCATAGAGCGACGCACCGTCAACAAGGAGCATAACAGTAACTTCAAAGCAGGTTATGTGCCCATAGAAGAGGAGCGTCTCCACAAGACAGGCCTGAGGGGACGCAAGGGGAACATCGCCGTGTGTGTCATCGTCCTGCTGTTCCTGCTCGCTCTAATCAACCTCATAGTGAGTACATGGCGCCTGTTAAATGTCACCTGTTAACAATAAAAAAGGATATGCCCGCACACTGCCGAACTGTACGGTACAGGAGCAGCTCCAGGAGCATTGGTTTATTTTTCAAAGAAGCAACGATTCGGTCACTGATGACCTTCTTCAGGCATATCTGAAGAAGGTGACTGAAATGTTGCTGCTTTGAATAACGTGAGCTATTGAGCTTGTATAGCTGCTATTTTTGAATAACAAAGTATAAAATAATGCTTTTTAGCTCAAATAAAAAATGACTTTCCCAGTTAATGCCTACAGATTGTAACTTTAAAAGTTGTGAATTGGACTCACAGATCACTTTAGTGATATGGACGGTGATCCGGATCGGTCCCAGCGGCTGTGACAGCATGGAGTTCCTTGAGAGCGGACTGCTGCGTTTCAAGCAGAAGGCAGACATGGGCATCGTCCACCCGCTGCATAAGAGCGCCGTAGGGGGTCGCAAGGACCAGGACCTGATCATCACTGGCAACAACCACCCGGTGAGAAACCAATGCCATCATACCGCTAGTCTCAAGACTGATCTACACTTCATCGTACGATGGTGTTTGTTGTGTGGCGAAAATAGAGTCCTCAACTTTTGCCCGAACCCTACCATACCCGAACCAACATCTTTGAACCATGTTTTATAGTGTTCCAGTTCAATCCAATTTTGTCCAATTTTGTTGTTTCATCACTTACAATTTTACTTTTACTGTATGTAACTGTATCCTGAATGGATCAAACAAACATATGTTCTGTTTTCTAAAGAGCTGAAGAGATGGGTATCACTGTCACTGAACAAACACTCTATATAGCAATGATAATAACTGGAATACAGAGTAATGTCTGTTAACCTTCTATTTGTTCATGTATGTGTCATCCCAGGTGGTGTTCCAGCAGGGTACCACTAAGCTGAGTGTGGAGAAAGACAAGACTTCCATCGTCAGTGATGTTGGCATATCTTTCACAGACCCTCGCACCCAGAAAACATATTTCAGCACAGACTTTGAAAACCATGAGTTCCACCTGCCCAAAGGAGTCAAAACACTCAGTGTACAGAAGGCCTCCACAGAAAGGGTATATATACCACAGTAATAACTAATAATAAATGTATGAGTACTTAAACAATTATGATAGCATTAGTAAAAGGTAGGTCCTGTCATTTCATGTATCACAGATGATGGCATTGATCCCAACCGGATCAGCCATTTTCTCGCACCAACTCTGTTGAACCAAATCAAATGCAGGGCAACTCTGATCAATTCTATTACCATCCTAATTGAAAGATGTTTGATTTAACAGATGTTTCTTGTGGCAAATATGTTTGACTGCTATTGAACACCTAGAGCATTTGGATTAGCCAGTCCCACTTCCATAATATTGAAAATAAACTACAGAGATTCTAATCCCAGCCAAATGTTTCCATGAAATAAGAACATGCATATATAAAACCTTTATTGATTGAGGGGAATTCAGGTGTAGCACTAGCAGCAACAACTGTAAGAGTCAAACACAGGAGAGGTACAGGTAAACCAACAAAAGAAAAAGACTTAAGTCATAGTCCAGTTTTCGGTGAGGAGGTGACTACCGAAAACTGCCAGCGTCACGCCGCAGTTCTCACCGCTCACACAACACATGTCTCTGTTTTTACCACCAAGAGGTGGTCACCTCTTCACCGATAACTGGACTATGAATAGGCCTTTAGATTCAGCTTAGATCTCTCAGACGTCCAGTGAAATCAGATCTCTGATGTTGTTTGGGAAGCTGTAACTTTAACTCTATGCTCGTGCAAATAGGGCTAAAGTTCTACTCACATATTTGATGTTTAGCAGTGGGTAAATCTCTGACGCAGCTTTTGTCTGTTTTCAGATCACAAGTAATCTCACCAGTGATCTTCTCATCAAAGGGGACGGCAGCGCCATTATCCGTGGCAACGAGGGGGTCAACATCATGGGCAAGGATGTGGAGTTCAGAATGGGGGGAAACCTGGAATTTAGGGCAGTAAGTGGACAAATACTTCACAATCTGACTTGATGTACTGTACTATTATGATCTTTGTCTCTCTGTTATTAAAGGAGCACTTCACCCAATTTCAACCATATCTATTTAACACAAAGTCACATCACCTTTAAAGCAGAGTTTTCTCCCTGCAGGAGAACAGTATTGTCCTGAACGGCTCCATCATGATCAACACCACTCGAATCCCGCACTCGTCTGGCGACAGGTATGCCCCCGACGATGGCAAGGAGAGGTACAAGCTGTGCATGTGTGCTGATGGGACTCTGTTCCGTGTGAAGGTGAAGCATCACAACATGGGCTGCCTGACGTCGGACAACCCCTGCGGAAATCTTCACTAAAAGCCTGATTTATTCTCGAGCTTGTAGGTCGGATATTTAGTGAAACGAGCCGTCACTGAAGTGCTGAACTACCCTGGGACTCCCCTCGCCACACCTCTCTAATACGGCACTAGGGATGTGCGCAGCTACTAGTCAACTAGTCTATTAAACGGTGCTGCCACTACTAATTGTTTACTAAACACTAGTCGTTTAAACCTTTATTTATTATATTATCATAATATTGTGTTACTTTTATTCTAGGAAAAGACATTGTTTGACACAGCACTGCAGTCACGGCTCTCTGTCAGCTTCCTCAAGGTATCTTACTCGTACTATCGTACTGTACTGCCTTTTCTTTAAGGCAGTGGCTGCCTCACGGGTACATTTATCAATCAATTAATCAATCAATCTTTATTTCAGACTCCCATAGGTCTGTATAAATGACAATACAACATAACCAAGTTAGAAATATATATATATTGGAGACACCCTCTCCGATGTCTCCAATAACAAGAAGAGTACCTAATGCTGCTCTTCTTAGGCATGGTTAAAGCCATTTTTGAGTCCTTCAACCTCATAAAACTGTACATAAGAAAAAACTCCCTTCCCCAAACAAAGAATCACCAGCATGGATGATGGCCATCAGAATGTTCACTGGAGCATACTTTTCATGGAGAGAATTTAACTATTATGTTCTTTTAATCTTCCTTTTAATTTTCATTTGAGAAAGAATTTCCTAATTGTTGGAAAAAGGCAGTACTGCTGGAAAACAATTAGGAACAATTTTGCTGAATCAACATACAACATTTTGTGCAAGATAACCAGCATGGTTGCAAACTGAACTACTTTTCTGCAGCATTTAAAATACATTGTATTATTATAAAGCATTTCCAAATGGCTTTTATATGTCACAATAAATTTTCCTATATGTTGTCTGGCCTTATGGAACAAATCGTGCCTAATTTTGGCTGTTTTCCCTTAATTTTTAGACTGGTCATTTAGTCAGTTAAAAAAAACCATTGTTTTAACATCAGTGAATTTAGTCGCTGCTCACATCTCTAAACTGCACAATGTCTGTTTTTTTACTTTCTTTGTATGCCATTTGTTTGTCAAAAAGGGATTGTATATGAATCATTTCAACATGGCCAAAGATCTATATAGAACATATTTGTATACCGTAAACCGTGCACAGTGTTTGAGGTACAGTACCATAGCGGAATATGATTCTCCTATATCTCTTATTTTACTGTGCTTTAACACTGCCCATTAGAAATTAATGGCAGCACAAGTGTTGTTGTTTTTTACCTTACAGTATTATTAATACGCCAGCCTTCGAGGGGAAATTGTGTCAATCTTTATTTGCAATTCATTATTTCTTGCAGCTGTGCAATGCCTATTTCTTCTCCCCATTATAGAAGTCAGGTACTTGTAATGGTGTGGGTCACTATGGTGATTGTTCTTTATAGTCACCGAATTGCACAGGATTATGAGTCTAGGATTAATTGTAATCGATAGGAAACAGTTTAAGCCGTCCGCTATTACTAAAGGTGGATCAAGAGGAGATCTTCGGTTCTGTCTAGAACTATGCCCCTCATGGATGTGCTAATGGATTTATGAGGGATACATACAACTGTAATAATATTCAAATTTTGTTTCACTTTTTATTGTACTATTATTGCATTGTTTGTCAAAGAAACTGGAGGTTGCTTGCACTAAGTTACACTACAGATATAAATGCAAATCTCCTTTTAAACCCTAATGTTCATGAAGGTGTTTGTTTGCCTCATATATTTAACTTGGTTTGAAACCAATATTGAGTGGTATACATTTTGTGCAATATAGCATAGCTCTGTTTCAGTGCTAGAAGTTTGATTCTTGATTTATATTTAGTCTTGGAGTGTTTTGTCTTCTATCTATAACATGCAGTACTTAAGTTAAAATCTTGCTGCCAACGTCCATAAAGAAATGAAGTAATCATTCTCCAGTTACGAAGGAAAATCAAAGTTTGTTTCATCAACTGAATGGACATTTTCTCAAAAAGGTAAAATGTCAGTGGGCCTTATTTAAATACCCATATCATGACATTGCATTGTTTGTGTGAATAAAGAGGTATATATGTTTGAATGTCTGTTTGAATCTCCGATTTTATCAAATTTATTATGACATTTATTTAGCCATACATTTTTACATGGCAGTTTTATCATAGGCCTATAATAAAAACTCAGGGCTTGGCTCCCTTCGTCACAATCCCTGGTTATCTGTAAGGCATGTGGAGAACTATTGACAGTAAGACATTAACTACTTGTGTGAATGATTGAAGGAGTGTCCATAAGATTTTATGTCATCTTAGTGTATGTGCATGAGTGAGTAGAATAGTAGATGGTCATACACACTCCAGACTTTGATCGGAGTCGAAAGTCGATATACTGTTGGTGCACTGGAGGTGGGAAGGAGTGACAGTCACAAGTTTTCTTTTTCGGACTATAAAGTGTGGACACGGGTGAGTTTGACATTTTTAACAAATTGCCTCTTTGTATTAGGCTATTGTACATAATGCAGTAGCTCCCTTTTTACTTTGTTTTTATTTCAGTTTGGGCAACTTCACAGAATTATAAGCATACTTTCTTACAACAGAGCGTCAACAACAATGGGACAATACTGTGAACAATACTGAGAACAGACATGACATGCATAGTAGCTCCCTTTTGACTAGTGATTCAGTGTGATGTCTGCTATTTCATAGATCATGTATAATGCTGAATGTCTAGATGGAGGTTTTGATATTTTACAGTACATGGCTAACATTCATTTTACTGCAGCTTGTTCAAATCAAAACAGACACTTATAACTCTGATCACTTATTCTATCCCAAGCTCTGCTGGGCTGGTTGTGATGGCAGTGCCACACTGGCCCTTCGTGGCAACAGTTGTGCTTTTTCTTCACCCACACGGGCTCCCTGCCCACCCCACGGCCTGCCTTGGTCACAGGGCTCCTGTGTTGAACTGCTCCTCCTCTGGTCTCTCCCTCGCACCGCAACACATCCAGGCCACTGTCTCCGAGCTTGATCTGTCCCATAACCTCCTGGACTTGATCTCACTGCGCCAGCCTTATCCCAATCTCAAGAACATATGGCTGGGAAACAACAGCATAAGACACCTGTCCCTGTGTGTGGAGAGGACCGTCAGAGGCCGAGCCGCTGCGCATCCACGTCGGTCCAGATCACAGCGCAGGCAGGGATGTGTATCTTGGGCACCCTCCCTGCAGCTGTTATCTGTTGAGAGGAATCAGCTGGTGCAATTTCCTGAGGGTGAGTACCATACACTCACAAATAAAACATTGTCTCAGCACCTCAACATGTCCTACAGTGTTGAGAAACATAGCTACTTTCAAAATCTAACACATACTGTACTGTGGCCTATTACTTATCACTTTAAATAAAATGTAACAAGTTATGTCACAAGATTACTTTCTATGCAAGTCTATCTGTTAATGGCTATATTATGTTTGTGATACTTTTGCTTTATACTTTCATACACACTTGCAAATGAAAAACATTAAATGTGAAAGGATAAGCTAAATAGAATAGAGAGGATTGCTTAGTGTGTGGCAGTGTTAAAATGCTTTTCAGCACCCCAAAGTTCAATGCCATGATGAAACAAAAGATGCTGTAGCACCCTCTATTGGTGCAGAATGTACAGTTAAATGTGATAATAGTATATATATTATGCATTGCACATTGCAATTAGTGTGCATGAATTAATGCAAATAACATTTAATTCTAATAAAAACAGAGTTGACATATACTATACCTAGCCTTATATTGGCTTGAGACTGGGAGGTCAGGGGTTAAATCCCAGGCCGGGTCATACCTCAGCATCAATGGGTGGATTGACATACATATACCTTTGTCTGGTGTTGCGCCATACATAGCAGATCTTAACAACAACACGCCACATTGCTTGAAGATGTGCTATATTTGGCACACGACACCGATGCCCAACGTCGTATACTAGTGTCTTGAACAAAGGTACAGGGTGGCAATGTAGCATCTTCACTGGTGATATACTATATTCCATTCACAATCCAGCATTCTGATTCTGAATCAGTGCAGAACCATTTCATTGATGGTCTGTTGTTGTTGTTCGTTCCATCACAATCAGAAACTATAATCCAAAATAATCAGAAACCTATAATTCATTAGCCTGATTATCAGACTAGCTTTGGGCGGGGTCTTTGGGTCTGTGTTCCAAAATCGCTGTGTGAACCGGTCTGGAGCGGATGGTAAAATACGTCATGAGTCACTGATTTGTAGTCATCGGGCAGGAAACCACAACAGGAATATTGAAATACCCAAAATAATGCGACCATAATTTTAGGTTGCCTGGTGAAACCACTCCCCCTGCTGGACAACATTTGCATTCTGCCAGAAGGGAGAGTCTGATGTCTCTCGGGCAAAGACAATGTACTCCGGACCAAATCAGACCGAAGTGATATGCGGCCGCTAGAGGCGGGATCAACGCAAGACTGATGCTGTGGAATCAAATGTAAACACAACCTAACAAGACTACAACTCGAAATTATTATGGAGATATCAGATTGTTGTCCTGCTGCTTCCGGTTCATCGTTTCTGCTTGAGAGAGCCCAGATGCAGGCAGGAGGAGGGAACTTGTGAACTCAAAGGAACTTGTGAACTCAATACTGCTGCAATCTGGCAGAGTAGGGTTAAACTTTAGGGCCTATCCAATAAAATTTAATTTCCCCGTGGGATAACAAAGGTATACAGACGATAAATAGTCTGGAAAATACACTCACATTTATATTTAAAAACTCACTACGCTGCATCAATCCTTTTATTGGGTAGGCCCTAAAATTATGATCGTGGGAATAGAGGGTATGCGCGTGACATGATCAAGTACCCGGAAGTTTTGCAGGAACGCCTACTGAGTGCAAACAATACTTTTTGACCTTGACAGCCCATACATCCAAACAGAAAAGTCCTATCTGACCTAACTCACTTTGCCACTCGAATTCTGCCCAGGCTAATAGAGGAGTAGTTAAGTAAAAGTACTGTGTTACCGTCAAATAAAAATACATGTAACAGATAACAGCAGGCTAGAATCAGAGTGGTCTCTTCGTTGGGTCCAGTGCACACTTGTTAGTTAGTGAAAGTAGGGAAAAACTGAAGTTTCTAGCTTTCAGCCAAAGCTGTGTCCTTTGTCAGGGCAGAGTCCTGATCCTCTATTGTTTCACACTGGGACCCAAATGTGTACATCATGGACATGCACGTTCTGCAACGCCCAATATGTTTACATTTATCTGTAAACCTGTCAGAACATCTTGTGACCCACTTTTTTGTTCCAAAGTATATTTGCTGAGAAATTAATGTTTTTGGTCTGTGAACTGTGTATGCACTGTATGATAGCACTGCACAACCATTCTATGAACCACATATAGACACATTGTACATGTGTATTGTCAGTAGCCGAAGTAAACAAATACAGAGGAAATCATTGTTATCCATCATCTGTGGTACTTTGCTCTATTTATAAATGATTAATCATCACTGCACAACCTCCAACCAGTCACAGCACATGTCTACCTGCATTCCAGCGATAACAGGCTGTAAATGTGCAATGATTATGCTTTTAAGCAGAGGTGGGAGAAAAAAAAACACCCTAATCATCAGTTTTATATAGTGAGTCAGAGCAGCTTCCTGTGAGTAACTTAGGTTCTGTCAGATGAGTATGCGAGGACAGCCTGGCCCATTCCGAAGCCAGACGCTGAGCACTCTGTTGACAGTCACAGACTGGTGTCCTGCTTGGTATTCTGCTCACAGACGCGTCAGGGCCTCTCTAATGAGGCACAGACCCACAGAGGCTTACTGGAGTCCAGCAGGCTCCCTGAGACTGAGACTGACTCGCTCCACTGAAAATGGGGGACTTAAGGCAGCGGAGATGGAGGCGCGAGCAGCTGGGAGAAATTCTTGGCCATTAATTAGCCCTACTTTAAAAGCACACGCTAATGCATATTGCGAAATAACCCCGGAGGAAATCCATATTGACATTCCAGAGGCGAAGTGTTCTTTCGCATTGGAAAATCGAAATATATTATGTTCATCACCTCATGAGATGTGCAATACACATGCAGAGGGCCGTAATGTTAATTATTCTCCTTGTGAACAAATAACGGCAGTGTTTTGTATAAGGTTCTCTCACATCGTTCACATTTAGGAAGAGGTTGGAAGCTACAGGTGTACAAAACCAATTAAGTCAAAAGTCAATAAAGTATAGCCATCCCATAATATTTGCTGTGAATTCACTTATTTCAGAACTGGATCCAATTACGATGTGACTTAATGTGGATCTCAGACTTCATGTGGCCCGTCACCGTCATCCATATGACGCATCATACGACATACAGTAGATCCGGACAGACGATAGATCTTGTAGAACACTGTAACAATGGACCCATAAGGATTCAAATTAATTAACACTCTTGTATTGTGGAGTAACCAGAGAACCTCTCATACTACTCTGTTGTTGTGTCAAGCAGGGCTGGGAGGCAGCGAGTCCCTACAGGTGCTGCAGCTTGCCTATAACAGGATCTCCACACTGCAGCCTGCTGACTTGAATGCTCTGCGACAGCTGAGAGAGCTCCACCTGCAGCACAACCGCATCACCAGCCTCCATCCACAAGCACTCACCCCCCTGTCCCAGCTCAGGGTAACGCTGCTACTATCCTCTATCCCAGGATACAGAGTATATCACCGTAGGCCCTGTTTGACATGTAGATTATGATTTTATTATAAACTCACTGATGAAAGCCAGCGTGGAATGGATATCTATATTAATTGCAGGCCATGAGCACTTTCTATTCAATAACATCCGCATTTAATTTAACTCTGAATGAATGTACAAATGTAAAGTGCATGTGGACACTCTTAGAATCAACATTAGAAATATAACCTGTCCTGTGAAAGATCATCAACTTGGTGTGATATCTGGAGGAGGCAAAGCTTTGGGTGTTTTGCATTTGTTGAATGTCCAATAGACAAATAAAAAATCACACCCGTGTGAAGTGAGGGGATGCTCGTCGTACGTCATGATGTAACTTGTCTACCGTATTTGCTCAGACACATTTATTTAATTAGTTTGTGTAAGACGAAAATCTACACTAATAGCTGAATATAGGAGGGGCTAGCTACCTGGTATAATATTTCAACAACCTCAGTCATTTGTAGTTTAATAGTCGCACTCACAATATGCAAGCATATCATTGATGCTGCCGGCAAGGTGTTCAGACTTTCATTTTGCATTCCGCAAAGACTTTGCCTGCAATGTTGTAGATCCCCAGTAGGCATCATGAATGCCGAAACCAGATTGCCGATGCTCAAAATGTGGCGCATGTTCACATGTGACACCAAAATCAAATATGCCGATACACAATCTTGTATATCTGAATGGGGTTCAAGACAGAATAAGCAATCGGGTGACATATTTCGACACCCATATTATTTGCTCTGTCCTCCCTCCCAGGTCCTGGATCTGAGCTTCAACCTGCTGAGCACCATCACCCCGCTGACCTACCTGTCGCTACGCACTGTCAGGGTTGGGGTGGATCTCGGGGGGAACAGGTGGAGGTGTGACTGCAGCATGCAGAGTGTCAGAAGATGGATGGCCTTCGATACAGCCCGAGGCCGCCATGCCTGGAGGATGGTGTGCGCTTCCCCCTCTGCTCTCTCAGGTAGGGCGGTCACGATCTTTGAAAGTTTAGTTGGCGATTAATCGTTGCATAGATATGTCAAATAACTTACATTAAATTACTGACAGTGACTGGTAGCCTACTAATAATCCAAATAATGTACTGTAATGTTCTGTAGATTGGCTATTTTCACAAACTTTCATGAATGGAAACAGTTTTGATGATTACAGCATGAAAAGTAATTGCAATTATCTCAAATAATTGCAATTATCTCAAATAATTGCGATCAAGTGATTGTGTAATAATTGTAACGGGCCTACTCTCAGGTAGGGACCTGCTCCGGCTGGACGAAGACCACTTGACCTGTTCTACGGCCGACAGCTCGCCAGGTCAGCACCACCACCAGGACATCACAGTGGACGAAGGCTCGGAGATACTGCTGCCCTGTGGCCCCACACACCAAGGTAACTTTAATAATCACAGTACACATACTGCTGCCCTGTAGCCCCACACCATGATAGATTCATCAAAAACACCAGTCCTTTTTTCTGGTGATTGATTTTGTCCTAATACGTGAGGGGCCGTGGTTTTTCATTTACTGTTTTCATTTATTTTTAAATATTGTTTTTGCTGCTGCTGCAGGACCGAAGAGACTAAAGAATCCAAACAATATTTAAAAATGAATGAAAACAGCAAATGAAAAACCACGCCCCCTTCGCATATTAGAAGGACAATATCAGTCACAAGAAAAAAGGACGGGTTTAAAAAATATATTAAACTCAGTGCCACTGGCCCTTCCCCCTTAATCTATCATGGTTAAAATGGAGTTAGAAGTTACAATGGGTTTGTATAGGGAGGGGCAGCTAAAATGAATATCAAATATCTAAATACTGAATCAAGCAACTTAAATACTGTCTGTGGTGTTCACATAAGCCTGTGTAGATGATGAAATGTCCAAATGTTTTTTTGAAAGTGAAATATCCCTTTAATACAATGTAACCAGTAGTTACATTTTATTCATCTACCATACATTGGTTACAATTGCGTTTACAACGTTCCAGATTGCATTTGTAACTCCAAAAGAGTCTATATGCAACTATGCACTCTCTTTTGAGTTAAATGAACACTAAGAATTGTACTGTGTATAGTTTCTCCAACAATAAGTATTGATCTCAAAGCCTCGATATAATCAAGAGATAAATTCAAAGTTAATCTAATTTATAGGTAGGCCTACTGCTTTCTCAGTACTTGATTTTGTTAATTTAAACAAGGTTTTATCTCTAGGATTGTCTTGCTGATTGTTTTAAAGATGTTTTGCTTATTACAATTTTACAGAGCGTTTCTGTTTTTGTTAACACTTTGTAACTGTTTTTAAAAAGTATCACCATATACTACTTTGCATGGCAAATAGCGAAAATACAAGATCTACAAACTCAGCTAGTAGAACTGCCATTTTTTTGAAAAAATTGGGGAAAGAAATTCCTGACATGCCCAAAACAGAGATGACAGGGTGAAGGTTGTTGATAATGATGATGATTTATTATATTTCCACGTATTGTTTTTATTGTAGTTTCAACATGGTGGACGCCACAAGGTGAAGTGCCTCTGAAGCAATCTCAGCCTGGCTTGCTGATCAGTAACATCACAAAGACAGACACCGGACTGTATGTATGTGTGACTGAATCGCAGCAGGGTTCACTGTCTGTATTCAACCTGCAAATCAGGAAGACTGAGAGCAAATCCAGAAGCCCTAGGAGTGTGCCCAGGGGTTTAATCCCACAAGACATCATTCATAGGGTGGCCAACGAAACTAATAAGTACCCTACGCAATCCGACCTGGCTCTTGCCGTGAGTCTGTCTGTTATCATCACCTTCCTGGTAGCATTCATCATCGGAGTTCTGGTCAGACCTTGCATTGACATTCTCCGGAGAAGGATGTGCACAAAGAAAGAGTCCTCAGCAACTTACGATGTATCTGCTGCGGAACAAAGACCTTATGACAATGAGGCCTACTCTGATGGAGAGGAGTCGGTGGAAACCGAGAGGCACAGGGAAAGGAGGGTCACGTTTAGCACTGTGGACACAGCAACTGTGGAACACAGCAACGTGCCATACTATGACACCGTTGCCAACCTGCAGGAAAACACCAGCAAAGACTTAGTGATAGGAGGTGGAATGATCATGACTAAGGACCAGTCTGAGGAAGCAGGCAGTGATGGCAGCTCACAGCAGGGCAGTCCAGAGACAGGGAGAGGAGGTAGAGACCGGCAAGATGACCCTCACCAGGGCCCCGCCCATAGAATGGAGTTTGAGCACATCCCAGATCCAAGTGACCAGGGAGAGAGGGGAAGCCTGTCCTCACACTCAGATAATTCACACCCTGACAAAGAGCAAAAAGAGAAACTATTGATGCAGAAAGATCCCCATGCACCTCAGTTCCCTCAACAGGCAGAGGATGCCTTTCAGCAGAGGTCCACTACGACCAGACCAGTAGAAGTGTCTCAGACTTCCATCGAAGGCACAGGATTTACCTGTGAGCCCTTTGCTGAGTGGCCACCGAACATGAATGACCAGAACCTGAGGGACCCTGACCTGTGGAATGACAGCGGAGAAAAGTTTGATTTCAGTGACTCCATTCGAAGTGGTTCAGCAAGATCCAGCAGTCTCTTTAGCTCTTTCAACCAGTCAAATCAGAATGTGTTGTCTTCCTCGGATAAGTGGAAGCATGCCGATAATTCCAGCTCCAGCTCCAGTATGAGTGGGGATGAACCCACACAGTACACGATCAATTCAGAGGGAGAGGGGCATGTTGAGGCGATCCAACTCACTCATGACACTAAAGTAGATATTGTGAACCCTTGCCTTAAACAGGATGCTAGTTCAAAGCAACAGGGCCATGGTGAAGATCCTTTCAAAGCTTATGATGAGGAATTCAACCAGGCAGTGTGTAGAAATGACACGCAAAGTCCTTCAGTAGGCCTGGAACACTCTGATTCATCCCATTCCAGTGACAGGGACGGTGGGCACACACAGCACACAGTGAAACAAGACAGGAAAGAGGAGGAGAAAATGGAATGGATGCTCAGTGAGATTGATAAGCAAGAGAGCAAGCTGCCTGAAGCAGAACAACCGGGCCTCGGTGTGGGTGACCCCCACACCAGGAAGCATCTGAAAACCAGAGCGCCATTACCACCAGCAGCTCAATTACCCTCTTCCAGCAGTGAGAGTGAAGCAGAAACGGCAGACCGTGTAGAAGTAAGGAGAGACCAAATGGAGCTGGAGATGACAAGTCGTGAGCCAGACACAAGCCTGCCTGCCTTGGATCTCCAGAACATCCCCAAAGTCAAAAGACATCTCGATATCAAAGTACGCTCATCAAGTAGTGAGAATGAAGATCAGATTACAGGACACACAGTAAAGCTAAATGTTCCCCAAACCAAGAGGAATGCACCATTGCCACCCAACTTATCTTCTAGTAGTAAAAGTGAGGAGGAGACAGTAGACCTTACAGTGAAGCTTGTAGGAGCCAAAGCCTTTGAATCGGAAATAATATCTGGCTCTTCCCATCCGAGTCCTGTCTCTCTGCCTTCTAACAAAGCTGTCAGAACCAATCCCAGTGACTCAGAAAGCAGCTCAGATGAAACGGAGTCTGGCATAGCCACACCCAAACTGGAACCGAAACCTGAGTCAAGATGGCCTATTTTGGATCTCAGCAGTGTCCCCCATGTCAAGAGACGTTTGGACATCAAAGTTCTTTCACCAACACCACCTGATTCACTCTGTGATGAAACTGCTGGCCACAAAGTGAAACAGGAATGGGACAGAGCTGATATGGAGATATCACATCGTGAGCCACAGACAAAGTGGCCTGACACAGATCTCAGTGCTGTGCAATCAAGTTCTTCCAGCAGTGAGAGTGAGGATGAAATGAGATACACTGCATCTAAACCAGAGAGGGATGTAGGGACCATCGAAAGGGAGGCTGTTCCACATCCAAAAGAGACATTGGAGGTTTCTCTGACTTCCAAAAGAGCTCTCAATATCACCCTGAAAAACAGTGCTGACATCGCAGAGGACAGAACCACAGCTGATATCAGCCCAGCCCAAAGAGTAACCCCAGAGCTTGAGTCATCCTCTTCAAGCAGTGAAGGTGTGGATGAACATCAAGACCACGGAGTGAAACAGACAAACACTGGGACAGAAAACGCAGGCGATGTGCTGGCTGCTCTGGGTGTTCCCCGTCTTAAAAGGCGCATGGATATAAAATCCCCTGAGAAGCCTCCGCCTGCACCACCGTCACAAAGAGCACAAGTTTCCTCATCCAGCAGTGAGAGTGAAGATGAGATGGGTAAAGTACAGAGAGAAACGTCTGAGTTACACTTTAAAAGCCAATCATCAAGCCAATCATCAAAGGTGGAAAAAGAGTCAAAGCAGACAGAATCGGATCTCAGCAGTGTCCTCCATATCAAGAGGCGCCTGGATATCAAAGCAGTTTCACCACTACAGAGTGAATCCTCTTCCAGCAGTGAGGATGACACGAGCAATCAAACAAAGGAACATGATGGAGACGGGCTTGATTTAGGGAGCAAAGGACCTAAGCCAGAGACAAAGTGGCCTAACCTGGATTTCAGCACAATCCCTGTACTGAAGAGGCGTCTGGATATCAAAGCACCATTACCAGACGACTCTTTTTCTTTCAGAAGTAAAGACGAGGGTGCAGACCACACCATAAAACTAGGGGAAAGAGATGCTGGAAACTTAAACAGCGAACCAGGAATAAATGTTTCACTTGCCCAACCGAAAGATCCATTGGTAGAGGTTTCTCTCACTCCCAAGAGAGCTCTCAATATCACCCTAAAAAACAGTGCTGACATCACAGATGAGGCAGAGGACAGAACCACAGCTGATCTCAGCTCAGCCCAAAGAGTAACCCCAGAGCTTGAGTCAAGGTGGGCCGGGATGACTCTGGGGGTCTCTCATCTGAGAAAAGATACAGGCAGTGCATCACCCAAAGTACCATCAGCACCTCTGCCTGAGTCATCCTCTTCAAGCAGTGAAAGTGAGCATGAACATCAAGACCACGGAGTGAAACAGACAAACACTGGGACAGAAAACACAGATGTGCTGGCTGCTCTGGGTGTTCCCCGTCTTAAAAGGCGCATGGATATAAAATCCCCTGAGAAGCCTCCGCCTGCACCACCGTCACAAAGAGCACAAGTTTCCTCATCCAGCAGTGAGAGTGAAAATGAGATGGGTAAAGGACAGAGAGAAACACCTGCGTTACACTTTAAAAGCCAATCATCAAAGGTGGAAAAAGAGTCAAAGCAGACAGAATTGGATCTCAGCAGTGTCCTCCATATCAAGAGTCACCTGGATATCAAAGCAGTTTCACCACTACAGAGTGAATCCTCTTCCAGCAGTGAGGATGAAACGAGCAATCAAACAAAGGAACATGATGGAGATGGGCTTTATTTAGGGAGCAAAGGACCTAAGCCAGAGACAAAGTGGCCTAACCTGGATTTCAGCACAATCCCTGTACTGAAGAGGCGTCTGGATATCAAAGCACCATTACCAGACGATTCTTTTTCTTTCAGAAGTAAAGACGAGGGTGCAGACCACACCATAAAACAAGGGGAAAGAGATGCTGGAAACTTAACCAGCGAACCAGGAATAAATGTTTCACTTGCCCAACCGGAAGCTCCATTAGTAGAGGACAGAACCACAGCTGATATCAGCCCAGCCCAAAGAGTAACCCCAGAGCTTGAGTCAAGGTGGGCCGGGATGACTCTGGGGGTCTCTCGTCTGAGGAAACATACGGGTAGTGCATCACCCAAGGATGCATCACCCAAAGTACCAGCACCTCTGCCTGAGTCATCCTCTTCAAGCAGTCAAAGTGAGGATGAACATCAAGACCACGGAGTGAAACAGACAAACACTGGGACAGAAAACGCAGGAGATGTGCTGGCTGCTCTGGGTGTTCCCCGTCTTAAAAGGCGCATGGATATAAAATCCCCTGAGAAGCCTCCGCCTGCACCACCGTCACAAAGAGCACACGTTTCCTCATCCAGCAGTGAGAGTGAAAATGAGATGGGTAAAGGACAGAGACTAACGCCTGAGTTACACTTTAAAAGCCAATCATCAAAGGTGGAAAAAGAGTCAAAGCAGACAGAATCAGGTCTCAGCAGTGTCCTCCATATCAAGAGTCACCTGGATATCAAAGCAGTTTCACCACTACAGAGTGAATCCTCTTCCAGCAGTGAGGATGAAACGAGCAATCAAACAAAGCAACATGATGGAGACAGGCTTAATTTAGGGAGCAAAGGACCTAAGCCAGAGACAAAGTGGCCTAACCTGGATTTCAGCACAATTCCTGTTCTGAAAAGGCGACTGGATATCAAAGCACCATTACCAGACGATTCATTTTCTTTCAGCAGTAAAGAGGAGGGGAAAGAGATGCTGATATCAGCTGATATCAGCCCAGCCCAAAGAGTAACCCAAGCTAAGCCAGAGATAAACTGGCCTCTATTGGGTTTAAACAGAATCCCTGGTATGAAGAGGAGTCTGGATATCAAAGCACCAGGTGAGTCTTCCTCTTTCAGCAGTAAAGAGGAGAGTGCAGACTACGCCATAATACTAGGGGAAAGAGAGGCTGGAAACACAGAAAAAGATTCCCATCTAAATGTGGGAGGAATAAATGTTTCACTTCAGAACATCAGCTTTGATCAGATGGTGAGGAAAAGGATTGAGCATATAAGACCCGATCCACGTGCAGACTTGCATCCTGAGTCGAAGTGGACTGGCTTTGTTCATCACTCAAAAAGTACAATCAGCGTATCAGAAGAGAGACATGTGGTGAAGTCAGACCTACCCGCCTCCAACTCTTGGAGACCTGTGAATGTTCAGCCACAACAACAAGCTCCACCTGAAGTCCCGGGAAAGCATCCACCTTTCACTTCTTCCTCAAGCAGCGACAGCGAGGATGACAAAAAACAAGAGAGAGAGAAACACGAAATCACACCATCAAACTCATACTCATCCGTTGGTCCCATGAGTACTTCTCTGCAACCCAGAGGAGCTCTTAATCTTGACATCAAGTTTGACAACACCTCTAGCAGCACAGATGGAATAGATGGGAGCGTCTGGTCAGAGGACCGGAGGGAGAGGAAGGGCCTGGGTGCTCTGAAAGCCATGTCATCTAACAGAGAGAACTGGGATACAGTACATGAGGAACTTGAAAGAAGCTCTAGTCAACACACTGACCAGTATACATCTTACCATGGGCACACCACTTTTAAGTATCAAGCCACTAGGGACATCAAGCCATTATATTCCTCTACCTCAACAGATGGAACAAAAGCTGCAGGGATGCGGCATGAAATCTCCCAGCTCAGTAGTCATACTGTTGTAGATACCCAGCCACCTCCTGTCCCAGGATCACCACCACCAGAGGAGGACGGGGTGGCAGTGCCTATGTGGAGATCTCTAAAGACCAGTGAAAAGCAAGACGGGGCCTACATGGGTTCAACGTCTTTGACATCTCGAAGTAGTGATGTAGAAAGGAGCCCCAGTCTCATAGGGCTGGGAGTGGCGACGCCATACCACACGACACGGGGCTATCGGAGCATAACCTCCACAACAACACAGCTCCTCCGGACTGACCAGCATAAGAGCAATGTGACCAACACCAGCTCAAAAACCTCCACACTCCATTTTGACCAGTCAAACATTACAGAAGTTTAACGTTGCAAGCAAGCACCATAAAAAGATGATTGACATTGCTGATTTTTTAACTCACTCACTGAATTATACTCTGTGGTTTTAAAAAATGTTTAAATTGTAAACTTGGAAATATGTATAACATAAGTATATATTTGATATACACCAACACTAAGGTACTATGTAAGTACTCATCTTTGACATCATTTTGTAATGTTATAACTTACCAATTAATTTATGAATCATTGATCCATGTCTACTGAATGCATTTTTGAAGTCACATTTCCTTGTCTATATCATGTGCCATTATGTATTAATGGGAGAAAAAGAGAACCTAAGCTCAACTCAATTTCTCTAAATTATTTTCACATCTGGATTAGCATACTGATGAGCATAATAGCAATGACACGTGAGGAATAAATATCTGTATTTGTGGGCAAAACAATCACCTGTATCGAGCATTAAGTTAATAAACCCTTTTATTTTTGTATAGACATAGGTTATAGTGAAAACTGACATATACACACATACATAGTTTACATACATATATACAGCCAGGACAAGGTGGTCCATCCTCCTGCATTAACATGAAAGAATACTATCTCAATTACTTTGTATACAAGTATTTAGTAAGCAGTCTACAAGAACTACAAGTCCATCATTTAACAAATTCTCATACGCATGAATGAAATGCATTCTGACATTATTATAACCAAAGCTCTTACAAGGTTTAGAAAGCAAAAGGGTTTGCATTTACATACGGGCTGGTATTAAAACTCATTCAGTATTACCTTCAAAGTAAATTCTGAGAGGTACTACAATAGTAGTGTGATGGAAAGGTCCCAGCACCGACTACTTGCCTTTGAGCAAGGCATTAAGTGATCCCCTTTGCTCTAAGAGGCACCTTCCTATAAACAGAGAACGTTTGGTGGAGGTTAAATGCAGGAGGGAACTCCTCTTCCACGGTGAGGTTACAGGTGTGTTCCAGGTCTGAATAAGACGCAATCATGGTGTTCAGAACAGAGTGAAGGTATCATGATCGCCAATATCAAATTAAGCACAAAAGAAAGGTACTTGCACAAAATTCCTGTACAATAAATGAAGTAATTTTACATTAAAGGAAAAATAAAAACATTTTAAATCATCCATTCACAGAAAAGCTCTGATGGAGCATGCATGCAAATATTAATTAAGTCTTGGATGATTTCAGCATCACATCACAGCCAGAGACAAAAGGTTTATACATTTGTTACAAGAACATTATACTAGGCAGAAATAACAGCATAGCATCATTACACAGTTCCAAACTGTCAATGTCCATTTTGATTAGACCCTAGGGGGAAGATTCTAAAGTAATGCATTCACCAAAGCTACCTAGCTAAGCTAGGTCTAGATAAGCCTAAATAAAACCTTGTCCCGCCTGAGAGGGTCACCTCGTCTTCCCCCCATCGATCTACTAACACTGTCAGTGCTGGGGGAGAGATGCTACTACCAAGACCTGAAACGAACAGTCAGTGAACTAAGGAAGACACAATGGATGCCACATTATCAAGACAGATTTGACAGCACCTGGCTCTATTTCAACTCAAAACACCGGCCCGACAGTCTGAATTCATCCTGAATAATCCCTGACCACTATTTATGTTATTGTGTGTGTGTATATGCATACATTTTATGCATTTAGATGACTTCTGACTTCCACATGTTGAGGCACAGGTATATTCTCACCAACACATCGTGCATACAGTATATAAACTTGCCACAGGACCAACAAATTGTTGATGTCGGACAGAAACCTTGTATCGCCTAAAAAGAAAATAGGGCACACATATGTATGGCCTATTTTAAAATGAATTCTAAAATAAGCAAATATAGCAGATCTACAACTCACAATGCGACGTGTCGAGCTTATAGACCTCCCATTTTGAAATTCTTGTGACATGCACAAGGGGGACGCTGGGTTTAAGATTTAGACCAGAGAACCATTCAAAACATGCCTTCTAATTCCTGACCTAGGTTTTCTGAAAAACTTTGCTATAATAGTAACAACTAAAATGACCGGCTTGAAAGGTATACCAACGTATAGCTGTAACAGGTCTAAATGAGTTGAAGTGGTTAAGTCGGTCTTTGTCTGTCTTATAAAATAACTATGGCTAAAAAATAACTAAATTGGATGCATTGGAACACAGGTGTCGTCGGCCCCGCCCTCATTTCCTGAAAAATTAACGGTTTTGGACATGCAAGGTTTCCGGCCAACCGTGACGATATGCTGGTCAAAACGTTTGACCGACGTAGTGTTGCAAGTTATAAAGTAATAAATAGCAGTGCTGATAGAGTGAAACCATCACGGAGGGGGGGGCTTTGCAAACTGGAACACAATACGGGGGGGGGGGGGGGGGGGCACCGTAAGAAAAATAATATCACTGGTACAAATAAAAAGAAAACACGCAGGCGTCGCCAGCCTGCCGCAACCATTTGACACAGTGTGTGCTTCTTTAAGAATTCCAATCAAGCATGAGTTCATGTCTGATGCACCAGGTATAAAAAATGTCCAATGCGCCATCACTTGTCTTAAACCCTATATACTTAGTTGATGGGAGTCCTCCAGGCCTTTACGCCTATCCTCTTTGTCGAAAATAGCCCATCTACAAGCACACGACACATGTGTTGGGAGCTTGTACATCGACTATTTTACGCTGAATGTTCACCCCCAGAATAGGGCCGCTAGGGTTCATGTGGTTTAAGACTTTCTCACAGGGTCACTGTTGGTTTCTTTGTGCTGGAGGCAAAGGGCTGAGGAGTGGCGTTCTCTTGTCACAGCATGTCGCCTTACCGCCGATCCACCTATGGCCGCATGTTATCCTAACACAGACAGCGATATGACACATCACAGTGAGGGCGAGAGGGAATGCCACCGGGCGGGGCTTTGCCACAAGCTGATAAAACTATGGAACATTGGAAGGGAATATCAGTCCACAGTCCAGGACCTGCTCTCTCTCTGGACAGCATGCAGCCAGGCTGGAATATAACCCCTTGACCTTTGACCCATAACACCCCCCAACAGGAAAACACCCGATGCCATTGCCGACATACAACTTTCCCCATTTTTCATTGTATTGTATACTTATTAGTTGTTGATTCTCATAGCTGTCGTCATGGTCGTGATTCTCTCAGTTCTTTATTCTTTTTCTTATTTTTTTTTCTTCAAAACAAGTCTTCATGTTGGCAGTTTTTGGATCTCTGGCTATGACATCTCTCTCTCCTTGTACCATTCTACAAATTCGTCCAACAAAACTGGCCCTAGGAAAAAAGAAAAGAGAGATAGATGTAAATAATGCAAAATGTTCTTTGTGCGTGTACAAAACATTGTGTCAATTTAACATAAAGTGTAGAAATGGAAGTAAATGGACCCTTAAGGGTCGTTCACACTAATTAATATAACCTTAACTATATTTGTTTTGTCCTCAGTTTGAGTTCATGCTTTTAGTTCATGTTTGAATCTTAAGTTTACATTGCTGTAGTAAACTATTGATGTGCTTTTATTTTTGATATACCAGTATTAGTACTGCACTCTTATTCTGAAATGTTAGCAGTGTGTTAGCAGTGCATTATGGGAAGAAGAAGCTCCATAACGGAGTACTCCATTAGACAACAAGCAGACAAGCCCATGGTGAATGTGTTTTTTGTATCTTGACCTTTTTTTCACACCCTCGAAAAGCAATGGCTGTTTGAACATGATTCACTTTCTATGCAGAGTTTTGATTATTTGCAAATTCATATGGATAATTCATATTGAACAATGACAATTTTACATACATACGCTATATTATATATACATTAGCACTTATTTGCCAGCTTCTATAAAAGCTAAGACATTTCTATGTCTTTTTGTTTTTCTGTTTGCTACAGTCTTCAGTGATAGGAGAAAATTACATGTAAAAGGAGCAAGGGGCTCGCCTTCTGGCTTGTGAAAACCGAGTATGGCTGTGTCTTTAACTTCGTTAACATACTGGATGTATACAACATGTGGGAGCAGAACAATATTGTTCACCATCGCTGTTTTGTGGATTCAGCCTTCCACTTGACTAACTTGGAGCAATTCTTTTAATAAAACTATATAGTTATAGTGCTGGGTGTACAGCCCTTCAGGAGTCTGTAACATTGAGGATTTTACTGTAATGTGTGTGCTGGAATATGGTGGATCTTCATATTTACTCACAGGCACCATCTTCATCATAGTTACTGAGGTCCAGGCTGATTGTCCTGCTGAACTCTAAAACATTACACCACTGGTCTTTGTTGATGACTTTATACTTGGACTGCTGGAGGAAGCATAGAGGCTTTGGTTTATACAACCGCAAATAATAAAAGAAATAAACACAGCTGTGCGACATGCTCAGATTTGGATTCCGTTCAGGCCCTCCTCACCTCTAGAAACTGGTTAAATACGGGAAACAGAGGCCAGGTCTTTCCCAGGAGAAGTCCCAACATGCACTTGGCTGTGTTCAAGTCCAAACTCCTCTGATCCTTTTCCTGTCCAAATCCAAAACAACCAGAAGGGTTCATGAGGTCAGTGTGAGACGTCCATCCAGCAGAGATCACACACACAGGGACAAACACAGTGAGCTCATTAATATCTGCAACACAATGCCTGCCCATAATGCAACACATGAATCCATCAGATCTGATGATCTTTAAATATGACAGCACTGTCACAGTCAATGTTGCGCGCTTATGGCGCATTAAGAGATTGTGGCTCTACAAACTTGTGACATGTCGCACTGCAATGTGTTGTGTGCTTTTAGACCGCCTATTTTTGATGCACGAGACATGCTCAACCAAGTATAAATCTGGAGTCATTGTGTTACTCTCCTGAAAGTATGCTTACATCAGCCCAAGGCAGGCTGTGTAAATACAGGAGGTGGAACACTTGATAAGACCTCTCACTTTTTACAAAAACAATGACGTGGACCACTCCTTTCTGAGAAATGGTCACCGGGTCGTCATCTTAGGAAAAGGAATGGGTGTCATGTTATCTGCTTTTTGAGCCTCTACTAGTATATATATCCAGTCAAACACCACTTTTTCTACACACAAGTCAGATGCTTAGTTTGACTTACGCGGGCGAAATCAAAGGCGTATCTGTAGATGAGCTTAAAGCTGGTGGCGTCATTGAGGACAGATCTCAGGTAGTCGAGGGAGTTGCGCAGTCTCTCCGTGGAGTCGCACCTGACAACGAAACAAAGCCACTTTAGACAGACACACACTCTGCTCTCATGCAGCTGAACACCGGAAAGCACGGTTATGACAAGAGCCTGTCTCATCCAGGGTGATTAAAAACATCACAGCTTGATTGTAGGACTTACTGTAATGAGCCCATGCCTCTCAGCCACTCCTGGAGAGTGAAATAACCCATACTCTGTGCATCCAGCTTCCAGGCAAGCACCAGCATCACCACCTGGACAGGACACAAGAAGCATCCCTTACAACCACGCACATCTCCCTCGGCTTGGCGTGACATGAATTCATCCACTGAAGTGAATTGGCAAAGCCTGTTAAACACCCAACTGAGAACACAGCTGCCCAAACATCCAACCGAGAACACGGCTGCCCACTGTCCTCAAAAACAAACAAACAAACAAAAAATGAATAATCTTGAAATTGAAACAATAAGGATGCAAGGCACTAAGGCAGACTAAAGAGGCATTGAATACACTCCTTACGTTCTCTGGTTCCACACCGATGTCCTCGCAAAACTTCTCCATGCCCTCTGGCCCCACGACATCGTCACAGCCTGTTGTATACAGATCAATGTGACATCATCATCCATGTGTAACATCTGAGGTGTAACACCCACCCACTGAGCAGGCATTTCTGGCTTTATAGGTCACTCACAGTCAGTAAACATGGAGCTGATTGTGAATGTCATGAAATACACCGTCACTGACATCCTCACCTGCATACTCGTAGAACCACTCTATGCATCTCTTACTGGAGAATGTCTCCTCTTCACAGATTTGCAACGTGTCGTGTTTTCTGAAAACACTGCAGATACATGGTCAGTCAACACAGCATCATAGCAATGGCAATCTTTCCCGTGACTTTTCAAATTCTCACCCTTAAATTACCACTTCAACCACTTTCAACTTGACAGCCATGTTGGGCATGTTGACAAAATTATCAAAATGTTTCCAAAATTGATAACATAGATCTACAAACTCACAACGTCATGTTGTGAGCTTGTATATTGTCTATTTTAGCTACAAGGGATTATTAAGTGTTAACTACACATGATTTAAAACGGGGCCTCCAAAACATTCTAGATATGGGTGAGCATTCTATAGTCATGCCAGAGCAATGAGAAACTCTTAGCTCTGCTGGTACAGTATGACTGGTGCCATTTGACTCCTGAGCAATAATGCTATCATACAGTACCTCTCTTGGCGGCTTTTCTTGGCTGACAAGTCGTCTCCTGCGGACGGTCTCCTCTTTTTCCTGGGAGGCATGGCTCTGGAACAAGCTGGGCCAATGTGAAGACAGATGGACAGGTCAAATTATATTGAAACCAATATTTAGAATCACTCGTAGTTTCAGAGATAACAGCCAAAGAAGATCCTACTTTGAATGGGACCCTATGGAAATATGGAATGTGTGCGCACCTCTCCTGGTGCTGGGGGTGACGAAGGCGTTGCCTAATAACTGAGTCAGTTTTAAAAGTAGATTTTCAGCGAGACAGTTTCATATTGATAAAGTTAATTAATTGACGGAGAATTCCGCCAAAAGCAGTTTGACAAATGATGGAATATTCCGCCAATTTGTTAATAGTTCTCATTTAAGTTAACCGAGAAGCAGACTTTTTTGTATTTCTTGTATATCAAACCAACACCATTTTTTATAATAAACTAAATGTATTAGTCTGATTAACAACTTAACCCTAAGCAGGAACTGGGGGTGGCAATGAAGGACCGGGAAGTCTGGCGTGGCACTGAAATCCATGATCTCGACCGCGGTCGGAAAATTATGATGATGTAGCATACTTCATTGTACATTAGTGGCGTCCAAAAATAGAGAAAATAGCAGTAATCCTAATCGAGAGAGACGGTGTACAGATGGGTCCATTTGGTTCCAGAGTTATGGGGCCTTATACCTAACTTTGATGAGAACCACTGCTATAGAAGATGGATTATTACCTGAGGGGTGGCTGTCCTGTCCAACGTCCTCTGTCAGGTTCTGTCATGAGGAATGCAGAAATGTTAGCTACATTCTAGTGGGAGAGGACACACACACACACACACACACACACACACACACACACACACACACACACACACACTGACATAAAACATATTTACCAGCCTGTGCAGGGTGTGGTAGATCTTGTGAATGCTGGCCAGTGTAGACAAATGGGAGTTCAGCTGAAAATCTATAATGTCCACAAATGAAAGACAAACTTTTATCAGAACTGGTCCTACATGCATATTAAACCTTCAAATATTATTCGGAAAAACACATGGATCCAAATCCAAGCTGACAATCTCCTGTATATATTGACAGAGCCATTCATTTCCAACGGTATCAATGCAGTTGTGATGAATGGTCTGTGACATCATTATAGCACTAGTATATCCGTTTCTATAATAAGATTCCCAACTGTTTTTTTTACCTGAACAATATGACTATGTTATGATTTAGGGCTTAAAAGATACGTTTTAAAAAAGACTGAATAGTGATCACACGCATGACAGGCTAGATCTGCTCCACACGTAATGCTTGCAAAGTCTAAATGACTTGGATCACATGCATGCTACCTTTTAGCCAAATATGTCATCTAGCCATTTGCTTTCAGAATATGTCGTCCAATATAGTCGTGTTTAATTCGTTTCCAAAAGGCCGAAAGACCAGACAAATCAACGGACGTGCGACTAGATAGCACTAGCTGCATACCTAAAATAGCAGTGCACACACGCACAACTTGCACACAGAGTTTACAAAGTATCTGGAGAGTTGGCTACATGGGCGTTGTAGTCCATTTCCCTAATAAACGCCATAGGAACCAGAACTGTAGTTGCTAAATCAAACTACAATTCCCAGGCTTACAAAAATAATTATTTCAACCCTCTCCCCCAACATTTACCTCAACTGATGAATGCATTTCACATTGTTACAAAAAAGCCAAATAGTATCGTGATTATAACATATCTACTGCATATATAAATATGTTATTACCATATGTAAATGGCGCACAGACAGACAGCACTTACTGCAGCAGGCAATGAAAGATGTTTTACAGAACTGCGTCACAATTTTTCATTCTCTGTATTTTTCCGCAGCTGACTGCAAATTTGACCGATTTAACAACATCATCACACTGTCACCAAGTTGAAGTTTACATTCCTAGGCAACCTCGACTGTAATCAACGCACAAAAAATCACAACAGATCAAATTTTTTTAACCGAAAACCATGGCATGTCGATTTGGACTAGGAAACACAATTGAACACCAACGCTGAAACATCTCCAGCCCCACCAGAAAAACTGCAGAGTCAAAAGCATCCCCATTGCACATCCACATCACATGGAATTATTATTGCAACTATTCTCCCTTTGTTGTCGCCCCAAGACAACTGGAAAATACAACAGCACACAATCCATGCATGATCTTCTGCACAATACAGAAGTAGATGCAATGCATATGACTCGTCTGTAAAAGCTTTGTCTCCGATTAATCGATTAATCCCCACTCTGCTGAATGATTTGCATATTCAAAAATATGGTTAAAAACAAAGCCATGTAAAAGGATACTTACTTGCCGCATCAGAGTGCATTTTTATGAAACACACAACTGTCTGTGTGAAACCAGCCGCAGACCGGCCAATGGGCGGGACATGTCAGCACAAACCACGCCCATTGGCGACTTAGGTGTAAGATCGGCCATTGTGGCCACGCCCTTAGTTACTGCGGATTGGCCGATTCGGGTGTCATGTAACTGGATGGTAGACAAAGAAATAAAGCCCTCCCATACGCCGATGAGATAGGGCAGAATTCCAAAACAGGCTGTCCTGTCGCGGCTCTTCACTGGCTGGAGAGCTGACCCGCACACGTCAGTCATCAGAATTTCCTCGTGCTAGAGTGAAGACCGGCCCACGAAGGCATTTGATTTGCCAAGTCCATGGGTTTGTTAGTAAAGTCACACACACACACACACACACACACACACACACACACACACGCACACACACGGTGACACACACGCACACACACACACACACACACACACACACACACACACACACACACACACACACACACACACACACACACACACACACACATACATGGAGTTGGGTCCTCAAGTCAAAAGGTGAGTGTCCAGCTCTAGCCCTGGTCCAGTGCTTACAGTCAGTGTAATGCTTAATTGGGTCGTCCACTCACAGTTGACAGTCTTTGTATTGAGTTTGTGCTTAAAATGTACTGTAAATTCTACAAACTGTTAATAAATATTTCAATCAATCAATCAAAAGTCAGCCGTGGATATCTACGGCTTGAGCTATCCGTGGATACACAAGGCCTTTGGATATCCGTCCGGATATCTCGCCCCACAGCGTGGATATCTCGCCCCAAAGCATGGATATCTCGCCCCATGTTTATTTCATGTTTATTTTCAAATAGCCTATGTACAAAATAGGGCTAAAGGTTAATCCTTAGAGTATATGGGTTAATCCCATTTTTTATAATACTTTATACAAAGTAAAGACGCCTGAGGGCAAGAAGTGACCTCGCCCTCTGGCTCCAAAACTGTGGAATGCACTTCCCATTGCAGTCAGAACTGCAGCATCACTCCCAATCTTCCGCCGTAGTCTGAAAACCCACCTTTTCAGACTCCATCATGGCCCATAGCACTTACCCCACCCCCTTAGATAGCATTTCTGTAGACTTAGATAGCATTTGATACAGACTTATAGCATGTATGTAGACAGCACTATAATTGCATTGTATGTAGTCATAGCACGTCATAGTACATATGTACATATGTATAGCATAGTAGTATATATGTATAGTTTATATGTATAGTTTCATTATATAGATATTCCACTGATACTTTCTTAGCTTACGCATGTTTCATGATAAATGTTTTTATGTGATGTATTCCCATGCTTTTTTGTTCTTGCTTAATGTAAGTCGCTCTGGATTAAGAGCGTCTGCTAAATGCCTAAATTGTAAATTGTAAATTGCCCTTATCCGCCATGGGTGACAGCAGACTATGGGCGAGCGCTGGCGCTTTGGCGGGTCAGATCAACATGGAATGAATTCTGTACTGGCCATATAAGGAGCATGTCTTGAGTGTACAGGGTTTGATAAGGTCAGATCAACATATGGAATGTCAGAACAGGTCAGCTCCATACAGTGAGATCTAATTGTGGTAGGTCGGGCCTGTTGAGAATAACTTTGGGGCAGGCCCGTCTAGAGTTTGAATGGACAGGTGGGCCTGTTGAGAACTCTAGTTTTTGTCAGCTGCACTAATAACTTTGAGGCAGGCCCATAGAGTTTGAAATTTGAATGGACAGGTATAAATCAAAAGGGAGACATCGAAGACGAAGGATGGATGGGGAAGGATCAACAATACATTATGGAATGTCAGAAAAGAACAGGTTCTGAAATATATCCATATATGGAGATCTAAGGGTTTGAGGTTTGAGGTCAGATGTAGAGTTGCTGGTCAATTTGTGATGGCATCAGGGATCTCCATATATGGGCTTAACTGCGACAGCAGGTCGCATTTACTATGACATCAGGGTCTCCACATCTCCATCCCTGATGATGTCACGTGACATGATGTCATGAGACCCGGGCAAAATATATGGTGCCCGACACACTGATGGTGCACGACACGACACACTGACGGGAAATGCTCAATTCCATAGTTAACTGTGACCTTCGGTCACAAGTCAGTGGTTCTGTATAGCCTTGGAGACCACAGACGTTTTAGTGGTTCTCAAACGACCAGAAAGTAGATATGGATTTGGCTGTGGACTCCCATCTGTTTTCTTTCTTTTTTTGTGCGTGCGTGCGTGTGACCCAGAGGTGAGGTTGTTATCTGGCTAGTCTACTACTAGTCAGACTGCTAGTCTGAACTAGATGAACAGAACAGATGACTACACTCTCACATACATGTCTACTCTCATTTGTTTGCTAACTTTGTGTGCGTGTGCGTGCGCGTGCGTGTATGTTATCTCCAGAATTCTCTGGTGGCCTCCCTGCTGTCCAGCACTCAGGTAAACATTTACATTGACTGTCCTCATCTTCACGTCTTTATTGGCAGGCAGGAGTAATAATAAATTGATGGTGCCAAGACTGTCTACACTCTCACACTGTATTCTCAGTACAGACGCAGCCAATCGAAAGCACCACAGAGTGTCCATCCATCCATGCAGTGATGTAGTCACAAGGAACATCAAAAATTGCAGCCATTATCCCCTTGGTCACTAGGGGCAACGGGTAGTGGCTCGAGAAGATCTCCGGAGCCAAGGCGTTTGCACTTTATTCTGGGAATAGTGGGGTCAGATAGCAGAAGCGTCATGTTCTGAATGGGACTGGGTATATTGTGTGTATGCGGAATATTTTAATGTTTTTGCGTCGACCAACACAGTTAATGTAAAACATTGGCTAAACATCCACTAATGTGACAGTGGGGAATTCATTCAACCAGCACTGAAGCATGAACTATTTATTTCCTGTGTGAGTGTGGCCTAATGCCTAAATTATGCTCTGTCACACACACACACACACACATAGATCTACTATCTCACAACACAACGCGTCGCATATGAGATGCACTTTGAGCTTGTACAGTAGATTGGCTATTTTCTGGTTTTCTATCCTATCAGGACCTCTACTGCTGGTTTTCTATCCTACCAGGACCTCTATTACTGCTGGAGGCGCCATAAACAGGCGCTTTCGTCTTTGTGGAGGACAGAGCTGGACAAACAGACACGGGTCGAGACATGTTATTGCGACGACAGGTCGCATTTACTTTGGAATTGTGTATTTCCCGTCAGTGTATTGGTTGGTTGGTTGGTCACCCCAGGCAAGCCCCCATATATGGTGCCCAGGTCTCATGACATCATGTGACATCATCATGGATGGAGATGTGGAGACACTGATGTCATAGTAAATCCGAACTGGTTCTGACATTCCATATGTTGATCCTTCCCCATCCATCCTTCAATGTCTCCCTTTTGACTTATACCTGTCCATTCAAATTTCAAACTCTAGACGGGCCTGCCCCAAAGTTAGTGCAGCCACGCCCAGCAACCGGTGAATAACTGAGTTCTCAACAGGCCCACCTGTCCATTCAAACTCTAGACGGGCCTGCCCCAAAGTTATTAGTGCAGCCACGTCCGGCAGCCGACGAAAACTAGAGTTCTCAACAGGCCCGAAAATTAAGGCCCGGCCCTATCTGGGCCCTCATCAAACCCTGTACACTCAAGATATTAGGGACTTTAAGCAACGACGGCTACGGCTGTCGGCTCCGGCAACCGGAAATGGATCAGTGCTCCATATCGGCAAGTTAGCAACGGTGTGTTTTTTAAAAAGTGTTCATATTTGACACACGCTGCATAGAGTCTATGCAGCGTGTGTCAAACATGAACACTTTTTGTCTATGCCATAGACCATCACCATGGGAACCAATGTCGCAATCGGCGACGGATTTTGCTTAATGATTTTGACAGCTACGGCGATGGCGTCCTGAAAACCGTCGTTGCTTAAAGTCCCTAATGTCCACGCTGCACCCTTAGATCTCCATATATGGAGCTGACCTGTTCTGACATTCCATATGTTGGTCTGACCTCATCAAACCCTGTACACTCAAGACATGCGTGCATGTGTGTTTTGGGAAGAGGTAGCAGATCTGGCATGTGTTCTACTGTTGGACATAGTGACTCAAATCACAATGTTTAGTAGGCTATTGTTGCGACTGCAGGTCCCATTCACTATGAAAACGTGCAGTTCCCGTCAGTTAGTTGGTTGGTGGTTGGTCACCCCAGGCATATTCACATAAATTTGGCCATATCCACTTCCTTAATGTCCCAAATGGGCTGACCTCATCACATTTGTGATGACGGCTTTAGCCGTTTTTAGGCCATTGAGTATTTTTCGTGCAAAACTAATGCTTGGAATGGATTCAGAATCATGAAAACCCCCTAGTTTGACATGTCACATGCTAAAACATGATGCAATTTTGCCTTATATTGGTTGTTTATGGTGGGGTATACAAAAATGGCAGTTTTTTCGCAATATTTCCGGCAGAGCAGACCTCTCATTCTGTGGATCTGACCAAGTGAATAGAAAAAACACAAATATAAAGTAGGCTATGTCATGACATCACAGGTCCTCTCAAATTTCTTGATTATTTATTTTATTTCTTTATTCTTCTTTAGATGCTCTTCAAGACACATTTTGTATTTGGTATTATGATTGTTGTTTTAAATTAAGTCAGCTGATTGCACAAGCAGCTTACAGGATGTTGACAGGAGGTTTCAGTTTCACTTGTCTTTAAAATGACACATAGCAGAAGCGGAAGCTGCTCCTTTCAGTCCCTCTCCAGCTGATATTGTATCCATATTGAGGATGTGGCTCCAAAGCAGCTGTTCAGACATTAGTCAATGTTTTGTCAATGTTTCCACGTTGTCATCATGACCTCTTGGTCTCTTCTCTCTTGGAGCCAGCCAGCAGAGGGCAGTAGAACCTTAGGACAGCTGCAGTGCAACATATTCATATTCTGTTGAATATTTGACTCTTTCTGACAGAAATGTGTAAAATGTGTCTAGTTTGAATGTATTTTCTCCTTGTGTGAATCATGGTTATTATACTAAAACTAAAATTGGTAAAAAAAAACAAAAAAAGTTAAAAAAAAAACAACAACACAGTCCACTAAAATAAAAATGAGGATTTGCACAAAAAGGACTAAAACTAACTGATTGTCTTTATTTATTCTGTCTTCTATAGGTCTTCTGCTCTGAAGGAGCCTGGCTGTGTAGAACAGGGTTTGTCTAGCTGTCTCAATCTCTATCTCTATGTAGCCTATCTCCGGATCTCTGAGTCTGAGTGCTTCTGTATCAGTGTGTCTCTGTGTCTCTGTCCCCGCAAAAGTATACACTGCTACCTGCCTACTGTGAACCAGAAGGCCAAGCTCCGTAAGGCGACGTTGTCAACATCAGCACACAAATATTATGCATGTTAGCCCATCATTGTTGGTGACCAGATGTCCCTCTTTGCGTGGGACGGTCCCTCATTTCCAAGACTTTTCAGGCGTCCCACAAATTGAGACCCTGTCGCACATTGTGACTGGCAGACAATTGCATCTAGTGTTCAAATGCCCTAATAGTACTAGTCCCCTAATAGTTGGCCTTCTGTTGTAAAGCTCTCTCATTGTCTCTTCCTGCAAGATGTGTTTTCAAGCCTGTTTAAATAGCATGAAAATAAAAATAAAGCATGATTTTAAAACAAAACGTGAGACACCAGAGGAGTTTATAAATGATAGCCAATAGGCCTATGGTCGAATATGACATCAAGGCAGCAACTCAAGTAGTAAGTTGCTAACCCGGTACTCCAGTATCGCTTGTGTGGGACAAGTGGGACAAGTGTCCCACACAAGCGATACTTCTGTCCCTCAAATGAACAGTTTGGATCTGGTCACCCTATATATAAAACATTAAAGTCTTGCAGGTTGGACAATGACAAGTGCTATGAAATAATGCTGATGTGTGTGCAATACCACAGTCACTCGCAAGATGGCACTCTTTCCTTGGAGTGTGGTAATGTGCAATGCATTTGTCTCATTGGATCAAAACTGGATCATGGGATGTTCTGGTGGGGTTTATGTTATGGAGCATTAGGAATATTGTGTGAAAGATTACATTGGGCTCTGATTTCTCAGACAACACCAATTATGTGTCGCAAAGTTAAATGATCTTAGAACCACATTTTCTGGTTCACAGATTCCATTCGCATGTTTCCATTTCATTGTGATAACAGTTTCAACATCAAGGCAATTCAAAGTGCTGTACGTACAAAAAGCAATGTCAAACGTACAAAAAGCGTTAAGCATTTGTCTAATATAACAATTTACTGCAGGCATGCTTACCAGACGGAGTCTGTGAAGGAACAAGCATGTACAGTGTATATGACAGTCACAGGGATTATGAAAAAATGACACAATGTTAAAACCAGTTCTAAGTGTATGTAGAATGTAAAATAATATTATATGAATTAACCAACAATAATCTCTTTTGTCATATTTTATGTTAAAGTTGTTAAGGCTTCATAACATTTACAATATATTTTCAATAGTTGTTGCAGTATAGTTCCACTGTGAATTGATATTGATATTTTCATATTTGATTCATTCAACAATTTAAAGCATTTACAACTTGCTGGCAGAAATATGAATGTTTATGGTTCATGAGTCTTCATGTCTTGCTGTAGCAAATAGCAAATAGGATTAGTCTAATCTCTGTGACTGACAGGAGAGATTATCAGAGGAGCAGAGTTTTTACCACCAATATTAAAACCAGGACTGAAGAATGGATAGAGTTTCTCAGTGAATCTGAAGCCAGTGAAAGAGTAGATATGAACTCTGGACTCCACATCATAAAAGGAGACCAGACCCCCCTCATAATCCACAAACACTCCCACTTTCTGGAGCTTCTCTCTTACATGGAGGACAACATCAGCTCCCGTAAGAGCATGGTACTCATTTCCATTCCTCAACCGTATAGACCAGTAACCGTTGTTGGGGTTCAGTGTAATTTCTCTTTTCCTGTTGATGGACCCTCTGGCCACTCCTAAATTCCAATGAGTCTTCCCTTTAACCTCAACCTCATAGTAAAATCTTCCTGAGGAGAAGCTTTGTTTTCCTAAGACATCAAGAGTTTTAGAGAATCTCTCTGTGTTGTCTAGAAGATTCGTCTTTATGTCTGCATGATTCACTTGTTTTCCATTCTCGGACAGGATGAGTTTGCGGTGTGCTGTATCAGGGTCCAGAGTTACACCCACTGCATGTTGCTGGATGCTCCTCAGTTCAGCATCACACAGCTTCTTCATCTCTTTACTGAGTGTCTTCTCCAGCTGAGCCACAGCCTTCCTTGCAGTCCCCACATATGAAGACTGATGGACATTGGCCTGTGTCCAGTCCTTGGTGGGTGGAGGGTTGTTAATGGTAGGGAATGGGAACTTCTCAAGGAGTTGAAGATGGGCTTCAGTGTGTGAGAGCTGCTTCAGCTCAGAGCTTTTCTTCTTTAACTCAGTGATTTCCTTTTCCAGCTCTTTGATGAAGCCTTCAGCCTGTTTCTCTGTTGATTTTTGCTTCTCTTCAATCACATCAATCAGCTCAGCCTGGCTTCTCTCAATACAGCTGATCAGAGCTGTGAATACCTGCACACTGTCTTCTATCTCTCTGTCTGCATCTTTCTTGCTGAGCTCTACTGAATGTTTGACCTCCTGAATCTTAAGTTGTTTCTCCTGGATCATCTGCTGAACTTCAGCCTCTGCCTTTCCCAGCTCAGCCTTCTTTCTTTCATATTCCTCTTTCAAAGGTACAATTTGATGGAACTTGTGGTCTAACTCAGTGCAGAACTGACAAACACACTTGTGGTCAGTCTTACAGAACAGCTCCAGAGGTCTGTCATGTTTCTTACATATAATGTCTTCCAGGTTCTTTACAGGGTCAATTAGTTTGTGTCGTTTTAGCGCTGTTACTCTCTGATGAGGCTCCAAGTGAGTCTCACAGTAGGAGGCCAAACACACCAGGCAGGACTTCAGGGCTGTGAGCTTTGTCTCAGTACAGAAGTCACATGAGATTTCATCTGTTTTAGCAGGTTTTTGGTTTATGTTGGAATTTCTTCCCACTTGCTGTGTCTTCCTAAACTGATCAGCCATCTCAGAAATGAAAATATTGACAAAGACTTCTGGTCTCTTATAGAATACCTTTTTACATAGTGGACACAGACACACATCATTAGTGTCCCAGTAATGTGTGATACAGGTTTTGCAGTAGTTGTGCCCACACGGAGTGGCGATTGGATCAGTGAAAACATCCAGACAGATAGAACACAGGAACTGCTCTTCAGACAGGAGACTGCTTGCAGATGCCATTCTACACAATAAAAGATGAAGTGTCAGATGTAGTTCTTGAATGATAGGCTACTTCTCACAGCTTAATTGTTATAGGGTTGCTGGATTGTATTGGAATAGAGCACAGTCATGTTGACAGATGTACGGCACTTCATCACGTCATCTTTATAAAAATGTCAAAGCATATGAAAATAACTGCTGCATAGGCTATCATGTCTGGATATATGCATGTTAATGCATAATAAGTCATTCTACTCACCTGTCTTTAAGTTCTCAGTATTTCTGTAAACGTCATGTTGAATGTGGGTGCGCTGCAACCAAACTACTGTCTCTGCTACTGTATACACTTTCACTTCAGATTTACGAGAAACTCCTCCTCCCTGTACTGTGGCTGTTAACCCCTCACAACCTCCCCTCTACTGTCCTTTAGCCCAGGGGTAGACAACCTTAGGCCCGGGTGCCAACATCGGCACAGGGGAGGGTGGTCACTGGCACACTGGCCTAAGTGTGAGACAGAGAAGTTTTGTCTTTAAAAATTAAATATTCCAAAAAGTCAGTTCAATTAAGTCCACTCACATCTACAAATTACATCCTGCCATAATTTTGTACATTCATTCAAACTGAGCTAACTCATGACCGGGGAGGGATTCTGGGACATAGGTGGTCTACATGGTCTGAGTTTAATAATCATTACATCCTGATGTGAAAGAAAATATTTCTAAGCTGGTTATGTGTATCCTATGGACAATCAAAATCAGTTGGGAATATTACATTTTGATGTGGTGTCATAATTATATATGGCACACTGACTTTCACGAAAATGAAAACATGGCACGTAATGTTGCAGACCCCTGCTTTAGCCCACTGTTTACCAAACACTGGGTCAGGACCCATTTGTGGGCTGCGGAGAGTAAGAAAGGAAAACCTTTTAATTAAATCTTGTTATCTACCGATATTATATGATAGTGTGAAACACGTTGCTAGTAGTGACATGTTCACATTAATCGTTCTGGCTTACTTGTATACTATATGTGTACTTTATCTATCTGTGCTAAGGCCTTTGAGGTCACCTATGCAATTCTAATACAAGTATGTGGGATTATATGTGGGGATTAATCTGAATCCCCCACCCACCCCTTTTCCCCCTCACTGTATATGTATGTATATATGTATATGTATATGTATATGTATATGTATATGTATATGTATATGTATATGTATATGTATATGTATATGTATATGTATATGTATATATATATATATATGTTTTTTCATGCATTCAAGATAGTAGGAGCACAGATGCAAAAAAACAACAACAATCTACTAGCCTAATAGCCTACATGAGACCACACATTTCATATTTAAAATTAAGTCTGGATTTCATTTTTACAATCCTTTACAATAATATTGCACTTTTCCCCTTTATTACATAAACCAACTTATTTGGACACCCATTCCATTTATTTAGAAGTTTTAGGTAAAAAATGTCTGAGGTTTGAAGCCTTCTAAACTGTAGGTACCTTTAGAGTAGGCCTATATAATAATAGTTTTCAGAACAATATGACATTTTGATGCAGTTATTATTTTATTTTATTTATTAAAACATATAAACAAATAATATTATAGCCTACCCCGATTTCATCCCCAAAATGTTACAGTTTATGATTGACAGGCGTTTCATCCAATATGCTGCATAGTGTGGTAGGCGTCTTACCAGCACAGCCAGTCAGGAAAGACGTCACACCGAAACTGGCGCACTATTGAATTTTGTTTGTTCGGTCATTTATTTCTCATCGAATTCTGTGGACGGACAATTATTATATAGACATTAAAACAACAAAACCCAGAAACAAATACATATTTTAGTATATTATTATCTTAATATCCTATTGAATGAAATGACATATTAAAATATTTAGGCCTACTTTAATTTAAAATGTTTTCATCAAATATCTAGCCTGCACAAATTATTTAATATTTGCCAATATTAAATGAAAATATTGTAATAATATAAAATATGATTCATATTTCAATATAAAACATTTTGCCCTGCAGAAATGATTGAACGGGCGGTCACATACTTACTAGGTCACAGTTGTGTGTGTACCACTCCGGAGGTGGGACCAGCGTGTCGTGTTGACAGTGGCGCTCTTCTACCACAAAACCTAGTTAGAGGAAAAAAAGAAAGCTCAGAGCTTCAGTCCCTTCATGGAGGAGGAACCTTGCCTTGTTGGTCAAAATGACTGCGAGTCACAGAGCTACGTCTAGCTAAAGTAAAAAAACAGGACACGGAAGCTGTGAGTAACATTAGATAAAGTATCGAGGTGAACAGACACCAATTTTATGTGATGTTGAGGTGTAAAACTGCGTTAGCAAAAACAGGCTAAACGTAGCCTAGCATGATGCTATTCTATGGTACAGACAGATGGGAGTTTTGCACTCAGATTTAGCATTAGCTTTAGCTTCAAGCAGGGGCAGGCAGCAGTGTCAGCTCCTCCACTCCTCACTTTTTCTGTGACTGCTTAAGTTTGGCTGTGTTTGAGAAATTGAAAGGCCTTCATTCGTCTTTATTATTGTTATTAAACATTGACGTGGAGTTGTCAACCAGCTGGTTGGATAAAATACATTGTTTTATTTACTGCTAGTAAGCTTTTAGTGCAACTTGTACAGAACACATACTCTACTCCCGATGTCAAGCTAGATAAAAGCTAGCTGATGTTAGCTAACTCATGTTTTGCAGTGTTTTGTTTGTGGTACATACTGTTGCAACCATTGCTTTTTTGTTTTGGTTATTTAATTATGAGTTTACGAATGGAATTTGTTCAATTTGCACACTCAGTTACGATAAAATAACCGTTAATGTGTAGGTACGTAGCCTTTTGTCGCCACTGAAGTCTAAATTCAAGGTGCAAATATCAAATAATCAACAACGCCTCCTCTGCTAACTGAAATAACCATACACTACTAAGTCACAATCTATTTAAGGTGTGTTGCAGTGATTTATTTTTAATGTCTTTCCTGGGGAAATGAAAGAGAAATCTGCCATGGGATCTGCTAAGTGTTAGTCTTTGTCTCTATGAAGATTGCAATATAGTTTTGTTGCTATATGGTCACTCAGCCTAGAAGGCAAGCTGTCCCTGTGCTGTGTTTTTGACAAGTAAACAAAAACACGCATACAGCATGACATCTCTCTTGCTTGTCGCACCTCCTGCATGACACTGGGAGAATTGTCAGCGTTGCATCTCGCATGCTTCAGAGAACTTCATTTTCTCTATCTAGACTCTAGAGAGTGCATGACAGACACACAATGGAGGATTTGTTCTTGTGCTGTGCAAGAGCTGAGCTGCGAGACTGGAACACAGACAGAGAGCGAGACAGAGAAAGAGAGGAATCTGGTCAGTTTGTTGCGAGGCTGGAGGTGGAGATGGCCAAACTAATTCAGACGTAGGCACATTGGCACAATACACATTGATGGGGTGAAGTCAGTTTCACTCATAGGAGCCCACATAGGAGTTGGTCATGCTCTTGGCTGTGTGGGTCCTCTTGTATAGTTGCGTGAATACTTATTTCTCAGTAGTTCTGCAGAGAAATGCAATTATGATTCTCCTGTCAGTGGACTATGATGCAACCACTTTGTTTAATTTCAGTTGACATTAGCTCTTTTGCTCCAAGCACTTAGTTAGTGGTTAGTTAACCACTCCCTATTCGGGTGGTGAACATTCACCTAAAATAGGCGAAGCATTGTGAGTTTGTTGATCATCTATTTTTGGTGTAGAGGGAAATGCTAGCAGACTAGTACAGAACCTTGGGGAACCCCTGTCATCAGATAGACATTATAAATGGCCCGCTGGCCCGGAAGTACTATTTCTACCCTCCATGAGTCCATGCCACTAGAACACACCTTCCACTTGCTCACTTGGGCCAGTAAAATTAATGCAATAAAAAAAAAGGCCCTAACCCTAAATTCACATTAGTTTCCTGTGGTACTAGTGTTTTGTAAGGATTTTGTGAAATTGTCGGGTTAATTACAACATAGCGTTCTGTGTGCGGCGGCCCCATCATTATGAGGGTAAATTCTTGACTGTTATTTGTTGATAAAAAAATTATGTGCCTGGGCCAGTAGCTACAATGGTGATCTTGAGAAGTCACTGGCCCAGAGGACCAGTGGCAAATTTCCCTTAATGTCTACTTCTGGGTTTGCCATGGAGTTGAGTCGACTTTAGTGCCTGCCGTGGCCAGTCGTTAGCAACCACAGGTCAGTAGAACCGACTATCTCCCTCCCCTCTATCCTGCTGGGATATAAGACCCTAATGGGAATGCAGATGTGAAGGCTGTTGTGTTGATGCGCATACACACACGCTCGGCATCGCAAACTGCTGGGAATCCCTCTATATTACAGGAAACGCATCTATTTGCGATGGTCTGGGGCATAATTCAAGGGATTGTTTTTTGTTTAATCTGGTATCATTGATGAGTATGGTGATAGAATAGCTGGCTTGGTAAAAAGAAAAGCAACCCCCTCCCCCTCCCTGGCCCCTCACTAAGCTGTTCCCCTGCTAGGATTACCTGTTAACTCAGCATTTCACTGCTGGTCACGATAATGTTATGTAATGCACAACAACTAATGGGAAATGGGCACAAGTATCATCTTTTTGCCCCTCTTAGTTGTCCTTTTTGTTTTTATCACGTAATACTTTTGGTTTTTTCCAAAAGTCACTTTTACTTCCCCTGGATATGACTCAATAGATCCGTTCTACACCACTCTGGTCAGTCAGGTGATGAAGCTTTTTCCTCCTGGCGCAATGCTTGTCTGTCTCACCTATCAGCACTGCAGAATGTTGGCCTATTGAGCTGTTGTAGTATACGGCATGTCATTTTCTTGTCTGGACCTCTGTCTGGCGTTCAGCTTACACTCCTGATTGGAATACCTAATCATTTGGTCTGTGTTTAACAAGATCAGAATTTCAGAAACTATTTGTATCCATATTTGTTGTTTGTCTACACTCCGGACTAGGGGTGGATGGTTAAATCGATGTAGAAACTATGCATTTGTCTTACATTTTGACTGGTAAAGCTTCTTTCTTTCTTTTTTATTCTGCTATACCTGAAGCCAGTAGCTTGATTTTATTGCATTTCATCATTATCATGCAGTACATTTCAGAGAAAAGGTTTTGTATGTTTCTTTATTATAGCAGTTTTGCACAATTTATATAGGACATGTTTTTTTTTTAATATGTCCTAGTATTACTTTTAAGTGTATTATATAGTAGCTGCTATGCAGTTGCAATACTAGTGCTTTACCCTTTCAGAAGCATTTCATTTGATTAATTTAGCTGTCCAAAGCGGAAAAGATCTCCCTCCCCTGAAAGTCTATGGTGTTGGGCAGGGTGGGCAGGTACTTTACCCCTGTACCCTTCAGAAGCATTTACCGGTATATAGACATTTTAAGGAAATGAAATGATAGTCATATACAGTTGCCATCGGTGCTGTGATACTGTGATATAAATATTAATCCAGCCCTAGTGGACCTTTCTGAGCTACAGTATATATGCCTCTTATGATTAAACACATGAGTTCACTGCAGCATAGATAATATCTCAGATGGTTAACTCTGTAAGAGCTGGTTCTCTGAGCACTTGACAGCCCACCGGCACCCTTCTCAGAGACACTGGTGTGCAGAGTTAAATTAACACTGTGCCTCGCAGCTGTCCAAGATACTGAAAGTGAATGATGATGTTGTTGTTTTACAGCCAAGATCAGTGATTCTCAAACGTTTTATATGCATTAGGCCCTTTAAAAAAAAATCTGGGACCCCAAGCTATACTGTAAAACCATCAGCGTTAATTTGACTCTGAGAGTGTACACATGAACAGTGAACACATTTATACAGACCTGTAACTGTAAGGGTACATTTGGTTCCTGCCTAATTATAAATCATGTTGTAGCTGACGGGACCTCCTCCAGCCATCTCTCCCTCGGGAGTCCCTCGACCCAGCGTTGAGAACCAGTGGCCTAGAATAGATGACGGCTTTCATTTGTTTGGCCTGTGTGCCAGTGCCACAGATGAGCCCTTATCTCCACTTAGATTGAGGAGGTTGTGTCGAGGTGTTGTCTGTTTGTGTGTATTTGCAGTTTGGATAAATGATTAACCTGAGTATGTTAAGAAGCCACAGACTGCAAGTGAATCTGAATGATTGGGGCTTCATTGCCTGTCTGTTTTCTTTAGACCAGCACCTTAGTTCATGGTGAAATGTATGATGCCATCATTTTCCTGGCGACCACTGATAAGAATACAATCCAATTTGGAGGACACATTGTCAAGAGTCTGAAACCAGAACACCCACCTTTTTAAAGCTCAATTTAAATGTATGGATAGTATGCCCCATTGCACGCCGGTGTGGCTTGTTGACAAGTGCTGCATTGTGACACGTTGTTAGCTAGCAAATGAGTTCCTTTGAGTGAGCCACAACGTCATGCAATTGTATATAAATTAGGCTTAAAACTAAGCTTCTCATGTTGCCTTCCTATGGTCATGTGGGAATTGGTGCACATTCATTTTACCCACAGTTTAAGACAAATTGCTTGATACTAGATGTGGGTCATTGATCCCAGAATTGAAAGGCTCCGTGTACTGTAACGCTCAGCGTGGAATGAGTTGAGCTAGAAATAGCCTATAATTGAGCCCTGCCGAGGCAGATTATTCTTGGCTTTGGGAGAAAGGGTTTGGAAGTTGGAACATAATTGATGTTTGGGTCCGACTTTACCAAAGAAACCACCCCGCTTTTGCCCTAAGGCCAGATTTATTCTCAGTTGCCGGTGTCGTGCATGATATATTGTTGATCTGCAAGCTCTCAATGTGTCACAGTTGTGAGCTTGTAGATTAGCTATTAGTATTTACTGTGCGCAAACGCTGCTCGCAACAAAGTATTATCAAGCCCTGACGGGAGACGCTCGCTCCAAGCCTGGCCTGGGTCCTGACTCCTCACTGGGTCCTGACTCCTCACTGGGTCCTGACTCCTCACTGGGTCCTGACTCCTCACTCCTCAGTAAGTCTCAAGCAGAGCAAGTGGAAGTCCAATATATTGGGCCATTAGATGTGAGCCGGTCAGGTCAGGTGCAAAGGGAAATCTGTTGAGAGTTGAGACATGCAAATAGGTGGTTGTCTCTGGGCGGCAGCATGAAAGTCCTCTGTCAAATGAAGCCAGTGATATTTCCGCTCTTTACAAAGGTAGTGATTACAGTAGGGGCCCTGGCCTGTCATTTAGCATTGGAGTGAGCCAGATGTAGGCTATTTAGTTAGCCGTTTGTGATACAGCAGCGCAGCGCCCTGGTTGCTGACTAAAGGATCACACAGGCTGTTACAAATAACAATAAGTCCAGCCCATATATTATTGTTTTTGAAAGTTAGGCTTCCTTGTGTGTGACCCATTTGTCTGACTCTGTACAACGGTACTAACTATCACTGGAGGGACCCCCTGGAACCTCCTGGGGGTGACCACTGCCCGGTCCATGTTGAGAACCAGTGCTCTGAGCCTCTAAGGTACAGTTCAATTCATGCTGACTGGCTTCTCGCATGCAGCTGTGTTGCATTATACATTCAAGATGGAAATGAGGAAGAAGATGCACAAAAAGATATGGGCCTCTACATCATCATTACTAAATTCACCGATCGCTGTGTGTCTGTTCTATTCCGGGTCACCAGTGAAATGCATGTTGGGACGGCTTCCGGGTCACCAGTGAAATGCATGTTGGGACGGACAGTGGACACAGATTAATACTGGGACACACTTTTCTGCGTAACAGACCCTCACGGGGTAAACGACTCAGACCCTGATACTACTAGCTACTCTTGCGTCAGTCGACATAACTTCTTCTTTGGGGAAGCATCGCGGCCAACGCTTGCGTGGCACAGGCACCTGATAGCCAGCTCTGACAGTTGGACGGGGCATGTTAACGTGAACAGTAACACACGCGCTGTTTCGACACCACACTGAACATCATTTGCTGTTCATATATTCAGAACGGGTAATGACTAGTAGTATATAAATTAGAGCTGGGACTCGATTAAAAAATGTTATCTAATTAATCAGAGGCTTTGCGATTAATTAATCTAGATTAATCGCATATCAATATTCAACCCGAGAACAGCGAGAAACCTTTTTTTTTAAATGTTTTTTGGTATCCCAGTGAATCAACGAATAGTGACTACACGATACCACTCATTTTCAACATTTTACTGTCATTAATATACCTGTTGTGGAAATAATAATCACATCAAAGAAAATTAGTAACAGTAACAAGTACATCTCAGTGACATCACAAAGCTGTACTTACTTCATATTGTTACTGTTTTTTGTCAGACCTCCAGTTCTAGGCAACACAAAATGGGGTGACTTTTTATTATTTCCAGTTTTCAGTACTATAGAAAAGCGCCCAGTGAGAAACGTTCCGCGGTGAAAAAAAAGGTGCGATTAATTTATCTGTAGTTAATCGCGATAAATTTTTCTGTAGTTAATTAATCTAAATTAATCGCAATTAGTCCCGGCCCTAATATAAATGTCTGATTGGACTAGCATCATTCCCGTCTGAAAAACCTCAAGGGTGAAGTCCAAGTTAACCATTGCTCACGTCGACACTCTCTGTTCTGTTGATCTTTTACGTTCCTTACAGTATGTCTTGCTGCTTACAGCAACGTGCCCCTGTCTCCTCCTGCAGATCCAAATTCCATAAAAGGCCTGATTCGTTAGTATTATTTTGTAATGCCAGCTAGGTTTCTTTTAGTGTGTCTTGTTTGCTTCAACCTCCAAGGAGGTACACAAAGTTGGCCTTGCTCTGTTTCTGTGGTGTGGTCACGTCACACGTTTTGTTTTTCTTCTTTTGGGGAGTGTTTGGAGCTGCTGAGCTGGAACAGGAAGCCAGATATATTCACTCAGGTCTGTCAGCGTGAGAAACTGGTGGATTTTAAGTGTCTTATCACGTTGTCTTGCAGCAGGCGGAGCTGCATGTGTCCACAAGCCGTGTACTGTGGCTTTTAAGTGTGTCAATGTTTTTTCCTTTTCTTCTTTTTCTTGACCTTTTCAAAATTTCAACGTCTCATAAGTTGTCCACATCAGTGGGGAGTGGAAGTTCTTCTTCACACAGCTGAACTTCTCTGTATGCCCTGACTCACTGCTGCATGCCTAATGTATGCTTCACCGTACAACAGCGACACAGACCAAAAATAACCAGCTACCTACCACGAGCTTGTGAGCTTGTAGATTGGCTATTTTCGGTGCATGGCACTGTAAGCATTGCTTCACTCTTCCTCTCTTTGTTTGATCACAGATGTATCTGTGGAGAGTGGCCAAAAAGTGTTTTGTTGGTTTGTCCAGTGGCACTATATTTGCACCACTAAAGGTGTAGCAGTATACATGTCACTCTATACTAAGTAACTAGCTAAGCTTAGTAGTGCCAGCATGTTGAGTTTGTATCGCTGTGGTCATCAAGCACTGTGTCATGCGGAATACAACAACCGTGAATAGTATAATACAGTATATTGGAGACGGACTGTTACTGGAGGTTTGGGGTTAATATTGTTAAAATGGTTAGCGGAAAAAAGACGAACTTCTGAGTTCTGATATTCAATATTCGTATGTGTATATGTATATTTGCTTCCTCTTTTTTTGCGACGATCCCTAAAATGTGGTTATCAAACAACATATACCATAGTCTACATACTGATACCAATATCTGTCATACATAGCCAATATCGGCTGATCGTTATAAGGTAAGTATGTCGGATAGGCTTAATGTTGGTAGCGTATTAGAACGCCACACCTCGCCATCAGCTCCAATACAGTAGTTACATTGCATGACTTGCCGCACCCAAGCTGTAGCATTGCTACTCGTACGCTGAGTTGGCAATGCCCAGGATCGAACCCATGACCTTGCGATCCAGAATTCAGCTCTACCGTCTAGAGCAACCCAGACACATTATAGTGCCGGGCTCTATATTATTACATAATATACAGAGGGGGACCTGAGGAAATGGGGGAGAGCCGCCCTCCACAGCCATCGTAATAGGAGGGATGGTATTTTTGTAGGCTCTGTGATCACTTATGAAACTGCCTCTTGGATGCAGTGGGAAATCTGGGATTATTCAACTCCGGAGGAGTTTGTAATCCTCCTGACCCGGAATGTGGAATGGAGCCAACAGTAGGCTGTCCATAGTACACCTGCTGCTCTGCGACCAGATTGGAAAGCAGCTAGAGGGTAGCTCTAGGCAATATGTGTAATCCTTTAATATATAGATGTGTTTTTGAACCACTTTGAAACTGCATGGTATCTCTGTTTAGGAATGACATTATTGGAAAAAAGTTGACTTTATGTGACATTTTGGCACATTGTGAGTTTGTAGAAAAAGGCATTTTCTTAATATGAAATAATCATGATAGTGGAGGAGGAGCATAGGGACTCGGGAGAGATAAGGGTGATCTTTTGCACGGATGTAGCCCAGGGAATGCTCAAATTATTTAGCTAGGGTGCCTGAACCATTCGCCATAGCCACTGTGTGTGCTGACCTCGTCACATTTGTGATGACAGCTACGTATGGCCGTTTTTAGCCCAACGAGTGTTGTTTTTGTGCAAAACGAATGCTTGGAATGGATAGAGTATCATGAAAAGCCCCTAGTTTGACACGTCACATGCTACTAAAAGCATAATGAAATTTAGAAATGTTTGCCTTTTACGGTAGAGAAATTAGAGACTTACCAATACCATGTGGGGGTCTCCGGACCCCCAGGAACGTGCCCTGGGGCCCGGGCCGATTCCGGCGGGCTGCCCCACGTCTGAAACGGTTGAGAAATGACAGAGTTACCGTGTGGGGGTCCCTCTATACTGTACCCTCTACTGTACTGTACTGTCACTGTACTGGCACACCCAGAATCATCATATATACAGTTAATATGTGCATGTGTGTGTTGCGCACAAGTGGTGAAAACCATGCTATTTTCGTGCTCAGACCCAGGCACCCAGGCTACCCACACATAGCTCCGTAAGGGAGTGGTTGCACCACTCAAGGAAATACCTAGAATACAATAAAAATTAAGTGCAAGGAAGAGGCTAGAAGCCCTATGGGTTTATGTGAGGCCTCAACCTGAGTGATCACTCCAGCTTGTCATACATATTATGTAACTTTAACATGGCCACCTCCCACATCATTGTATAATAGTAATTGTTAAAATAAAAATCTCTCTGTCTCAACCTTTGTCAGACTTAAGAAGGATAAAAGGTTCAAAGAAAAAAGGTTGTGAACCACTGAACTCTACCGTTCAAAGATGTAATTGTTCTTCTGTACTTTGCACATCCAAGATTATACTACTATTATACTACTACTGTATGCCAAGAAAAGCTGTTGATAAATATCACTATGGTGCACTGTGACTGACCCTGTGTGTTCTCTGTGTTTTTCAGTTACTTGTGTAGTGACATCGTTGGGCGTCCATCTTTGCCTGTCGCAGTCCATCACTCTATGGCCTTAAGGTAAGGTCACATAGGCTTATACTGTGTACTGTGGAGTGGACTGTGGAGCACTTGAAGGTTTTAACGAGAGCTGCTAATCAGTGTGGGAAAGAATATGCTGGGTTAATCTGTTTTTGAGCTGCAATCTGAAAAGTAGCACAGTGGAAGTTTTCAGAGCATTTTTTCTTTCTTTTTGTTTTGTAGCCATTTTAAGTTCTTCCTGGGCTTAGGTAACTCGACTAGCCTGTAAACGAGTTGATGTCCAGCCTGACAGCTGTTAGCTCAGGAATGCCTCACGCCGCTTAGTCACAACACACACACACACACACACACACACACACACACACACACACACACACACACACACACACACACACACACAGGGGTAGAGCGGCCGCTTGGGGACCGGAAGGTTCCCAGCATGAACCCGGAGTTACTGTCGAAGTGTCCTTGAGCAATTTGCCGTTGATGAGCAGGTTGGTGAGCCTTGCATGGTTTCCTTCGCCATGGGTGTGTGAATAGGTGAATGTGCTAATGTAAGTGCCCCCCCCCCCATTGTGTGTTTCCAATTCACAACATCGCAATTGATATATTGGATTTCTGTTGTAAAGCCTGATTTATACTTAGTTGGCAGTTGCGTCACAGCATGACCGGCTGTGAGCTTGTAGATCTGCTGTCTTCGTTACGCAACACCTGCAGTCCTGCACGCTGCTAAACGTAACTCTGGCTTAAGCTGGCAATCAATAATATGGGTGTGCAGACACGGCAAGGTATGTAGCAGGTCTCTGCAGCAGCACGCTGAAACACAGTGCTGTATCAATAGCAGTCTGACCTACATCCAGGGGAGGCTTCAGCCTCTGTTTGCAGTGTACACGCCGGTAAAATCCTCAGTGGTACCCTTACAGCCAGGTCCATTTGGTTACATGCTGTCAGACTAGTTATATAATTGATGTGTTGAGTTGTAAAATCCTCAGTGGTACCCTTACAGCCAGGTCCAGTTGGTTACATGCTGTCAGACTAGTTATATAATTGGATACATTGACACATTTTAGCCCTGCAAAGTTCTCATGCTAACTGCTCCTGACAAAAATGTTGTTTGTTTACCTCAACTGCTATCTATGGTATTAAGCAGGGCTTAACCACATAACCTTGGTGTCCCTATTTTGGGCAATATAGGAAAACAAGCCTAAAAATATGTTATAGGGAAAATAGCAGATCTACCAACTCACAACACGTGAACTTGTATATTATGCTATTTTTGCTGCATTTCGCCATTGTATGACGAAATATCTAACATGACTTAGGTGGTACACCATCATCATGCTCAATGGTTTAGGTGAGAAGGAAACTGTGGCTTGCAGCTTCCCAGGTCACACACCAGATCATCGATGTTGTCTTGGTCAACTTCCTTCCCTAGCATTTGAAGGGTTAAAAGAAGATGAGCTCATGTTCTGTTGAGCAAGCAACGGTAAATGTTTCGACGCCAAAGCAAGAGCTGGTTCATTGACTTCATTCCCGTCATTTCAGGTTTTTACAGTGTACGAAGTATGGTTGTAGTGTAACTGAAGGCCTTGTGGCGCCTCAGAGCAGTGATTGGCTCTGACTCAAACAGAGCGATCGTGACCCTGAGGCCAGTCAGATCACATTCTCACATTCCTCTGCTCCGACAACCCAGTTCTCGGAGGGTTGCCTCACAACTGTCATTCACCACAACACACAATCAGCCTGATCTCTTTGTACGACACTCACACAGTCACTCACACACCACACACACACACACACACACACACACACACACACACACACACACACACATACACACACACAGTGTCACACACACACGCACACACACACACACACATGCATAAACACACACGAGTACATACGCGTGCGCACGGCACGTTTTTCCTGTTCACATCATGGATGATTGTAATTGGGCTGAAGCACCATCTTACAGCACTGTTCAGATGTCTGAACAACCTGTTATGCAAAAATTACAAAGAAACGGACTACCGTAATTTCCGGACTATAAGCCGCGGCTTTTTACCCATGATTTGAACCCTGCGGCTTATACAACGGTGCGGCTAATCTATGGATTTTTACAGCTAACTCAGAACCATCTCAGGCTCTGAGCTAACGTAGCTGCGGCTTATAGTCCGGTGCGGCTTATAGTCCGGTGCGGCTTGTATACGGGATTTTCCCTAAATTTGGCTGGTGCGGCTTATATTCAGGTGCGGCTTATAGTCCGGAAATTACGGTAATTGGAAGGGTTGTACAGAAAGCTTGTGTGAACGAGCATGCAGGGCGAATGTGTATCTCCAGCAACACTTGCATCTATGATGTAGTGTCTGTTTGTGCCATGGGAGGGCGATGCAGCGTGGCTTAATCTTTCTGAGGTTTTCTAGTATGGGAGGGAGGCGGAAGGGGGATGTTGTTATTGATGCCTTTACAGATCAACTACACTAGCCTAACCTGAGTGTCAAACAATATGGCGGCAGTGCAGAACCAGAAAGTGACAGTGTGCGGACCAGTGGGGAACCAGCTGATTGGGCCCTGCAGTCCACCGGCTTTCCTGTTTTCTCAGGGCTGGACTGCAAGAGCAGGCCAGCGGCAGGCGGGCGGGGTACCCTGGAATGGCATAAGGGAACGCTGCGCATTGTTCACGAGTGCTTCCTCTTCCACATTCCTGGGCTGATTGGGATCTGGGCCTCCTGCGCCGGGGTATTGTTCTAACCAGTCAGCACCGTCGACCTGGCCCCCACAGCAGCACAGCTGCCTCCACCGGCCCATTGTGCTGATCAGACCCTGCGATGACTATCTCCCCCCAACCCTCATCACTCGGCTCTCTCTCTTCTTGCTCTCCCCTCTGACTCTGATTCTTACCAGGTCGTGCCAGGCTTCAGCCTCTCCTCATCGCCATCCGTCACCAGCCACTAGCTTGTGTCCTCGATGCACTATAGTGTGCGTTTATTTTCCTTGCATTTCTATTGTGTCTGCTTTGACAGAGCCTGATAGTTGTCTGGAGTAACAGTGGTGTTTACTTGTATCTAAATTCTCCCATTAGGTTTCTGTTGGGGGGGGGGGGGGGGGGGGGGGGGGGGGTGTAGTGGGGTAGGTTATTAACACGGACGTGCTTCTATAATTCTTGGTACGAGCTGCACATTTCTGTAAACAAAATGTAATTGGTAGCCTAATTGTTTTAGTCACTGATTGTTGCCAAAATGACAAATTAGCTCTGGGTTTAATAACTAACATTGTTTTTCTGTTTGTCAAATTGAATTTGGAAAATGTATCTGTGTGAGGAGCTATAGCATCCCTATTCGGTGGGAAGCATTTGGCAAACATAGCAGATCTATGTGACAACTTGTGATCTTGTAGATCGGCTATTTTCGGCCAATTTGGTGTTGAGGTGATTGATTGATTGAATACTTTATTAGGCAACATAAATGCAAACAGCACAATGTACAGTCAGGCATCTTTGTTCAAAAAAGGATCTCACCGAAGAAAGACCTTGCGGCCTTGTTTCCATTCGGGTCCTATCCACTCACACATGACATGAATAATAAGTTAACACAGTAATAATTAGTAAGTGATATAACAATAATAATTTAAAGCAACATATACATTTCCTCTAAACATGAAATATACAGTATGCACAGGTTGGGGACGAAGGTTTAATCGGAAGGGGGTTATTCGCACAAAGAGGCTGGGGCGATCACCTCCTCTCCCTTTGACCTGCTGACAGGTGAATGTTTAGGCCTGACTTGAAGGAAGCCAGTGATTTGTTCGTTTTGAGCGATGGGGGGGAGGGCATTCCACACCTGGGTAGCAGTGCTTTGAAAGGTGAATTTGCCCATATTCGTTTTATAAATGCACCAGATCGTTGTTCACGCTCCCTCTAGTTTTATGGCTGTGGGTGTTGCTCACTTTTTAAAGTAATTAGACAAGTAAGTGGGTACTGAGGGCATGGAGGGTAAAGTTGCATTTACAATTTTGAAAGTCAGGCCCATCTTCAATTGCTTGACTCTGTCTTCCACCCTGAGCCAGCCTATGCTGTCAAAATGTTCCGCATATAGGTGGGTCATGGGCCCTAGGTGGAGAAGAAGAAGGATTAGTTTGAGAAGTTTGAAGCTTGGTTTTATGTGCCATTGAGGTGTTAGGGAAACGAGTTATCGGTAAGCCAGGTTCGGATTTTTGTGAGTTCTGTACTAAGAGCCTCCTCAACCTGCACTTTGTTTTCTCCCGAAATTAGGAGTGCTGAGTCATCGGCAAACAAAAACAACTTACAATTACATGCAGCGCTCATGTCGTTAATATATAGTAGGAAGAGTAATGGCCCTAATATGCTTCCTTGGGGAACCCCACAGTTCACTGGGAGGGGGGAGGACATGGTTCCATTAATGTCAACCATTTGTTCTCTACCTTCCAGGTAGGACCTCATCCAACATAGTGAAGTACTATCAAAACCAGTCGCCTTTAGCTTGTCCAGTAGGATTGAATGATTGACAGTATCAAATGCCTTTTGAAGGTCCAGCATGACCATCCCACAGTATTTCCCCGCGTCTACCTCGCGTTTGATGTAGTCATTTAGATATAATAGGCATGTGTCAGTGGAGTGTGATGTTCTGAAACCGGATTGGAATTCGAACAGCAGATTGCGTTCGCTTAAATATCTTCTAATTTGTTCATAAATTATTCTCTCTATGATTTTGGACATAGAACACAAGATAGAGACAGGCGGTAGTTTCCTGTGTCTAATTTACTTCCCTTTTTGTACAGGGGGATTACTCGTGCCATTTTAAGTTCCTGGGGATTTGACTGATGGATAGGTTTGAGATGTGGGTTATTATAGGGGCTATAGAGACAGCAGCGTCCCTGAGGAATCTGGTTGGTAAGTTGTCATGACCAGTGGCCTTGTTTGGCTGAAGGGCGTTTAGTTTTTTTAGTACCTCTTCATTAGTTACTGATTTGAATGAGAATGAGTCGTTTATAGCGCCTAGTTTTGCGTAATGTGCTTTAATGTGATCAGAACCGTACAGGCCAGAATGCGGGGGGAGTTTATTTACAAATTTTGTGGCAATATTGGTGAAGAAATTATTGAAACAGCATCATTGTCTCCACCAGGCCGAAGGCATGGGGGGAGAGTATGTTTTGCACTCCGTCCGTCCGTCCGTCCGTCCGTGTGTCCGTGTGTGTGTCCGTGAGCAGCTAATCTTGGCCACCGTTAACCCGCTCGATGCCAAATCTTGCACACACACTCCCTGGATGCCAACGATGAACCTCTGCCCCAAACCTTCCAGAACGGCCTGTTATAGCGCCACCAGGAGGCCGCTTTGCGCAAAACAAGTTTTTGCACAGTACACCTACAGATTTTGTCCAAACATCACGCAAATTGGTACACAGTCTCTCTAGAGCCATTCAACGAAACGGGTTCAACAGCAGCGGGGGTCCACCTGTGGTGGGAGGGGGGCGAGCAATGGACTGTATCATCGTTGTCCGGCCACATGGAGTCGATGAAGGTCTCGTCGTCCTTGATCTGATGGAGCCGTGGCACCCTCATCCTTAGATCGGACACCTCCTGGAACAGCCGATGACAACTGCCACAGTCGGGCGACACGGTAGGTGAAGCCATGCCCGTGGGCATGGTGGCTGAGGGTAAAAAAATATCTTTGGCGAGTAAATTGTGAAATTAACAGTGTAGGTTGGGTTATAATGAGGCTAGGGGGAAGGCACGTAGTAGCCCGGGCCGGCACCTACCCGCGAGGGCCACACAAGTGGTGGCCCTGTGCGGTGAGCTGACTCAGAAAGCAGGATTATGAACAGTAGTAATGCTGTGCAGGAGTGAGACCTACCCGCGAGTGCCACGTACGTGGCCCGGTGCGGTGTGTTGTCTCCGCGTTGATAGATTCAGGAAAGCCGGTTTCCGTCAAGCTCTCCGTCGGTTTCGGTTTCTTGGTTAGCTCCCGCTGATGCCAGGACAGAGTTTGCCCCGACGGGATGGTACAGGTGGAGATCCAGGTTGATGTAGTGATAAGATAAGATACCGACGGTAGAAAAACCCAGCAGGAGCAGAGCTGTCAAATTAGCCTCTGCTACCTGTCAGGCTAGCGGTATTAGACTACTGACAGCTGCCCAGGTGGGAGCTGGTCGGCTGTAAGTCTTGTACATAAAAACTGTGATTCTGATCCTTAAAACAGACTGGGTGTATTAAAAAGAACAGTTTAAAACAGCCATGTTCTTATTATTAGAGTGATCAGAATGAGATAAACGATAAAATCCACCGTTTTTAGAGACTTGTCTCTCGGCTTGTCTCTCGGCATCTTCAGCGAAGTACAGAGCATTCCAAGTACAGAGTAATAGAGGTTGTAGCTGGAAAACTTAAAGGAGCATTCAGTGATTTGGAAACCCCCCCGGTCTGATTGGATGAAGGCTGGGGCACCTAGCCAAAAACGAAACCTACTTTCTTTTTTACCCCAGGGAGGAACTCCTTATATTATATTATATGGTTAGCACACTCTATAGTAGGGTTGATTATCACAACAAAACAAAAAAATAAGTGATATCTGAATTTAGTGAAATCACTGAATATACCTTTAAGGCCAGCTGTGGTGCAAACCTAAAGATGGGCCTCTTCATCTCCAGGGCTCACTGCTCGGGTTTGTACTCTGCCATCTGGCCTCTAGAGGGCAGACCACTCTACCGGCCACCGCTGCCCTTTCATTTGGCTGGCTGTGCCTGTATTCATCCCCTGCTCTGCCACTTTGTGCTTACTCTGCACACTAGCTTTGGTGCTGGCTAGATGTAATGCTACAATGCCCTTTGTGCATACTTTTCACAATATTGTGTGTGTGTGTGTGTGTGTGTGTGTGTGTGTGTGTGTGTGTGTGTGTGTGTGTGTGTGTGTGTGTGTGTGTGTGTGTGTGTGTGTGTGTGTGTGTGTGTGTGTGTGTGTGTGTGTGTGTGTGTGTGTGTGTGTGTGTGTCAGACAGTCGTGCACAGCTTTTGTACTGGCAGGCTGTTTAGTGGAGTTTTGAAACGTTTACATCATCTCACTGACATTTTCACACGCTGCAGCCGAGGGTGTGAGCACTCTGTACTTCCTGTACAGAGTTTCTCTGACCACACACACACACACACACACACACACACACACACACACAAGAATAATGCGCAGCTCAACAGAAGCATACTGAACAGGCACCCCAAATGACTTAACTGTAAAACATCTAAGCTTGAGGCATTTTAATGTAATCAATGATTGTTCTATCTACACATCTTAGCTTTTTATATCACTATATCGTTTTGACATTTATCTTTCATCTTTACCTTTTACATTTCAGACCTGGTAATTTGAGTGAAACAAACTATTGAGAACATTGTATAGAGCCAATTAAATGATGAATTGAAAAAAAAAACATCAGTTACTGGCTGTCTGGAATACTCAATCTTAATTTTGTACCAAATAATATAGATTGAGCTGAGTAGTTCCTCGAAGCGCAGTATCACAGTGGGAGACACACTGATGGCTGCCAACACTGTTAATTTCCTGGGGCAGATCCCTGATTGGAGAGATTATGGGACAAAGGGTTCACGAAGGTGAATCAGAAAATCACATTACAGCCGTGTAGGCCCAATTTATGGATAAGGAAACCATACAAATGTTGGCCTCTGCTTTAATACGGCCTCATGTTGACTACACCTGTACTACATGGTACAGTAATTCATCCAAGGGGATTAACTAAAGCTCTACCAGATCTAAATAAACTATTCCGGGTGGTATTGAACCTTAGCCCCATGTCTCACCTTGCCAATTAAAGGAATTACATGTTATTAAATGGTTGACAGTTGGAAATTGGGAGTTCACATATTTAATTGGATCTTGTAATGGCCCATGGTATTTTAAGAATTATTCTTGCTAGTTAAGGAGTAGGGACTTGCTATTGGCGATCAACCGTTTTTTGGTCCAGACAGTTATCAGATCCAATTTTCATGATTGTTTCATTGTTGGAATCTGCCTTTTGACTGCTTGCCAATATCTTTTTTTTTGGCTTTCGCCTTTATTTTATATATTTTATGGAGGGACAGACAGTAGGCTGACAGGAAATGGGGAGAGAGATGGGGGGAAGACATGCAGTAAAGGCCGTCTGGACCGGGAGTCGAACCCGTGGCACACTGCCAAGGTGCCTGGACCACTGAGCCACGGCCCAGGCTGTGGGGTGGCGTTTTAATAATTTCAGTTCAGTTCATAAGAAATGCTGCTAGGAGCTCCCTGCGTTTATTTTTTAATTAAATGCAAGCTTTGTGTTACCGTAACTTTTGACAATTTGAAAATGTATGCTATAAATGTATGATATTGATTATTAGTCTCCCTGATCACTAACTATCGTTATTGGCCATGGAATAAAGACATATATAACGTTCTGTACTTGGCTGCAGTAGACTCCTTAAACATTCATGTGGGAAATGGCAATTTGTCCAAAATTAAAGAATGACCTACAAAGGTGTAAGTTTGTAGGTACCGTATGTGTGATAGTGTGTGTGTAATCCACGGTATGCTTGTAAATAGGTGTAGGTAGGACACTTGGGTGTGCCTAATGAATTGCGACAAACAAACGGCTGACCAACAATACTTACCCTCCTGCGCGCTCAGATCAGCCAACGCAGGGAAGCTGGAAGTACCTTCACTAAATACGCCGGGACGACGCTCCACACGTCCCAAACTCTTCTCCCTTCTGGCTCCAAAACTATGGAATGCACTTCCCATTGCAATTCAGAACTGCAGACCCACTCCCAATCTTCCGCCGTAGTCTGAAAACCCACCTCTTCAGACCGACAGACTTAGCCCGTTGCACTTGCCCTAGCCTCGACCTCCTACAGGCATATGCAAAGACTCAATTTATGTAACTTAGATATCATTTTATGATGATAAAGTATATATGCATAGTTTCATTATATAGATATTCTACTGTTAGGTTCTTAGCTTACGTATGATTCATTCATGATGACAATTGTTTTATGTATATGATGTATTACCATGTTTTTTGTTCTTGCTTATTGTAAATCGCTCTGGATTAAGAGCGTCTGCTAAATGCCTAAATTGTAGAAATTTATTTTATTTGGTATCCAGGAAAGAGAACGGAAGTTCATTCATATGGGTTTGATGTTGGTTATTGTTGTTGGTGTATAACTGGCTGACCTGGCTGTTGTGTCTATAATTGTAGCAACAAGACGAACCTGGGTGGTGTGTCGGCTAGGAAGATCGTCCTAGAGGGGTGGTGTTTACTGTTGATTGGATTCTTTGATGCTATAGCTGATGTCGTCATTGTCATGTGTACTTGAGCAAGACACAAACCCAGAGAAGTCCAACAGTTGAAATGAAATCGCAATAGTAAGAAACTGTAACCTAGATCGATAATTATTATGTGTGGCATTTGTACTGCACAATTTAACTATGGGATTTCTACTTAATAACAGGGCATACCACCCGATACAACTAACTTTGTCTTTGTGTTATTACAGGATCGCCTCACCCATTAATTTCTATAAACGGTGATTGTCCTGCCACTGAAGCTGTGCAGGGCTACCAAACTGAATTGTAATCTAAAAGACAAAACAACGTAGACTTGAAATACTTGTACTTTTAGCATTATAGTGGTCCAACAGCTTCACTGTGGTGCATAATTGTAGCTAAAACTAAATTTGTTTTATACTTGAACATAGCCGATATACAAGCTGCAGCACAACGTTTTTTATATCGGCAATTTCAATGCACACGCAATTATACCGTAAATCGAGCATAATGGTGAGTCAGCAGAAATGGCCAGTCATGAAGGTGTTGTATGGTTTATTGGACACTGCTAGAACTATGTGAACTTTTGTGGAATATTTTCATTTAGTGTCGATATTGAGAACTGCATACATTTGTGCTTGGATGGGCTTTTATTTTTTATTTTATTTATTTTGCGCATGCTTTTAGGAAATGGCTTAATTGATTATTTCCTTAGGCTCTGAGCCTTTGTGAGAGTCAGCACAGCATACTCCTTCTCTCCCTATCCTCTTTCTCCTTCTCTCTCTCCCTCCCTCCCATCAGCTGGGAGGATTTTTGGAGGAGTTTGGGGTTTGCTGCAGGTACGAGCTGTGCAGCCAAGCACAGCACAGCAGTCTGTCATCAGGCTGTTTCACAGAGGCTTTCAGCTCACTCTGCTTCTTGTCATCATACTTCCAACGCCGTACAGTACAGTGGTGGAAATGAGAGGCAGAGGAGTGCTGCTGTTTGCTGTTTTATTAACCCTGGCAATCCTATTTTTGGCAAATTCATTTTTGGCCAAAATCTTCGAAGTATATATGTAGGGCTTAAGCAAGCAAACATGGCAGCATTCAAATGTGTTGTTTTGTCTGCGTGTCCATGTGTGTATATATATGAGTGTGGGAACATATGACACAGTTCCGTGCATGATAAGGGCTATCAGTAAACACAGGCAGGCCGGCAGAGCTGGATACAAGCATGCTTGCTGGTTTTACCAGAGTGTGCTGGTGTGTGTCAGTCTCTCCTCCTTCCCCTGGTGAGGGGAGACAGGTCTGCAGGGCGTGGCTGCTGGCTCTTCTGTTGTGATTGGCTGGAAGCCCTGGCGTGTGTTATCTCCTGTGGAACATATTATAGCCCCGCCCCTGATATCGCTTGGCCCCGCCCACTCCTAATTACATCACGGTCGGAGAAGAGTTCCATGTCTGTTTGCTTTCTGCCTCCTCTGTGTGCACACAGGTAGTTTCTCACTCTTTGACAATAAGCAGTTAATACACTGAGGCAGAGAAGAAACAACGTTCCTGCTATTGGATACGTGCAGAGAGGTGTCTGGTCATCTTAAGGTCAGTCTGAGGGTCCCGCACATACAGGCCTCAGTAGCTGCCATCTGAGGGACCACCCATCCCCTGCTCCTCTGCCAGTGGAGATGAAGCAGCTGGGTAGCAGGCCGCACGTTACTGGACCACGCAAAACATGGATTTCCTCAGGAGCCTGGTCCCCAACGTCATGTCAGGGGAAGGTCCCACAGAGCATGGGGGAGCGCTGCCTCGGGAGACGGGCCCCCGGCTGCTCCGCATGAAGCGGCTGGGCCTGCTGGCCATGGGGCAAACCATCCACGAGGATCCCAGAGAGGCGGCGGCGGCGCTCCCTCGCTCCAACCGCAGCCGCCTCAAAGGTACTGCTTACCCAACAGCACAGGCATGTAGGAGTCATCCATGTTCGCCTTTATCTCTGCTTGTTAAATGGACTCTCGCCGCCCGTCTGCCCATCCGCCTGCTCGTCTGCTTCCCTGCCTCAAACTCTACTTTGCATTTGCGGTTAACCCTCCCAAGTTCCATTCAGTGCAGTGGGTGTTCATGGACACCCAGCTACTCCTTTAGTGATAAGCATAGACCAGCTGAACAATCATGAAGCCCTGAGTGTAATGTAGAAGGCAGCCATGCTGTCCGCAGCATTCTGAGGGGTGGTACTGCACACATTTGGGGTTTGCTCTTGAACAATCATCATGTCTTATATGTCTATGTCTATACACGCAGTCACAATTCAGCCATTACTTGGGCACTTTATTAAAAAGCAGTTAGTCCATTTGTTCTGTCATGACTCAACAGCCTAAATATAATATACCAGCACTTGTTTATTTTAGAGCTGAAGTACTGTGATCAGATGACTGAGAACAATATTTGTTCTGCAGTAGATCTACAGTACCTGTACTTGGGGCCTTGGGATCGTGTGTGTGTGTGTGTGTGTGTGTGTGTGTGCATCATGATCATGCAGGATGATGAATTGTCATTCTCTCAGCGTGGCTTTGTGTGCGTTGCTTTCCTGTCAGAACATGCCTGTTCTCCTGTTTACTCACGGCTAAAACATGGCTGAGCCTGAGCGCTTCTTACTCATCTAGGGCTTTTTACGGCGAGCCAGGCTGACTGCTTGTCCAGTTAACCCAGTTATCCACGGCCCACGTCGTCAACCGGGACGGGCCGGTTTGTGTATTGTGTAATTGTGTATGTGTGTAAAGGTTGTTGACTGAGGCCCAACATAACTGGGTAACCTCTGCCCTCTGTTGCCCCTCTTTATTAATGTATCCACTATCCATATTAAGTAACACACCTTTACACCCCTTGAGAATTGACGGAGAATTAAACATTCTCTCTTCCAACCCCTCCCCCCTTTCTGTTTTTTCCCTTTTTCAACTAGGACACCGCCACTTTAGAAAAGTCTCCTTTGCACATCCTGCTACTACTGATGTTAGGGGTTCTGTTGGTGAGTTCAAAGTAACAAAGGAAAGCTTTTTTGCACACAGTGATTGACTGCGGCATGCAGGACAGGTCTGGTTTGTCGCATCTTGGGGGACTCAAATCACTCATGCAGCGTTTATTAGCACCACTCCCTTGTGTTCTGAGACTGGCACATGGCCTGAGTCAGTTGGCTTTTCAGGTGGAGCTGCTCGTCTTTCTGTCGTTTGTCATGTTCACCTGAATACACTACACAATGACATCAGTTCATACGCTAGATGTACCGTGGAGCGTGATTAGGACCAGTATTTGGTTAAAGGGTGCTGCAGGTTTGCAGTTTATAATTAGGGTGTGTTATGTGCGTGTGACTAAATGTGGATGTGGGCCAATGGGGCGTACTTCTTTAGTAATGAAGGATGTTGCATGTGACTTTTTTTTTCTTGGCCTGTGAATAGCTCACAGGGTGTATGTTCCAGACAGCCGTGGACCAAATTATTCACTGGCCGCCTTAAATAGTTAGTACTGCACATTGAAACGCCAGTGAAAGAAGCCCTTTTAATCGCGCAGCCTGGCACAGACAGTGCACTTAGTGGGAGAACAGTATGATAGCTGGTGGAGACATGTGCTATGAATCATCCCTGATGCTCACACCATCACACTGACTCCACACACATAACCCTGCAGTCAGTCACTGCGGCCTGGGCCTGGCTCTCTCCTGGGCCTGGCGCTCTCTATCTACCTGAGGTTTAATCCTCATTTGGCTGCACTGTGGTTCCATAGAGATGATGATGCTGCTGCTGACCGCACAATGACTCTCCTGAAACGACGCAACACTCAGCATTTGGAAGGCAAATCTTTGCAAAGTGGGTTCACGCCTTGTGTCTGATAGATATACAGCATTTGTGTCTGTGTCTGTGTGTGTGTGTGTGTGTGTGTGTGTGTGTGTGTATCTCAGCACGTTTAATTGTGGGGCGGATAGTTCCTTGTGTAATGTCCTTAGTGAAGCCAACTGTGATTGTTCAATAAAAAAAATAAAAGTATCAATATAGGACAATTTCTTTTGGCAAAGTTTCAGTTTGGCAATTGTTCTTTTCCCCCTGAAAGTGAAATGCCAACAAGCCACTGACACCCATGGCTAAGAAAATGTTTTGTTAATTAGTGTTAATGTATCCACAATCAATGAGATAGTAATGTATGTTAATTTTTTGTATCTTCTCTATTCGTACTGTGCAAAGTATACACGCACACCTAGCCCCCCCACCACACACACACACACACACACACACACACGCACACGCACACGCACACATGTATAGATCATATGTGTGTACTTTGTACAGTGACAGTGCAAAATGTGGTAAAGATGACATGCTGTATACTCTTACATACTCAGTGTTGTTTGTTAAAGGAGAATTCCATGCTAGAATGCTTTCTTATCTTTCTTACCTTTCTTTGTAGTTGTTACGTCCCCACCAAAGAGGTCCAGGTGTTTTTTTTTGTGCAAAAACTCCTTATTGGCTATTTTCCCTACCATAAGCCCTCAATGAATTGCATTGCATTGAATGGGAATTGAATGGGGCTATGGGGTGTTATGCTAATTCACTTATTTCCATCGAAAGAAATAGTAAAGTGTGCCGCTTGGGATATTATTTACATTATGAAGAGAGGATATATACAAAGAAATTATAATTTTGAGCAATGGAAATAAGCAAATTAGCACAACACTCCATAGCCCCATTCAATTCCCATTCAATTCAATGCAATTCATTTAGGGCTTATGGTAGGGGAAATAGCCAATAAGGAGCTTTTGCACAAAATAACACCTGGACCTCTTTGGTGGGGACGTAACAACAACTACAAAGAAAGGTAAGAAAGCCTTTTAGTATGGAATTCTCCTTTAAACTTTCAGACGGGAAGCTTAACGATGCTTAATAGACTACAGGTGTTGGATAGAGTGAGAGTCGTCACTCGTCAGCTGGGTCGAGTGGATGTTTTCTTCTTTTTTTTTAATTTTTTTTAAATTTCACACATGATCACAACTTCAGTAGTGTATTGTGTTGTTGCTGGAAGCTGTTGCTAAATTAAGAACTTTTCAGATGGAACAATTTGACCCAACATGAAACCTGCATTCATAACCGTGGGCTGGTTACTTTAGTGTTACCCTTCTCTGAACCTCGTTCCCTATCCTCTCCTTTCATGTTTGTTATGAAATAGCAGCATAGATTAGCAGCGTGTCTGGGCGCTCGCCGCTGTGGTGTAAAATACTGCTGTAGACACAATGATATAAACGATGGAGCTCATTTTAAACGATAGATATTTTCTATCGTGGATGAGATATATATCGTCATATCACACGGCACACAGGTTGTGAAACACTACTGTACTACTTGTACTGTACTACGTGTACTGTACTACTCATACTGTGCTCTACTCTACTACTCGTACTGTACTATCCTGTCCTGTCCTGCTCGTACTGTTCCATCTCAAAGTGGACATGGAGACATATAGGGACCCACATTGCTGCTCCTTGGAGTGAATAGCACCACGCACAAACTGTAATATGTACTGTACTCGTACTGCACGGGTGCTGTACGCTGTACTGTACTGTAGTAGTCGTACTGTACTTGTACTGCACGGGTACTGTACGCTGTACTGTACTGTAGTAGTCGTACTGTATAACTCATACTGTACTGTACTTTACTACTCCATACTGTACTGTACTAATCATACTGTACTACGCTGTCGCTACTAGAGGTAGTAGCGAATGTAGTCCAGGCGCTTTTCAAGCACCTGGCAAAAAGTCTCACTTCTAAAGACATTTTGGCACAGACTAAGATTGGCAAAGGCTGTGGATATTGCAGGCCAATAGTATGTGCAAGAGGACGTCAGTAAGCAGCGAAATGCTCACCACTCTCTCACTGGTTGTAGTGACTAGTGACAATTAAACCACCCTCTTTTCTATACCATTTTGCTATGCTGTAAGTACACATCATCTTACAATAAATGTCTGTGTGTACGTACGTCTGTAATCCACGTAACTTGGAAACCGTTCGCCCCACTGACAAATTAGACACACGTTCCAGACCAGCACAGGGAGTGCAGTGCCCGCTGTCAAGTCTGTCGGATTGCAGGTTGTCCAGAACCAGCACAAAAGCCTCTGCCCAGGCTCCAGACAGGCCCAAATCCAGATCACCCCTAGATCTCCATATATGGAGCTGGCCTGTTCTGACATCACAATGTGTTCTGACATCACAATGATGCACAACCTCGCCCCTTATTAGCCAATTGATCGCACCTGATCACCCCCCAATGGGCACTGATCACCCCTATATCTCCATATATGGAGCTGGCCTGTTCTTACATCACAATTATGTTCTGACATCGGCATAAACTCCATATTTGGGCAAGCCTGAAAAGAACTCCATATATGGGCATAAAAGGTACATTATAACTGGGTGGGGCATGCATTTCCAACTTGCATCGTTCCAAGTAGGCCAGTCCCCAACGGGCACCGCTCTAGTACACATAATAAACAGATTTGTTGTTCACTGTTGTCTGTTCCAAGCTACCTATCTGATATCTATTGAACCTGGTGTAGAACTGTACACTTCATGCGACAAGACTAAAGATAATAACAATGTATGATTTGATTCAAACCGTCAAGATGAGAAAAAGACTGACTCCGTGCAGACTGCCACTATCAAGAGCACGGGAGCACATTTTGACCCGACTCGAACATTTGGGAACTTCATCTGTAACAGTTTAACTGTTGAAAAGGCCGGTATAAATAAATCCAGCTTATAGTACAGTATGTGCGTTGGACCCGTACAGGTTGTGTGATGTATCTGATGCTGTGTCCTCTGCAGCCCAGGCAGTGCGAGGGAGGTCAGGGATTGAATTACAGCTGCTATCGATTGTTGCCCCGACCACCACCCCCCTCCCACTTTGTGCAGAGAGGCCAGGACAGGAAATGCATATATGCTCCACTCTGTGGGCTCCTGGGAGGAGTAGCCTCCCCCAGTAATGTCTGTAGTCAGGATGGCTCTGTGTCCATCACGCCTCCCACTTTGTGAATGGAGCTACCGCCAGTAGACTGGCCTCGGCTATGAGCTTATTTGATCATTGGGTGGGAGGGCTCTTGTTTCCTGGAGGTCGAGGTTTTAATGATGTTTAGTTGGAAGTCTCGGGGCCTGGGTTGGGCTTCACTGTCGGACAGTCGCTCTATAATATCTGTCCGGTGTTACGTTCCCATGATGCTGTCGGGAGCTTATTCCTCACACATTCCTTGAGGATTGAAGCCGGTTTACACAAAACAGTATCCTCAGAGCTCTCTGTGTGTTTGTATGTGATCAGGTGTGTTTATGCTGCAGATACTGTGTGATCTCTCTACCTCTATTTCTCGCTCTCTGTTTTTCCCGTAGTTGCTTTGAGTGCAACACTGCGAATTAGGCTATGGTCCAATTCCGCTTTTCTGTTTATTTTATTAATAAATATACCTGAACTCTCAGCCTGTATCAGTGACAGTGTGAGCTGACATCAGAGTTGGTGCCGGGGCCTGGTTTTGACAAAGCGCACATTTGTATGGTGTTTGTTTGCTGCAAGCTCTGAGCGGGTTTTGCATAACTTGTGTGTTGTGAGGGCGCGTCATGTGACAGGGGAGCGGTCGAGGGAGAGAACTGAAGGGATGAAGACAAAGAGGGTTTGTTACAGCGACAGTCTGCTGCTATCTCTTCTTCTCTGAATATTTTGTTAACAAAGTTAATCCTGCTCTTGACCAAGAATTAGTCCATGTCATGTGGATATGTTTAAAGTCTGTACGCGGAGGAGAGAGAGTATAGTCAACACAGGTTAAATAAATGCCAGTTAAAACACATACAGCCACAGTGCATTTGGTTTTTCATTGATGGAGCATGGGTAATTGTGTCTAGTGGCTTTTATAATGTATTATGTAATGAATATGACTCCGCTGGGTGTGTTTGTTTTGTTTAGTCCGACAGAGTAGCTACCATCCCTGTCGTGCCCTTCTGCAGGGCTGACGCACAGAAGGATCAGCTGTCCTAACGTAGCCTATATTCTCCTGTTTGGACTGGACCTAGAACTCTGGGATGTGTGATTTTCATTTTTGCGGACAGATCATTTATTTATTTTGTTATTGGGAGAGTGGTCTCCTGTTTGAGTTGTAAAAGTGCTGATTTGGAATAGCAGTATTTCTTGTTCTGCTTGGCAGCCTGGGCTGTGTTTATGCCTGCTTTCCTTCCTCTTCTCTCTCTCTCTCTCTCTTTCTTCCCATTCTCATTTCTTTCGCTCACACTGCAGTTGGAGGATGACGCATCAGTATTGCTGTGGGTAGCTTACAGGAAGTGTAGTTTTGATAGGCCAGCGCAGAGGCAGCACAGTAGCGGCTCTGACATGCGTTTGCATCGCTGAACCGCAGCCAGGCAACACTGGCAGCATTTTGATGACATCACCCCCCACCCCTCTTTCTGCTGTTGAAACGAGCTCTCTCTCCCCCTCTGAGAGAAAAGGCATTGGTAAAGAACAAGAGCTAGTTAGAAAGGGGAGGGGATGTCGGTGAGCGAATGGCGAGGCAGAGAGCTTGACTGAGTGAGAGAGAGTAGCTGACAGCGCTAGCGGGGCTAGAACTCGACACTCAAAAACAGGAAGAAGGAGAGGAGAGGGAATATCGCCACGCATTGCCAGGAGTTGTATGCGCGCGTGGGGAGCTCCGCTACTGTGCCTCTCCCACTAGGAGAAAAGTTTCCCTGGCTATTACCCCCCCGCCAGTCCCCTGCAGCACAGTGCTGGATGGATCTCTGCACTGGGATGGGGATGAGGGACTCAGTGGACTAGCAAAACGGCAGCAGCAGGCAGCGGGACAGAATTGTCCTTTGAATTAGCTGGGACAGTGTTCTTTCTCTGCGGAGTGCTGGACCAGGCAGAACCCTGGACGTCCTCTCCGGGCTCAACACTGAGCTGTCCCAACTCCCAACATCGCCATGCCACCCTGCGGAGGCTAGAACTTGGCTCCGGGTTGTTTTGGGGTTTTTCTGTACCAGGACATAACGTGCGCGTTTCTCCCGAGGGGGAATTGCGTGTCTTTCGCTGAGTCTTCGTGTTTCTGCAGAACTGCCGGTGGGGGATTTTGTCCCGGTACATTTTTTAGTGCCATTTGGGTGTCTTGCGTATGTGTGTGTGAGAAGCTCAAACGGCGAGTGGCGTCATGCTGAGCCTACAGGATTCAGTCTTCTTTGAGATCAGCATCAAGTCCCTGCTCAAGTCGTGGAGTGGCAGCTGTGAGTAAACCCCCAGCAGGCTATGGCATATAGTACACACATACAATGTTTACATACCTCGCTCAGAGTCAGCGCACTTATCTAGCGCACGCAGCCAGCAGGCCTGCGCGGCGTCCTTCCCGCTTCCTCGCATGCCATCCATGCATGGAGATTGCTTATCGCCTCCGAGGGGGGACAATGAAGTGCCTAATAATGGCCTTGACGGCTTGATTGATCATGTTTGGTCCAGCTGTTTGATCAGTATGCAGGTAGTTGTGAAGTTAACTTCCCTTGTTTGGCTGGCTGCCGCTGTGTCCCCTGAGGCACCATGCCTTGATGAGCATCTGCAGATGCAGACATTGATTACATATACACACACACACACACACACACACACACACACACACACACACACACACACACACACACAAAGACGAACACCCTCACGTTTTTCCTGAAAGCAACTGCCGCACTAGTCATTCTCTCTCATCTTCACTTTTTTTTACTCCCAACTCATTCCTTCCAAATGCACAGAAAATAGCTCTTCAAATCTCATTTTCTCAGCCTTTATTTCCCTTTCATACCCCCCATCCTTATCTCTCTCTCCCCTCTCTCTCTCTCTCTCTCTCTCTCTCTCTCTCTCTCTCTCTCTCTCTCTCTTATCCTTTGAGACAGCTAATGTTTCTCTTATTGATCCATCTTCTGGTTGACTCCTGTTATTATGTCCCCATACAGGCAGCTCATATTCTGACAGATATAAGAAAGGATTTGCCTCTATTATCCTGTTGACCTTATAGTCTGTGTTATACCTGGTTGCGCATTGTACGGCGTAATGAAAATAGACGACCTACAAGCTCAGAGCTTGTAGATCGTCTATTTTCGATGGGCGACACCTGCGTGCAACTAAGAATAAATCAGGCTGCAAGTTAATTCACAGAAATGGAGATGCGTATGGATTCGGAAGGCCTACCACGTTCTATATCTCTGCTGCGTAGCGTCACTCTTTTGTCCCTGTGTTTCAGGATCCTTTATATTATGTCAGTGTATTGTCACATGGTGGCTGCCACCAGCTATAGTGACATACTGTAAGTTCTTGTGTCGTAAAGCACGTTATTATTTGGCTGTATTGTACATCTATTTGATAAAGCTAATAAACATAGTTGTTCCGATAACGATGCCAGTATAGAATCGCTGTCCCGCCACCTGCGAGGGCACCAATAAATAATTCCCCATTAATTTTCCCCAATTCAAAAAGTATTTATTTAAAGACCTGGTGGCAGGGGGGGGGGGGGGGGAGTGTCTTGAGTGTACAGGGTTTGATGAGGGCCCAGGTGGGACTCTACTAATAACTTTGGGGCGGGCCCGTCTAGAGTTTGAATGGACAGGTATCAGTGAAAAGAGAGACATCGAAGAGGAAGGACGGGTGGGAAAGGATCAACATATGGAATGTCAGAACAGGTCAGCTTCATATATGGAGATGTAAAGGTTTGAGGTCAGAGTCAGATGTAGAGTTGCTGGCCGGCTTGACATGTGCAGATCTAGGTGATAATACAGTCTTCTCCATGTATGGCTATGGCTATCCAGGGTTTGATGAGATCAGTGTCATGATCTTCATATATGGAGACCGCCATATATAGAGCGTGTCACGAGGTGTGATCGACTGACGGCCATACAGTATATTGAGGTGTGACCTGACTGACGGACGGGTTTTGCAGCTTTTCATAGTAATCTGCGACCTATGGTCGCTAATAATAATAATCATCTTTATTTTCCCGAAGGATATTCGTCTTCACAGTTCTGTTCAAACACCCACATCAAAACACCAAGACAATACAAAAACATGAGGTCCCCACTGTATACAGCACCATCCTATCGGCGGGGCAGTTTTTTTAATGCCGCGATGGCTGAGGGGACAAAACTCCTACTAAAACGGACCTTTTTCCACGCCATGGTTCTGTCCAGATGGCATGAGGTTAAGAAAAGCGATACGGAGGATCGGTGTCATTTGATATTGAAAGTGCTAACCTTGTGATGGCCTTATTGTTCATATGTTCATATATATGAAGTAATTGGACGCATTTTCTAATTTGTTAACCGCTAAGTGTATGTATAATTTTTTAAAATGTAAAATAAATGTTTTGTTCTTATTGTCTGTCCGCTAAGAGATTGTTTTGTTTTGAAGCTCTGCCCATGTGACCATTCCACTTTTCATGCAATCACCTTAACAAAATACTCACTGGTTTGTAATGCAAAGTCTAATAGCAACCGATCACTGCCAAGTTAATTAGACCAAGCACAGGCAAAGCACATGTACTACATGATCATATACGTGTATCATTCTTTGAGACAAACATTTTATCAGAAATTAAATGCGGGTGATTGATTACATCATTGACAGAAGACCAAACAATTGGAACAGTCTTATTGCAATAGCAAAGTTTTACCATCCATTATTACAGTTCTGGAAGAATTCCATGCCCACACATACTGTATTTGTGCACAAATATGTGGACAACTGGCACACAACTTTGTGTGCCAGTTCAGGTGGCCAAGTCATACACCGTATGTGGCGTATGTGGAAGTGCCGTTCACGCCTGTGCTTTGTCGCCGTGATACGTCACTGTCTTTACCTCTGCATCTTCAACCCAGCGTTGTGGGGTCTGTGACTACTGGGCAATCACAGCACAGCTTTCCTACACCCAGCTTTTGCAGTTCTCTCGCTCGGTGAAAGTGTGAAAGCCCTTTTCTGTATCGCATCGAACAACAACACTACGGACACACTAGGATTATCTCTCCCTCTCTCTTATTCACGGAGAAACACGGAATAACACAGAAACAATACGGTCAGTGGCCAAAGACACATTGCTGTCTTTGGTCAAAATGTACGGTGTGTGTGTCTCACTCAGACACACAATATTCACAGAGAAACGACAACAACACGGACTGCGCGGCATTAGACGTGAGCGTGCCGCAGGCGTGTTAGACTTTAGTTACTAAAACTCCCAAGAGCACAAAAGAGTACAATTGCAGCATGCTCTGTCCCTGATACTAAAGGTCATTACACACTGGCGAATTGGCGACGCGATATATTCGTGCGAATAATTCGCATTTAAAAAAAACAATTGAAGTCCATGCAAGCTTCCACATCAGTGGCGAATGTGCGAATGTGCGAAAATGCGACCGTTTTCGCTTTTATTTGTTCGCTCTGGTGTCGTATTTTGCAGAGATTCGCAGGCGAACTGCAACATGCAATATTTCGCATTTTCAGATCGCTTATTCGCATCGCGTCGCTAATTCGCCAGTGTGTAATGACCTTAACACTGAGGCTATGCCAGTCTGCCAACACTGCTGACAGAAAACTTATCAATTAAGGATTTTCATTGATGATATTCCCACCTCACTTAAGAGGCAGATTCTTAAAAAATGGCTTCTGAATCCTAAAAGTTTTCTGAAAAACCTATGTTTCTATGTCAGTGGTGCTCAACCTTTTTCATGTCAAGGATCCCCAGAATTATCTGTATTTGGCCGCGGACCCTCATCTGAAAATATGGTGTTCCAGGGACCCCCCAGAGGCAAACATTTGACTTAAAAACGTTCGCTCTGAAATAATATATATTCAAAGATTTGGGCCGCTATTTTTCAAAACTAGCACAGGTACAAGCTCGTAGCGCGGCACAGTGTGCCGTGCTATGAACTTGTAGATCTGTTATTTTTCAATAGCTAAAGTATAACAACATAATCCTTAAAACACCAAAAAAGGTTCCCTTCCAGAATGGGTTGTCTTTTTTTAGTGCACTGAAACTCTGTTGACATGGCAATAAAGTCTTGAATCTTGAACAGCTGGGATGGCATTATTTAACACTTGCTTGATGTAAACTCCTATGATGTGAAAGCTGAAAGGCTGTACACCCATCCTTAGAATATTGTGAAATGATAAGAAAATAACCACTTTGTTGTAGAGAATCACCTCCTAATGGGATTTCCCTAGGAGTATATGAACGACGTCGTTGCTGAGGTACAATTACCTAATAGGTACTATTTAATTAAACGATAACTAAAGGCCTATAATTGCAGAATACTTTGCATCAGCGTTCAATAAGATTACACTCAAATGGGATAACTCCCCTAAGTGGATCTCTAGTCTAAACCAGTATTCAGACTGAGAGTAAACCTGGAATCGGCTACTAAAGCCCACCACACACCGGCTGCGTCCCCCGCGCGGCGGACACAGCCGCCTCCATTATTTTCAATGAACCTATCGCACACCGGCTGCGTCCGACGCACGCTGGCGCGTGGTCACGCCTCGCCTGCCGCGCCGATGCACCGCTGTTCTATTTTCCAGGCGTTGCCGCGCGGCCTCCACCCGGCTATCCGTGGGCGTGGCAATGGAATATAGTCAACAAAACTCCCCAGCCGCGTGGTAGTGCGCCGCGTCCTGTTGGTTTTGCCGTGCGGCTATGGTGCCCGTCAATACTGTGCCGCGGCGGTACGCACGGCGGTCGCAGACGGTGTGTGTCGGGCTTAACACTCTTGTATTGTTCACAAACGGTTATTTCATCCATATACTGTATATTGTTTTACTTTGGCAAACTACCGACAACCCTGGACGGCCGTTTCTAACCCTAACCCAACATACAGTTCTCCCTAAAACATTTGTTCTTTCTCTTAAATCTCTTTACATTTTTGAGTGGTGAAACCACTCCAAGGAACAGCAATGTCCGTGTGTCTGTGTTCACCTATCTATGCGATGTTAATGAGCACCTGAGTGGAGTTGCACCACTCTGTTCACACGGGTGTGATTTTTTTTTGCCTAGAATGACTTGACAGAATAGGCCAGCGTTGCAGTGGTTAATCTAAAAACGTCATGGATGCAGCGAGCAGTGAACCATCTCTTGAATTCAAAGAGAGAACTTCACTGAATTAAAATAATAAAACCAGTGCAGAGATTTGACATAAATTGACTCATTTGAAAATATACCACTGTGGTTAATAGTGTTTTTGTTTGTTCTATATTTCTTTGCAATGGCATTGACATTCCCAGTGTCTGTTCATTTTGTGGTGCTGTAAAGTTGGCTACTTGCTGTTGCAGTAGAACAAGCAACCGTTGGGTAAACAGCTTCTTTTTTTGCCCCCTTTTCTCTAATTAATGGCCCCTTAGCCCCCCGCCCCTATCCTGTGCTGGTTGCCCGTTCCTCTGCTTTAGGCCTCTCAAACAAAGGGCTAAGTCCTAGTTTCAGCGACTGTCTCTATGCCGTGAAATCAAGAGGGTTTTATTTAACTCTTTGAGTGTAAGAACAGTTCACTTCTTACACTTTCTTGAGTTAAATGAACACTCCGGATTGAGGATTCTGCTGTGTATCCTTACTTGCCACAACTTTCCTCCACCCGTTGTCTCAGCATCACGCTCTTTCATTTTGCTTGGCACATTTTTAGATGTTCGAGAATCCGCCTAAATGCCTGTGCAAAAGCACATCAATTACACTTTTTTGACTTGTTTTGCACAAGAAGTGTCACAGTATAATCACACGCACGTTATGCATGAAGGTCCTGGGGCTGAAGCCTGTGTTTTCATGTGAGGTTGTTGCTCGGAGCCTGTGTTGTCGGCTTCATTTGTCAGTTTTGTTTCACCTTGTATCTCCTGGGCTTGGCACATTAACCTGGAAGTGTCGAGTCGACCAGTAGTAACTCGTTGAAGTGTTCACATGTTAAGACACTGACAGAATTGGCATTGCCACACAGTGCACTCTAGCCGTCTAACCTTTACTCACTTTAATGCACTAGAAGTGAATGAAAATGCATGCATCCAACTCTGCATACCAACTGTTTGTGTGCGTGTGTACACCATTGTTGCTGGTTGTTCTGAGAGCGGAAGTTAGCAGGCCTTGGGGAGGGCTCTATTTTTACTGTGACGAGGTGGAGCCACTGCTCTATGAGTTGTGCAATCTGACTGGGTTTCTGGACGGGTGGTGTCTGAGTCTGGGGGGTCTCACATGCTTGGCTGCATGATAAGCCTGTACTTTTACAATAGAAGAGATCAGTATGCTTTACAACCCCCTCCTTGTGTCACCATCAAAAATACAATCTACATGCGTCTTTTTATTTTATTTGCAGCAAATGGTCCAGAATTCCAGGAATCTAACCGAAGGCTTGCTGTCAGGCAGTCGAGCCCATGTATTTTGCGCCCTAACCACTCTGCTAGCTATCAGGTAGCCCCTTTGAGGATGAATGAAGCCATAGAAATGCCAGTGTTCTCATATGCAGTAGGCAGCGGAGTATGTTTCAATGCAGAGATGCGTATTCAGTGTGGAAGGCCTGCAAAGGATGTTTTTGTACTTCCCCAAACCACACTTTTATTGTTCCGTTCCGTGTGCTATTTATATTTGAGCCGTGTATTGATAATTCTTTGCATGCTGTATTTTCTGTGCATACTCTGCAGTTGCCAAATATTCAGGACAGACTTGCCCCTTGGGAAATTATGTTTTGAGAACTATAGGTGCCCGCTAGCCAAGTGGTCCGGGCGCATGCCACATTAGGCTTTGGCCTGACGGCACGTCGCATGTTCGAGTCCCGTTCGAGTCCCGTTCTCGAACGAGTCCCGTTCGAGTTCCCCTTCTCTCTCTCTCTCTCCCTCTTTCCTGTCCATCTTCACTAGATACTATCAATAAAGGCAGAAAAGCCAAAAACAAACTTTATCTTCTATCATAGGAACAACATTTTTCAGAAGATTTAGAAGGCATTTTTAGAATCACCCTCGCGTGTAAATGGGTTAAGCTATTAATTGATTGAATACTTTATTGGCAGTAATGTAAACGGTACAGAGTACAGTCAAATCACGTAGTCCAAAAGGATATCACGGTCAACGACAAAAAGTCCTTGCGGTCTATAATAAATGTGTACTCCTAGTAGGGCTGCGAATCTTTAGGTGTCCCACGATTCGATTCGATTCCGATTCTTGGGGTGACGATTCGATTCAAAAACGATCTTTTAGATTTCTCCGATTCTCGATTCAAAAAAGATTATTTTCCGATTCTAAAGCAGTTTTTTTTTTTTTTACAAATGTACCTGTCAGGTACAGGTACATTTGTGCAAAAAGAAAAAAGATTTTTGGAAAATGAGAATCGATTCTGAATCGGACGGCATTAGAATCGCGATTCTAACTCGAATCGATTTTTTTTGACAGCCCTAACTCCTAGTGCTTCATTGTTTTGAAGCGAAGACATATGTAGCAAGCACTCTTGTTTGAGACCCTGTGTGGTGAGTAAGCATGCCTAGTCATTGCACCGCTGGCAGCAGTCAGTCACACAGCTACTGGATGTCACTTTTCATGTTCCTATTTCATGCCACAAAGCTACTTCCTGGTGCGTTGGGTCGCCGATGATGGGCCTGCAGCTTTTCCTGAAAATCTCCAGGGAGAGAAATTCAGCTATGGGTTAAAAGCCTGTTTAGCTGACGTCAGTCCCAGAAAGGGGTTGGGACATTATTTCTGCTTTTGCATTGCGAATGAGGAATGAAGCATGAGCTGTGAGTGTGTCCCGCAGATACCCCCAGCCAGGCGGCCACCCAGTATGAGGGTTGTCTCTAGCCTCCAAGGTTTTTAGACCAGTTGCTCAGATTTGTGCAACGAGGTCAGTTTAGGGAGGGAAGGGTCGGTTTTTGGCACGTCACAAATGACTCCCCATTGAGAGAGAGCAAGATAGAGAGAAAGGCAGAGCAATGCAGAGATGTGGCCAGGGAAAGGATGCCTTGCATTTTTTCCCCCTCGCTGTGTTGTTGAGTGGAAAAATACAAACAATGTTCCTTCCCTGCGACCCGCTCTTGTCCGTCTGTCGGTCTGTCTGTCTGTCTGTCTGTCTGGCTTTCTGTCTCACTCCTGTCTCTCTACTTCTGTACCCACGGCCCTAGAGAGACGGGAGTGAGAGAGACAGCCGGAGAGGGAAAGAAGGAAGAAGGGTGGTGGGGGTAGAGCAGGGCATCACAGGGTAGTGATTGGCCGTGGCGAGCTGGCTATGTGACATAGCTATGTGACATCACTGGGTGGGCAGCTGGGGCGTGTTGAGGGGGTGTTCGGGGTGAGGGGGCGGGGTGTTGGTGAAACACAGTAAACAAAGAGGCAAATGTCTGAAAGACTCACTGTGCTTTCTGGACAGCGTTTTCCACTACGCAATAACAGTCACTCCCCATTAGTCTGCCCCCTGACCACTCCACACCCCTCACCCCTCTTACTATACACTCACACTGTGTGTGTCCCCCCCCCTTTATTTTTTACTATAAAACGTTTTCCTTGTTTGATTACTTGCTCCAAATTATTTTTTTGTGTTTTTTGTGTTTGTGTCATGACTTTACTTCAGTACATAGTACCGGTAACTGTGGCGATAAACCGGAACAAGAAAGATTTTTTGTGCTTCCACACCGCAAATAAAGACATGAGCAAGTATGAATGAGGCATCAATTAATTGGATACTTTGGTACAAAATATTAGTATTCACATCTTTTATTATTATTTATTGTGTGTCAGTATGTGAAGGCCTAAAACACTGGCTGTTTTAGGTGTACGACATGACATCATGACATCAAAGTATATCAGGTTTAACACTCACACAGGGATGCCAATTAATGCAAGTCCACACCACACTCGGGGGCGGCCCCGTTCATGACGTCAAAATTGTAATAATTAACTATTCTTTTTCCTTTTTTTTTGTTATTGTGTATTATTGGACTTCAAAGCATGAACAGCATACAGCACATCCAAGTAGAAAAATACACAACCATTATTTTACTTTGTCTTGAAATTACTGTAACGTATAACGGGGAGGCATCATAGGATAGGATGGGCGGGAACCCCTTTTGGTGTTAGCATTACGTTATGCTTTAGCTATTTAAAAATAGCAGATCTACAAGCTCGTAGCGCGCCACCGAGCTTGTAGGTCTGCTATCTTTGAAAAATTCAAGAACCACTGACATAGAAACATAGCTTTTTCAGAAAACTGTCAGGATTCAAGGTTCAAGGTTGTCTTTATTTGTCTCCCTTGGGAGAAATTTGTCTTGGAGACAGAGTCACAGCTGCATACAAATAACAGACACGTACGTTCACATTATACGAAAAGGAAAAACACCATGATTTAGAAGACATTATTTAAATCTGATCTCAGGTCAGAATGGGATATACTGTACAATGATGCAATCGCAACTCTCAGTGCTGCTAGTGCAGAGAGTGCACACATACGGGAAGTGGGAACAATTACAAACAAACAACGCAGGTCAACGTGACATGACAGGTCAAGTACCTGCAGTGATTATTAGCTGCTGCCAACTAGTGGTACAGTAAGTGGACGTATAGGATGAGGCTGAATAATTGACGAGGCTGATTGGAAGGCTGCGATGCAATTCAATATTTCTACAACTACAACTACAACAACTACAACAACATAAAAATCAATTTAAACGATTGAAACACATGTATAAGACTGCCACTGACCACACTTTATCTTTAACTTCTCACTTCCTGCTTTGCTTCGTTATATATACTAGTCCTTACCCGTTGTATGGACTATTTCCCCCCATAAATATATTTAATTGCTCTTCATTTTAACTTGTATAATATATTTGTGTGTTTTTTTTGTGAATAAAAACAATACTATAACATGAAAGTATTTGGAAGCATGCCAGTGAGAACAGTGATAACGGTGGCCTGTGATGCAGGTGTCTCTAAAACTATGGCAGTTAACTATGGCAGTTACAGTGACAGACAGACAGACAGGATCGTTCCAATTTATTCTCTGGATCATTCCAATGTATTCTCTGGATCGTTCCAATTTCAGTTCCTATTGGTTCTCTTTGCACAACTGAAATACTTGCCGACTTGTGACTTTTGGCTGCGGGGGGTACTGCGCCCTGGGTGCGTTTTCGCATTTTTTATTCACTAATAAATTCATTATTAATTAATAATTTGTTAAATTGGAAAAGGGCTTTGTTAAGACCTCCATATAATGCCTGTGTGAAAAGTTGGTGCAGGCAGTGAAGAGCTATGGCAGTCATAGTGACACACACACAGACAGACAGACAGACAGACAGACAGACAGACATTGGCTTAATTATAGTATGATGATGATGATACTGTAGGTTGTACAGTGAAATCCTGCATAACTTGCTTTCAAGTTTAAAAACGTGGTTCCACTTTTAAATGTGGCTTAGTTTGCATATTTCCAGACGCATCTTTATTCACCTCCACAGTTATGTAACCCTAATCATTGTTAGACCCTTGGTGTTTTGCTCAAAGTCGGTTGCTGGGTGTGAACATCTTTCCTCATTATTTTTTTTATTTTTTTATACTGTGGTTCAGCTGCAGCACCTCGCTATTTTCTGGAGCATGCAGAGGTGTTGCTCTTGACAACCAGGAAGCAACAGAATCAGGGTTGTTACTGGGGAGAGCTGAGGCCAAGGGTCGTTTTGGGCTGACTGGGAACAGACCAAGCACCCAGTGAGGCTCTCCAGCATTGAAGCTAGGGCTGCGAATCTTTAGGTGTCCCACGATTCGATTCGATTCCGATTCTTGGGGTGACGATTCGATTCAAAAACGATCTTTTCGATTCTAAAGCAGTTTTTTATTTTTTATTTAAAACAATTAAATAGAATTTTAGCATGATCTACTCCAGTCTTCTGGCATGAAAGCAGAGTACATTTAGTAAAATTGTATAATTGTAAAGGTTTTATCAACTGAATGATTTAAACACACAAAGGTTAAATCCAAGAGTAATTACATGTCTCATTTATTTAGCTTGCACACATTTGAACCAGTACAAAAGTTACAAAATCTCTTCTCACTCAATACCAGAACAATACATTAGTATTAAAACAGGTGTAAATTAAATACAATTGGCAGGCTTAGCTTAGCTGGTAGTAAATGCACTATGCAGAAACCCAGGCCATAATGCATTGCATGCACAGGCAGTACCTGTGCATTTGGTGGTCAAATGCGGAAGTAGACGGTTCTTCTGGGTGCTTCAAAACGCCACTGAGCAACTTCCACTGAAATGAATAGCGGCGGGCCGGGGCTAAGGCTCCGGTTCAGTCTATCCTTTTATTACTCTATGGAACAGACATACTGAACTGGTGCAGAATGCTTTCCTCCTGCTCTCTTATGGTTCTGTAAACCCAGAACCTTCCAGAACACAGTGACACTTTGACTTTACAGAAGATATTCTGTTTACATTTGTATTATACCCAGAACCAGCCCTGAAGGTGGTTCTGGGTATAATAGTCATGTCTCTCAGCTAAGAGGTCCTAGTGGGGGCCCCTGCTCTCTCAGCTAAGAGGTCCTAGTGGGGGCCCCTGCTCTCTCAGCTAAGAGGTCCTAGTGGGGGCCCTGCTCTCTCAGCTAAGAGGTCCTAGTGGGGGGCCCTGCTCTCTCAGCTAAGAGGTCCTAGTGAGGGCCCTGCTCTCTCAGCTAAGAGGTCCTAGTGGGGGCCCTGCTCTCTCATCTAAGAGGTCCTAGTGGGGGGCCCTGCTCTCTCAGCTAAGAGGTCCTAGTGGGGGCCCTGCTCTCTCAGCTAAGAGGTCCTAGTGGGGGCCCCTGCTCTCTCAGCTAAGAGGTCCTAGTGGGGGCCCTGCTCTCTCAGCTAAGAGGTCCTAGTGGGGGGCCCTGCTCTCTCAGCTAAGAGGTCCTAGTGGGGGGCCCTGCTCTCTCAGCTAAGAGGTCCTAGTGGGGGCCCTGCTCTCTCAGCTAAGAGGTCCTAGTGGGTGCCCCTGCTCTCTCAGCTAAGAGGTCCTAGTGGGGGCCCTGCTCTCTCAGCTAAGAGGTCCTAGTGGGGGGCCCTGCTCTCTTAGCTAAGAGGTCCTAGTGGGGGCCCTGCTCTCTCAGCTAAGAGGTCCTAGTGGGGGGCCCTGCTCTCTCAGCTAAGAGGTCCTAGTGGGGGCCCTGCTCTCTCAGCTAAGAGGTCCTAGTGGGGGCCCTGCTCTCTCAGCTAAGAGGTCCTAGTGGGGGGCCCTGCTCTCTCAGCTAAGAGGTCCTAGTGGGGGCCCTGCTCTCTCAGCTAAGAGGTCCTAGTGGGGGGCCCTGCTCTCTTAGCTAAGAGGTCTTTGGCCTGAAAGACCCTGTTCTAAACTGAATGTGTGGTCCAGAGACCTGCAGGGTCCTCAGCCTAATTTAATGTTTGTGTTGGCACCATTTGTTTTAAATCACCATTACATCACCTAATCTAGATTAGGTAATTTTTACGCTAGATGTAGCAACTAGCAAGCTATATATTTGCTACACTATCAGAGTTAAATTACCTCTGAGTTCTTTCCTGTGTAAATTAGGGACCCGGAGAAAAACATAGAATCTAATGCATATCGAACGGGGGGTTAAGAATCACATATTTAAATAAATATCAGTGGGTTCTCCTGGTGACCCCTGCAAGAATGTGTTACAGGAAGCCTGTGTCAATATTGAGAGGTGCTGCTGTGCACATATACAGCTCTCGCCTCCAGCTGTGCGTGTGCGATTGTGTATGTTTGTGCGTGCGTGCAACTGTGTGTGCGTGCATGCGCCTGTCCCTCCCACTGGTGGGACTGGGGGTCACCTGTTCCCAATCTTGGGAACTTTTACATAACTGTGGAAGCGAGGCAGAGGGGGGCCTTTTGTTGATCACGTGGAGGCAGTGTTCCATCAGTGTTTTCAGGACAACCCCCAGCTCCAACAACACATTTCAAATTCCATGATTTCAGGAATGTTCAAAAGTGAGACAAGTTTTTGCTCCGAAACTTAATTTGTTGTTGGGATGGGGGAGGGGGGAGGAGGCTGACTGATGGCCGCCCTACTATTAGATTATGGTGTAATACATTCACCCCCACGGTGTGTTTTCGCTGTATTGCAATATTGCAGTAACCGCCCTGCCCATGTTGGAGGAATGGACACAATATGCAATATACTGGAACCAGAGGGATTTGTTTACATTTGTATCATGCAAATAAATGAATGTGAATCAGAGTTGAGCAACCAAAATGGAGAGGTAAAGTGGTAGCTCAGTAGCCTTGTGGTTAGTGTCCGCCTTGAGACTGGGAGGTCGTGGTTCGGGTCATACCAAAGACTAAAAATGAGACCCAGTGCCTCCCTGCTTGGCACTTGGATTGGGGTAAGTCCCTGCGACATACTAGCATCATGTCCAGGATTGCGCCCTTATGCTAAGGAAAATAGGCTCCTGCCCCTATGGTCCTCATGGCTCTGCAAGGCTTAATACCTAAAGGGGACCGTTGCACCCTGGGTGGTGACTTTCACTTTTATTGATTGACTTATCTTATCAAAACTATGCCAGCCAGCCAAGGTCACCTAATGATATTTATTACCTTCATCAAGGAAGTGTGTTGTGGTGTTTTCAACGGACTCCTTCTGTTTTGTTGACCAGATGGTCAAGTTTGGGTCGAGAGGGTCGAGAGTCACAATCAAGGTCAAGGTTCGTCTGATTGGTGAAATTATTCGAGAACGAATTGATGGGTTTTCATGAAGCTTGGAAACCGAAGAGATGATTAACTTAATCAAAAAGGTCCTAATCAACGAAAAGGTCAGAACTACATATCATATCTCAGGTTGAATGTAATACCTTCCTTGACAATTAGCCTAGCATGCGACAATCTTACTAGTTTGTTTTGTGTTACTAAATCCTTATGTCAGATTTATTATAATTAATTTGATTTAAATGCATACTTTATTAATATGTATTTATATGTGATGCGTTCTTCGCTTGTAGATCTGCTATTTTCAAACATTTTAGCATAAAGCCCACAACACACCAAACTGGTGAGCTGGGAACAGCAGAGGCTCTGATTGTCTCATTGATACGTAGGTATTTTTCAGCTGTAGTCTAGTCTCAACATCAGTAAAAAAATGTCAATTTCAAGGCGTACATTTGTAGGCAGCTAGGCTATAGAAGAGAGGCTGGATTGTCCACAGCACACAGATTATGTATCATCTGTTGTTGTTAATATAGTCATGGCCTTTTGTAATGAAGGAATTTAGATGCACTGTTGTCTCTGATTGAGGACTGACTCTTTAATATTTCAGAAGGGCAACCATGTGGCAAAATTAGTTTTTACTGCTTCCAAAATGATGATATATTTTGCTGAAGTCAAAGTTATGGTCAGTGAATGATGATGGTGGTCTGGTAAGGGAAGTACCGCATTGAAAGTTTCTGTACTGGTTTTTGTTAAAAGAAGTGACATTTAGCTGATTATCCAGGCAACTGGGAGGACACATTTACTTGGACTACAAACACATTTCAAAGCATTTGGGATTTTTTTGTGGCACATTGTGGTGTTATTGTTGGCTAGTCCGTCAACCACATAATGGCGATGTCTCCTGTTTGATTGCAACTAGAGACCTGTGAGACCTTTCTCTATACCGTCCTGAATCTGAATAAACCATTTAATCACGGGATCCCTAGTGTCCATTCTGGCCATGCCATGCCATAGCTGAGAATTCAGAGAAAATAACACTTTGTGGGCTCTATTTTAGGTATAGAGGGAGAGGAACAAGTACAGACCCCTGGGAGAGTATATAGGGTTTAAGACGATGACCGATGGAAACCTTTGTATCCAGAAAAGGTTTAAACTTTTTATATATAATAACTTAAGACACTTTGTCTTCCTGAAAATTTTGCAGCGTCTGTTGAATGGATATGTGGTCAGGGTGGCCCCTCCAGTGCTTGAGTATACAGTATGGGTTACGCATACTCTGTGTATAATATGTTGGACCAACAAGCGTATCGCCCATGCTGTCATGCATGCATGCGCTCTTGCCTCTTCATTGTATCTTATTTACTGTCAGATTTTGGGTCGTTGGGTGGGAGGGTTTGTGTTTGTCTTGTAAGTTTGTTTTTTTCCCCCCAGAGAACTAGAAGGGTTCCTTTCTATCATGGACTGTTTATCTTATCCTGTGACAGTCACATTCCTTCAATAAAATAAAATGATGTTAAAATAGAAAGAGCCACGTTGTGAGCTTGTAGATCTGCAATATTTTATTTCAAAAAAATTGATTAACACCCCTACTCTCTCTCTCTCTCTCTCTCTCTCTCCCCCCCCCCCTCCCCCCCCACAGCCTCGGCACCAGTGAGCACCAGCGTGAGTAGACGCCGAGCCCCCTCCTCCGTCACTCCCCTCTCGTGGGAGAAGCGAAACGCCGCCATCATGTCCAGCATCATCATCGACCCTGAGCTGAAGCCTGGGGAGTTCGTCATCAAAAGCCTTTTCGCCGAGTTTGCTGTGCTGGCCGAGAAGAAGATCGAGGTGGTGATGGCCGAACCGCTGGTGAGTAGAGAGAGACACACACACACACACACACACACACGCACACACACTTTCCAGTGTATCCACTTTAGTCTACTGTAGTGTACACGTTGGTAGTAGAGTTGCTCAGAGCCTCTGCCTGAAGACCAAAAGCTTTATCTCCCCGAGCCAAAAGGGAATTCCCTCTTAGGCTAGCGGTTTATTGATTGAATAGTTTATTGAACATAAAGGTAAAAAACAGCAACAGAGTACAGTCAAGTCTCAGTCCCAAAGGGATAGCACCAAAAAAAGTCCTTGTGGTCTTGTTTCAATTTAGGCCCTATATAGGTTAAGTCAAGATGTTTGGCTTTAGTGCTTCTTCCCACGTGGGAGACCTGAGTTCGAATCGTGGGTGCTTCATTTTCCCAGAATGACTTTCGCCAGAATTTGCACTTCGGGTTCATGGCTTACTGTAGTGACACAATGAACATGTCAGTGTCATTTTAATTGTGCGCGTCATGAATGTTACGCTGGGGGGTATTATAACATCTGCTGGAAGCTGTGACACATCCTCACTTTGTTAGGCGGCTCTCCCTCCATTCAGTCATCTTTAGAGTTCTGGTCGGTTCTCTCATTCCACATCTACCTTTCTTTCCCTCCTTAATTTCCGTTTTAGCTGGGCTGCTGTTTGTCCAGCGGGGTGAGGTGTTGGCTGGATGTTGACGGAGGGGCCTATCTCACTGTCATATTCTGCGACATCGTCACCGCCAGCACTGCTCTCCCATTTCTCCTTGCCCTCCAGGCCGCCCGACACCACCGACATCACTGCGCTGTTATGAGAGGAATCCATTCTGCCCCATGACTAGCAACTGACCCTCTCCTCTCTCTATGTCTGTCTGTCTCCCTCTACCCACCCCACCCATTCACACACAGGAAAAGCCCCTGTCCCGATCCCTTCAGAGAGGGGAAGACGCACAATTTGATCAGGTGAGTCCAGCAGTAATAATTTAATGGACAACTTCTTCGTTTGTATCTTCTGACTTATACTTCGTTGCATGCCAGAGTCACATGCTGAAAATTCCCGATCTACAAGCTCACAACGCATCGCGACACGTTGTGAGATTGTACACGTTGCAGGTTTGTATAATTCCTCTATTCCTACTGTACCTCAAGTGTATGAACCCACCACAACCCCCCCCCCCCCCCACACACACACACACACACACACCACCACCCCAACAACACCCAATCAATCCCCTACTCAATGGTCCATCTGTCTCTCATCTCTGACTGGTGCAGAACCCCAGAACAATGGGGCCGCCCTGTCGCAGCAGTGCTTTGTTCAGCACAAACACAAAAAAAAAAGAAAAAAAAGAACGAGGGTAGCGAGCTATAGATCCAGCTGCCTCCATTGTGAGCGAATGAGGCAGAAACGAGAGAGAGTGTGGGCAGAGAGAGAGAGAGTGAGAGAGAATGTGGAATCGCTGTGTCATCCTCAGCAGTAAATCAGCACCGGGTGCTGGAGTGTGTCGTCCTGGCGCCGTGAGGTCAGAGGGAGCACTTGCGTAACTCTAACTCACGCAGCATCCATCACCCTGCACCCACCAGCACACTGTGCCGGCCCCTAAACACACACACACACACACACACACACACACACACATGCACATACAGTACGTACACACAGACCGCATGTTGGAGGTCGGTTCACCTCACATCGCCTGCAATGTGCGACCGGATGTCGGTGTCGCCATCTAAAGCCGATACGATGCTCGTTTCCTGTGTTCTCCTTTCGACCCTTTAGTCACATTCCATCAATTCCACATAGGCTATAGCATTATATTGTCTATGTCGGGTGGAAACCTTTTCAGGAATCAAATAAAATTAATATATAGCAAAAGTATCTAAACACAAAAACACCACAAAATGTTAGAATATGTAGATATGAGGTTTCTGCCCAACAGCAACGATCTATTTCACGGCTACCGTATATCATTCCTTAACACTGCTTTTTATTGCTCCGCTTATCCCAGTACAAGTTAAAGCTGATTTATAATCGGGCCTCATCATGGATGCGATCAAAAGTGCTGATGAGATGTTTGGAGCGCCAGAAAAGCCCGGCAAGCGGGTGGTGCAGCGAGTGCCATTCAATAGGATATCAGGAGCACGCTGTGCTCGACATGTCATCCAACACCACACACACACACACCCCAGGCCCAATCAATAGCTCCAGTATGTCACCCACTGGCCGGGGTCACCTCTGCTCTGCACCCTTTGGCTCTGCACCTTTCATGAACATCACAGCTGGGGAACAGTTCACACCGTGCTTGTGTTTCATAGCATTCTTTGCTTAATGTTGTATATTTAATAACTGATATATAAGACCTGTTTATAACCGTGTCTGAAGGGAAAGCTTCGATGTTTTTTAGATGGCATGCCGTTCTAGACAGATGCTCGGTTTTTTGTTGAAATGGTATCCTAGTTACTCCGAAGCACTAAATGGATCGTCTTTGCAGTCTACTGACCATTTATCCCATTATTTGTTGACTAGGTTCTAAATACCCCTGAAATAATAATATTCTAAATACCTAAGTTGTAATTGTAAGCAACATTGTTGCAATATGTAATTAAAATATGATACATAATTCATTGTAACGCATACAGGGCCCTATTTGTTGTTTTGAGTGGCAGTATTGGCCACACCTCCAGGTCTTACATTATGTCATAAGACCTGGTACTTAAGACACACAAAATAGGGCCCACTGTATCATATTGGATAATTCGATATATTGCTCTGCCCATCCCGTTAGCTGGTGCTCATTTAAAGCCCAGGAAGTCGTCTAGCCCAGACTGACAATGGATGTCCAAAATGCCTGATCATTCCAGTTATATTGATTCAGATGTCATCATAATATAAAATCTGATAAAAAAACAACAACAACATCTTAGCTTTTAAAAGTGCATCACAATCATGCTGCAACTGTACTACGATACTAGTGTTTGCTCTAACTTACTAGAAGTATTGACAAGGCTCCATGATCTGCCATTGTTGTAAAAACAATCAAATAAATCGGTCCTTTGGTGTGAAGGGAGTTAACACTTGCGATGTTTGTTTTCCAGTTAATAAGCTCTATGAGCTCAATAGCGGAACACTGTTTGCCCTCCCTGCTGCGCACGCTGTTTGACTGGTACCGCCGGCAGAGCGGCACTGAGGACGAGTCTTACGAATACAGGCCTCGCTCCAGCACCAAGTCCAAAGGGTAAGGCTTGATTATATAGTTAAGCATGGGCGTCGCATACCAAAAATAGCCAATCTACAAGCTGTGAGCTTGTAGATTGTCTATTTCAGGTGTGCGACAACCTGCATGCAACTAATTATACATCAGGCATGAGGCTGTCCTCGTATAGAAATCACCTCAGTGATTTTGGGTCTCAGCATTATCGTTTTTCTTCAATATCTCTCTCTCTCTCTCTCCTCTCTACAGAGACGAACAGCACCGGGATAAAGACTACCTTTTGGAGCGGAGAGACTTGGCCATAGATTTCATTTTTTGTTTAGTTTCAGTGGAAGTTTTAAAACAGGTGAGCAGCTCGCTGCATGTCTCTGGTCTTGTAGCAGCTCTGTGCCAACGCAGTAAGGCACTACATTATCACTGGTACAAACCAAAACGAGTGGTGGTGGTGTTTCCACATCCAGGCCCTTCCTCTCTGGGGGCCTGTCCAAGGGTCTCTCTGAAATGTTTTAATGTTAATTAACTAATTGACTAATTGATTATCAAAACATAATCAAAACATAGTCAAATAACCAATCAATAATCCTTATGTTGGCCATGGCAAAAAGCTCTTAAACAGTTAAATACTAAATACTCAATCTTTAAGGTTTAAGGTGCTTTATTGTCAAATGTGCATAAGATACTGTACGTAGCAACATTGCAGACAGTAACATTATTCTAATATTATACAGTATATACAGTACACATGTCAAATATACATAATAAGGTACATGGTCAAAATAGAATTATAACAAGACAGAATTAGAGAAACATTTCAACAGATAAAATACCATATTGCAGTGGTTCTCAAACATTTTCATGTCATGGACCCCCACATTGATGTGCATTTGGCCACCGAACCCATTTGAAATTGTATGATTTTTATGCCAGGGACTTTCATAAAAGAAGATTTGTCAACATATGTCAGCCTTTTTCGTAAAGATCCAATCTATAAGCTCACACATAGTGAGCTTGTAGATGAAATAGGTCTTAAGTGTTTACGCAATTCGTCATTTTGCTGGGGACCCACTCGAACTTAATCAAGGACCCCTAAGGGTTCCCAGAACCCACCGTATAGCGCTGAGAACCAGTGCCATAGCATTATACTGTACAGTCAGTGCTCTTCTTTTTCACTTCTCAGTGTGAGCATGCAGGCAGAATGGTAAATAGTCTGTGTCAGGAGCACAGCACACACCGTCCTGCAGGGCTGTCTTCTGAATGTGTTCCCCGGTCCAGGCTCTCTGGCCGTGTCCCCACAGCACACACACTTCATTCCAAAGCACACAGCAGCCCTGGAGACCGGAGCTCCGCTTGTCCTTGGCACAGCTTGTGTAGGGAGGAGGAGGAGAATGAATGGTAGCGAAGAGGGAAGCATGAAGGGGGAGTATCAGTGCTGCAAAATAAGACTAATGATTTAATGCCTGTGTCACAGATTCCTCTTCATCCAGTGCCAGATGGTTTAGTACACGAAGTTCTCAACCTGGCGTTCAAGCACTTTAAGCATAAAGAGGGGTGAGTGTGAAAACACACACACACACACACACACACACACACACAAACACACACAAACAGAAACACATACGTGCATTGACAAACGCACAGTCAACAGACAGACACACACACACACACACTCTCTCGCAGACACACAAATGCACACAAACCCTGTGAAATGGACACAGCGTTTAACCACTTACAGTATTATTTGTCGTACGACAGTGTTGTGTGGCAAAAATTGCAGATATACAAGCTCACACCATTGTGAGCTTGTAAATATTGCACATTTGAAAACATTTTGAGTAAAAAAATGAAATAAAAGGTATTTGTGACTAGGCCGGTCATTGATGAACGTATCAAACATCACTTAATCATTCACTCACTCCATTGTGGGCGTGGCTTTGTGACGGGATGTGCATTCGCTTTATGGCTGTTTGGATAGAGTGCTTTTTATGGCCCATGTGTGACTTTATGATCCGTCCACATCATTAATGCCTCTTAAAGAAAACACATTGGCTCTTTATTAACATGTTCACCACACTGCAGCACTCAGCCAATAGGTTCCTCTGGTTAGCTAGGGTTGGTCCAATCATAACGGCTTAAGGTATTTTTAAGTTGGTTGTGCCTCCAAGCTCATAATATTTATGTAGCAAAAATTGTCCTCGATTAATTCACTATTAATGTGGCTATGTAAATAAGGAAAGGACAGGTACGTGTCACTTAATTGCTCTGGCAATTCCAGCTGGCAGATTTGTCAGACACTGGGAGGCATACTGGAGTTGGCAGTTTGATGGAATGCATTGACGTCAATGAGAGCCAAGCTAACAAGCGTAATGCATAAACTACATTTGAATCAGTGTGACCTTTGTTAGATAATTGGTTCAGGAGAATAAAAGACATTTCACACGTTATCTCTTACAATCTTGTTTTATCGACATGCACATTGTTACTGTCGGATAGTCTTGTCAGAGTGAATACTGCTGAGGCAGAAACGTAGGGAGCTATTTTCGTCAGTGCCTTTAATACCTCTTATCCCTAAAGTTTTTTTTTTTTTACTATTACTAAGATATTAAAAAATTGTTCATCTAGCCGATCAATAAACATGTTGTGATCTTGTAGATCGGCTATTTGAACTATTCCAATTTTATTTTCACAATAGTAAAAAAGGCAAAGCAGTTTAGGGATATGGGGTAAGTAAGGCACTGACGAAAATAGGGCCCTTAGTCTGTGCTCTTTGGGTACCTCAATAAAATTATATTGTGTGCCGTGCACATTGTCGATCGATAAACAAGAGATTAACACTTGATATGTCATCTCAAATTCTACTGACCCGATCTGATAAGGTTCTCAATCATTAAAGATGATGTTTATTCTAAGCTGGTCCAGCCGACTCCCATTTACTTGAATGCATTTCCTATAACTTACAGAGTTCCACTTAGCAAATCCAAACTAACCGTTTAAAAGGGATGTAGTTGGGAGATGGAAAGATGAATGGTGAATCATTTTCCCTTCCACATGGATATTTCAATGTGAAGAATTTTATATGACTAGCAACCCTACCTCCAGGTAAGCCAGTATTAGAAACAGACTATAGCCAATGGTAGAAATTGTATGATGTTGAGGAAGGGGGGTGGTGGCATTGCAAAGATATTGAACATTCCTCTACTAGTTCATAACGTGATAACAACATTCTTCCTGATCTACCAGGTACTCTGGCCCCAACACGGGAAATGTGCACATCATCGCAGACCTGTATGCCGAGGTCATCGGCGTCCTCACGCAATCCAAGTAATATTTTCTTCTGTATACCCACCATATGAGGCCATATATGAATAGCCTTCTGCGACATGTTAAAACGTAAGTGTATCACATTCACTGAGTGTCTTCTTCAGGTTTCAGGCGGTAAGGAAGAAGTTCATCACAGAACTGAAGGAGCTCAGGCAGAAGGAACAGAGCCCCTACGTGGTCCAGAGTGTCATCACCCTCGTCATGGGCATGAAGTTCTTCCGGGTCAAAATGTACCCCGTGGAGGACTTTGAGGCCTCCTTTCAGTTCATGCAGGTAAAAACTCTAGCGACATCCATAGCGTGTGCTCCAAAAAGCATGCGCTAGCTTACGCCAAACTCACACCAGCAGCACCTCGCCTCTTTCTCACTTAACGTCTGACTCAAAGCTTGGCTTTATTGCCGAAAACGGCAGAAGCTCATAGCTTCATAACCTGATTAAAGCTCTATGAATCGGGATTCAATCAGGTAGATGACTGTTGGCTAATCACCTCCACGTATTTGCTCTCAACTGCGCTGTAGCAGGGAACTTTTACTGCTGCTGCCCCCTTTTGTTGAAGCTCAGCAAGCTCGCCGTTGCGCTGCCTCATAAAGCCAGATGAATAACGATCACACACCCACCATACATTGCCAAGAAGTGCGTGTTTGTCTGTGTGTGTATGTGACTGTGTGCGTGTGTGTTGCGGACTTGGCCAAGAGCTGTGAACGGAGCAGTGGCTCAATACAGCAGTAAAAACGCTGGCTCGATGCGCTGCTCATCTCAACATGACGCTGATTTGACCACCTTGTTAATGGAAGATGTCTGGTAATACGCGGTAGTTTACGATCACCTCTTCTATTCCCTTTACATCGCCGGTTAGCGGCCATATGTTATCTATCTATACGACCTGCAGAACAAATTCATGTACCGTCGACAGTCTCCCAACATACAGCAGACTGTAACTGCTGTTAAAACTAAAATTGTCACTTGTCACTAAGACTTTGAGGAAAAACAAATCCCTAGATTTCTGTTCATTTTAAGAACAAATTGTGTTCTCCTGTTTCATGGCTCATTTCATGGCATCATAGATATATTAATGCACTATAAGTGTTAATTTCACTCTGAGAGTCTACAAATGAAACCAAATGGCGTCATTATTAGTCAGACTTGTCACTTGCCTATACAGTACGTGTGACCACTTTGATGAATTTGACCAGGAGATTGTAAAATGTTCCACTCATGTGTGTGTTCCTGTGTGACCACCTCTCCTCCCCCCTCCAGGAATGTGCCCAGTACTTTCTGGAGGTCAAGGATAAGGACATCAAGCACGCTCTGGCAGGTCTGTTCGTGGAGATCCTCATCCCTGTTGCTGCTGTGAGTTCCAGTGCACCTCCACCACCCGCTGTGTTGATTGATTGAATACTTTATTAACATGATTATTAACAGTACAGGTAGTACAGTCAAATGTTATGCTAAAAGGATGACACAAATTCCCCAGGGGGCTTGTTTCCATTGTGGTCCATTATACTCATTGCCCATTGTACTGTCCATTTGTACGTGTTCAGTCAATGTGAGTTAATCCCATCCAGTCAATGTGTAACATGTTGAGTTAAACCCATCCCCTCCCCTCCCCGCTCTCTTCAGGCGGTGAAGAATGAAGTCAATGTGCCGTGCCTGAAGAACTTTGTGGAGATGCTATACCAGACCACCTTTGACCTTAGCTCCAGGAAGAAGCACTCTTTGGTAACCCCCATCTCACTTTTCTCTCCGTTTCCTTTTAAGCCAACCTAATCTCACGTAGACGATCATAGATCTCCGCCGTCATCCATTGAAGTTATAGGGGCTAATACTGGCTGGAAGCTATTTGGAGATTACAAATAATATCTATCTATAAATGCACCACGTCTCTGTCTGTACTTACGTGTGTACGTCTGTAATGCACCTAATTTGACACACACGTTCCACACCCCCACAGGGAGTGCAGTGCCCGGTATCGAGTTAGTCGGACCCACAGTTGCCCAGAACCGCAACAAAAGGCCTCTGCCTGGGGGCCTATATGGAGCTGGCCTGTTCTGACATCACAACACTATACTGTATTTGGGAATGCCAGACACAGAACTCCATATATAGGAATAAAGGGACACAGAGAGACAGATACAGAAATATGGGTATAAAAGGGTATAAAAGGGACACAGACAGATGGATGGAATGGGTACTCTGACACAGGTACAACAGGCATTGCATAGCCGGGTGGGGCATGGATCTCCAACTTCCATCATTACCGACTCGGTGCTCTACAGCCGGGCACTATATCTACGTATATCTATAAAATGCACCATGTCTGTATGTGTACGTCTGTAATCCACGTAACTGGAGAACCGTTCGCTCCACTGACCTCAAATTCGACACACACGTTCCACTGTTCCACACCACCACAGGGAGTGCAGTGCCCGGCCTTGAGTCGGTCGGACCTATGGTTGTCCAGAACCGCCACAAAATGCCTCTGCCATGGCGCTTGTCGGGGCCCAAATTAGCCAATTGATCACCCCTAGATCTCCATAATGGAACTGGCCTGTTCTGACATCACAATGATGTTCTTACATCTGCATAGACTCCATATTTTGGAATGCTTGACAAAGAACTCCATATATGGGCACAAAAGGGACACAGACATGATAACTGGGTTCCAACTTGCATTGTTCCAAGTAGCCCCAGTGCCTACATTAACTCTTTGCATTAAAAATAATGCAAAGAGTTCATGTTGGGACGTTGATATGATTAGTTCTCAAAGCAGTGGTTTTAGCTTTATCAGCATGTTTTCTCCACTGATCTATTGTAGTATTATCTTATTTCATCTCGTTGAATGTAGATGTATTGTAGACATATTGGTGGGCGGAGATCTCTGATAGGAATGTGATCCTTTAGGAATTTAATGATTCCGGTTGCTCAATGTTGGATCCGCATCCAGATCCCAACCCTACTCGTTGATCACACGGCCATGCGGGACTAAATCCAGTCTCTCTCTCTTGGTGATCTCTACTTGCCCTTTTGGTTGGTTTACGCTAACGGCATTGCTCTCCCTCTCCCAGGCTCTGTATCCTCTGGTGACGTGCCTACTGTGTGTCAGTCAGAAGCAGTTCTTCCTCAACAACTGGCACATCTTCCTCCAGAACTGCCTCTCACACCTCAAGGTACAGTAGCAGAGTCATCTCGCAAGTGGGGTCCAGTGACCCCCCCAAGGGTCCCCAGCATAAATGATTTCACTAGCTAGAAGAGAAAACATTTTAAGAATGACTTTGACAGATCATAGGATTCACTTTATCCACTGTTATCCCCTCACCCCCCAAGTATGGGTTTTAAATCTAATCTAACGAAAAAAGTATAATTATCTACAGGTATATATTTTTTTCAAATGGCTGTCTGCAGCCTCATGCTTATCAGTTTAGGGGCCCTTGACGTGAAAGTGTTTGAGAACCACTGGTTTATCTTCTTCTAAATCAGTCATTCTACACCTTTCTATTTCGAAGGGGACACAGTTTGATATGTGTTAGGCCTCTGTTAATTCAACTCTGACCTTGTCCTGTACAAATTGAACTAAATGTGTCCATTTGGTTCCATTTTACAGTCAGGGTTACAGTCCATTTTGGTTCTTGATTATCAGTCATTTAGCTGTGGTGACCCACTGGAAACTCTTTTAAGGACCCCTATTGGTCCCCAACCTCTTTGTTGAAAACCAGTGTGTGGTACCACACACGCACTAGCCTCGAGGCCAACGGATATTGTTAGAGGACACTGTATACACTATTTATTGACAATTAGTTCCTTTTAAAGTGTCTTCACTTCAAGAATTACATCATTTTCAGATTTAAATTAACTACATTTTTCCAATGCATTTTGGAAACACTGAACCTCAGAGGTCTTATGACTCATGATATGAAAACCTTTTATAGAACTTCCTTTTATCCGCAGGCAGCGTAAGCAACACGCGCCCGCTTAAAATAGAACCCTAGTAAACACCTACACTCCTACACTGTTTCAAGTGCCCTAGTTAAAGCATATAAATGCACCAGTGAGATGATGGTATTCCAGGTAAGTTGATACAGTATTATGCTCAATACCGCTTATAGCACAAATAATTTTGATGTCTTTTTTAGCAGGTGCTCCAGTGTTGATTTCGTCGACTAAAACTATGACGAAAAATATTTGTCAAATACCTTTTTTTCACTGACAAAAATTAATAAACACTTAGACTAAATATATTGGCAATTTAGTAAACGAATAAAAACTTTGACTAAAATGTTTAGGAGGGACTAGTGGAGAAGAAGTTGTTTCATGTTTGGTTGCATGCAGGTGTCTCGTTCTGAAAATAGTTATCTACATTCTACAAGCTCACAACATGTCACAGCATGACGCGTTGTGTACTTGTAGATCTGCTATTTTCGGTATGCGGCCAAGTATAAACCAGGCATTACAACGCCATCACGGCCCGCTAAGATACATTTTAGTCGACTAAATGAACTGTATATTTAGTCGACTAAAATCTTATGATATTTAGTATGACTAAAACTAAATCTAAATTTTCTGTCAAAATCAACACTGGTGTGCTGAGTGCTCTGTGGTTCTGGCTCAAGATCACAATGTGCTTTCCCTTCCTCTGGTCACCGGCAGCCAGACCTGGACAGGAATAGCTCATGACCTGTTAATAACCACGGGCAATTTGAAGTCAACTCATGCAGAATTTGCTCTAAACTAGGAAGCCCATTCTATTTCCATCCCTGCTGACCGCTTGAGAAAACGCCACCTCTGGCGGTCATTTGGGATTCATAGAACCATAGCTACATTCGGAACTTTTGCTTTATACTTGAGTTGCGTACAGGTGTCATGCACCAGAAATGGCAGATCTACCAGCTCACACAACACGTCACATTGCAAAGTGGTGCGAGCTTGTAGATCAGCTGCTGTTGTTGCATGACACTGGCCTGCAATGAAAGTATGAAGCTATATGGTCAAATGAACTGTGAAGATGACCATTAGTGCCACAGCGGCTGGAAGCTGCTTCTAATAATTATGCCCCCTGTACTCTGCTCCTGATGGGTGACTGACCAGTGGAATTGTTCCCTGTCAGAGCATTTTCTTGCAGAACACTTTTCAAGACCTCCCCCAAACATTGTATTTAGTTCACTTGGAACAAAACAAACAAAGTGGATGATATGGTTTTACAATGCTGATTGTCAAATTATATCCAACACTAGAATACCGGAATTCCAGTATTCTGCTAATTCCACAACGATATATACTGTAGGTGAAATTAATCCTACAACTTTCAAGAGGTTCCTCGTCCTCCAGATGAAGGGTATCTCACGTGTCACATGTGATGTCAAGAGCTATTTTTGACCCAGGCCTGCTAATGACTCCTTGTAAACCAATCATCACGAACTGATCAAACCGATCCCTCCCCTTGTGCTCTACCAATCACAAACGGATCAAACCGATCCCTCCCCTTTTGTACTACCAATAAAGAACCAATCAAGCCGATACCTCCTCTCGTCCTCTACCAATCATATACTGATCCCTCATCCTCTAGTGGAGCACTGTGTGTCTGGAGTCTCTTGTGGTGTCTCTCAGTGGTGGAAGAAGTACTCAGATTCTTTACTTAGCACAATATAGAAGAAAAGTAAATGTTCTGTATTGTGAATTGTACTTGTCTGTGACAAGTGCAAAAGTACAAATGGTCAAAAAAATTAAAATATCTGATGCAAGCTATGCGATGAGTTGTTTGTTTGCTTGTAGAAGTACAAGATATTGCTTAAGTGGTTAATGCACGTTTTGTAATAATAATTTAAATCTGCAAAATGGCTAGTAACTAAACCTGTCAAATAATTATAGTGGAGTACAAATTACAATATTTGCCTCTGAGATGTAATGGAGTAGAAGTATAAAGTAAATACTCAAGTAAACTACCTCCGAATTGTACAGTAATTGAGTAAATGTACTTCGTTACTTTCCACCACTGGTCTCTGGTATGGATTGACCCTTGTATGACTTGGAGTGTATGTTGTTGTTGTTGTTGTTGGACATTGTGTAATTCTCTCTGTAAGCTCCTTGTGTTGGGGATTCCCTATGGTGTTGTGAATGGTCCCTCTGTGATCTCGGGACAGTGATTTCGTCACATTGTTCTCCTCTACACCCCCCACCCCCTCCACTGTGATTGACACGGATTCCTCCCTTATTGATCACTGTGATCAGTGCCTCCTGTTGTGGTGATTGATTTGTTGTCTTGTGATTCGCTCCCGATCGTTGTGGGATTTCCGGGTTTTAGCAGGTTTAGCCATTCGATTTTTAACCCTGTGAGGGCTCTCGCAAACGTCAAAGCGAAAGGTCTTTGACACTTTTTAATTCAGCAGATTAAGTATTCCTAACAGTATATCCACACAGGGTTAAAAAGAATGCCAACATGGATCAGGAGATTGATTGGACTGTTGATTGAACTCTGGCCCTACACTGTGAAACCCTGAGTGTTTATTTAACTCTGAGAGTTATATAACATGTGACATAATGTCAACTCTCAGAGTTGGATGTAGGGATTCTTGTCTTCAAACTCTTGCATGCACACATTCCATCATGTCGTTCTCTTCGTCCTGTCTGCATCCTGTGCTTTGTGTTCTGTCTCCCTGTGTCTGTCTGTCAATCAATTCACTTGCCCCATAATTAATGCACTTTTTTTTTAATGATTTGCTTTTAGAAATGTTGACATTTATCTGTGTTCAAATGCAGTTTTTCCATGTGTTTTTTTTGTAGTGTAGCAAAATCGGCATCGTAACTGTAAACAGTTGCAGTTAAATCCACACAATTCATCTCACTGAGTGACGGTGGCTGATTGACGTGCTGTTAAAGGAAAACTTTATTGAGTATATGGGTGCAGCAGTTATTCTGATCAATCAATTTAACTATTTATACAATAAATAATGTATTTGAATTAAATAATTTATCCCCCCCCCCCCTTTATTTTAAATACAAATAGCAAACATGTACCGTGAAGTCCGATAGGCTGCAATAACTAATTTCATCCTGTTGTCGCTGTTATAGGCAATTAGTAGATTTACAAGCTTGTTGATCTGCCATTTCTACAATGTTTTCGCACCACACACCGCTGTATTAGGACAAGTATAACATAGAGCATAAATGGTTAACCAGGCAAATGGATTTAGTCGATTATATAAATCTATTCAAATGTCTTCACGTCGATTCATTGAAAAAAACACAAATAACCGTGCGAGAATAATGGATGACTGCAGCCCTAGCTGATTTTCAATCTAAATCCCATTGTTTTGATGCAAAGCGCTCAATAATACGTTTGATAAAAAATGGCAATTTCATGTCGTGATATCGAGTGTGCATTCCGTACGCTCGATATCATGAAACAACACTATATTATTGATCCTCACATCAGAAAAATTACTCTTAGGTTGAAAATCTGTGGTTTTCCTTTAACACTGACAAGAGTTGCGACTGCTCTCGTCATGTTTGTTTTGTTTCTATTGTGTTCTGTCTCTCTGTTCTCCCTGTAACCTGCACGTCTCTCCCTCCCTACACCTCCCCACTATGTCTCCTCCTGTCCTCCTTTTATTTTGTGTTTTTCGTTTGTCCCTCTCTGACGTTCACTGGCTCCAGATGCCATCTAACAACAGCATCCGAAAGCAGATTGAGACGTTGCAGGTGAGTGTGGGGCGGATGGCAGTGATGAAGGGGCCTGGGTGGGTCACCTAGCTTGCCTGGCTAGAAGTAGGCCAGTGACGGGCCTCCTCCTCGGGGTGACATAATGACATCTCAGAAAGAGTCACTTCATTATGGAGAGAGAATAGAGGAAGATGCTTCCTAGTTGCAAATGTTTTCCAGATTGCAACGTGGCTTTGTTCTTTTTCCTCTCAGCCACTCTGCTTTTGTGTCTCTGCATCAATAGCTTTGCTGACCTGTGTGTTGTCGCAAAGTAGAGCACAGTGCTGTTGTTTCTGTCAGTAGAGTGGACACACACAAACACACCCACCCACACCCTCTCCCTGTTCCTAGAGAGGTTCCTTGATCAGAGATCACAGGTTCATTTGGATATCAAGGTGTTTGGTGTTTTTGCAGTCTGCTCTCTCAGCTGTGCGTGTGTGTGTCTGCGCGCGAGTGCACATGCGTGCCTGTGTGTTTATGTGTTTTAGAGGTAGTACAGTCGAAGACCGTTCCGTCCTGATCTGTTATCGAGTTTCCCCTCTCGCCACCCCGCGTCTCTGCATTCACGTCTCCCGCTGCCGTTGGGGAAGGGCACAGCGGCAGCTTTTTCAAAGATTCCATTGTGTCCTCTGCAGTGTGTTTACACTGGACTGTACACTGTGTCTGTTTGTGTTGCACTGGGGCTGCTTGCCTCCTCTCTGCGGTTCGGTCAAGACGGTGACCGCTCTCCAGACATACAGCACGGTGCTTAGCTGTCCGGTCCAGCGTAGAATGCCGTCTAAATCAGTTCTCAAGATTTGAAATGGCAGATGTACAAGCTCGCAGTGCGGCATGAAGTGACACGCTGGGAGCTTGTAGATCTGCTATTTTTGAATAGCCAACACCAGAGCCATAGAGTAGGACAGAGTTACGACAACTCTGTTCACTTCATGGAGCCAGTCCAATTGCGGCCCTTCTCCATAGACTAGCATTGCGAAGAGTGACAATGTCCTGGACCGGAAGTTGGCAGAATGCACTGGACTCAGGCAACAGCCCAGCTTTAATGGTCTTAAATCTTAGATCGTTTTTAGTAATAGTACAACATAAACATTACAGAGACTTTAGTTATCACTGTATAATTCTTTAAAACAGTTGTCATGTTGCACACATGACTAAAAGCGCTCGAGGGGACACGGTGGCACAGTTGGTAGTGCTCTCGTCTCACAGCTAGAAGATCCTGGGTTCGATTCCCGCTCGGGACGCTGTGGGTGCTGGCGGCGTGTTTCCTCCTCTGCGTCCTCAGTGCCCATACCCGAAGGCGGGGTTGGCGAAAGGGCCTTTCTGTGTGGAGTTTGCATGTTCTCCCTGTGTCCACTAGGGTAGGTACCCTCACAAAAACATGCAGTAATCCTGGTCTCTAAACTGCCTCCCCCTGGCCAGCCGTGGCGCCTGATGGAGGGGAAAGGAACTGGTTGGAATAACGTGTTCCTTCCACTCGCTACGTCCAACCAGGGAAACTCCCAGGTGTAAAGGAGCAACTTGGACACTCAGGCATGAAGGAAGCATGAGTTCAAGTCTGTTGCTCTCTCCATGTCCCCCATACTGTATATGGGGACTAGGTTAGCGGAGGGTGTGTAGAGCCCAGGATCACATTAGATAATTGACACAGGTGAAAAATGGGTTACAAAATTGTGGGATGTCGTAAGTTAACTCTGTCTTACTCTATGGATCTGGCCAACACAAAATCTAAAATGACACTGATGCTTTCCCGGGTTTAATGGGAGATGCTAAAGCCTGGTTTCTGCTTGGTTGCACACCTTGTCCCACACACACCGTGCGAGCCGCTACACCAGTGCACAACCAAGTACAAGACAATCTTAACTTGTACATGAAATGCCTGTACGCTACACCATTACCTCATTTCAGCTTGTATGCACCCTTCCTTTTAGACTAGAGTCAAATCGAACAATACCCCTGAAATCCAGAACAAAAAATGGAGAACAAGAAATCCCCACAATAGTTTCTGCTGGAATTAATAGGCTAATATGTTATTAAATTACACTTTCAGGGCCAGTTTCTGGCTTACAAAAATGCCACCCACTCTCACACACGCACAGAATCATTTGAATATTTTGCCCCCAGATTTTTACACAGAATGCACCCTTCTATAATTTCTTAACATTCCTACACTACCCCTAAGGTCATGAGAATCATGCATTTCAATAAACCAGAAGTTTTGTTATGAACAGAATTGTGGCTCATGTCTCCTCCACTGCGGCTGAAAAATAGGTTTTGCGTTGTCCATGATCAGCTGCTCAGAAAGACATTTAACTACATCAGACCTCTTTAACCCATGTATCCCAAATGTTAACATAAATAGCAGATGTACAAGCTCGCAGCGTGGCATGAAGGGACACACTGTGAGCTTGTATATCTGCGTTTTGAATAGCCAACGTAAAAACCTAAAACGACACGGGTGTTTTCCCGGTTTCAATGGTTGTCATCTCACAGGTGAGTAATGACCAGCTGTAATATGTCGAGGTTCTTAATCTCGTGTCTCCCATCGGCAGAACAAAGATCCCAAGATGTCCCGCGTGGCGCTGGAGTCGCTCTACAGACTGCTGTGGGTCTACATTATCAGAATCAAGTGTGAGAGCAACACGGTCACGCAGAGGTCAGTGCTTACTAACGCAACGCATCCTCGTGCTTCATCCATGCACCGCCATGCGACATTGTCACACACTAGAAAATAACCAAGCCACAAGCTCACAACGCATTGTGAGCTTGTAGTTTGTCTATTTTTGCCACACGACACCATCATATGATGTAGAAATCGGGCTTCATGTATCAGATGCTGTGGAAAGGATGTGATTGTTCACCATGGAACACGTCCTCTCTCTCCCTGTTCCCCCAGTCGACTACTCAGCATCGTTTCAGCACTTTTCCCCAAAGGTTCTCGCAGCGTGGTTCCCCGGGACACGCCGCTCAATATCTTCGTCAAGATCATCCAGTTCATAGCTCAGGTACAGTAGGACGCCCATTAAGATCATCCAGTTCATAGCTCGGGTACAGTAGGACGCCCATTGTCTGGTTGCTTGGATTGTGAACAGCTGAGCTTAAAACTGAGGATGAACTAAAACAATTGCCGGTCTGTTCCTCGCACAGGAGCGGCTGGACTTTGCTATGAAGGAGATTATCTACGACCTGCTGTGCGTGGGAAAATCTCACAAGACCTTCACCATCAACCCAGAGGTAAAAAGTGGAAAGATTGAATCCATATCATATGTATCCATATCTCTCTTGCTCTCTCTCTCTCTCTCTTCTTTTTGTTGAAACTAGAAAACAATAATGGAATAAAGATTTTTCATCAGTGAAATTGGCGCTGCTCTTGGCTTTTGGGTGGCGCAGGGGTAAACGAGCTGTGAAACTCTTCTGTCGGGTGAAAAGAAGCAGCTGGCGACGTCATGTGTATTGGGGTATACAAACCGTAGTATACAACAGAGACTACATGGGAGATTTAGCATAACGACCAAACGGGGACTGTTCTCTCACCAAGAGGTCTTGTCTGAGTCTATTTGCTTGTGTGTGTCTCCTCAGCGGATGAACATCGGCCTGCGTGCCTTCCTGGTGATTGCAGACAGCCTGCAGCAGAAGGATGGCGAGCCCCCCATGCCGACCACGGGGGTCATTATGCCATCTGGGAACACCCTGCGTGTCAAAAAGATCTTCCTCAACACCACGCTGACTGACGAAGAGGCCAAGGTCATAGGTAGGCCTTAGTGCTTTCAGTGTGTCTGTCCTGTGTCTGTGTTTAATGGCCGATGCATTTCTGATGGAAGCCCATATGGTTTGACCAAACATTTTGTTTTATGGGAGGGAGGGGGGCAGAACACATCCATCAAAGCTGTGTTCAGACACAACTCAGGTGTCAGACACAAGGCAAGTGTCTTGAATACAGCTTAGTAAGGGCAGATGTCGACCCCGCCCGCTCACCTCCGCCCCACCCCCTCCTGGTGCTGCGGCCATCTTGGAAACTAAACACAATATAAACAGTGGGAGTGGGGTGGGGCAGAGAAAGGCCCTTATTCCCAACAGATCCCCAAACCTGTTGTTATTTGGGAGCGCTGGTTTCAGTTCAGTCAACCTTCTCTTGTGTGTTGGCTGGTGAGATGCACCCTAGTGAGACAGATATATACTTCACCCCTCCAACAGTATTGCGTGCTGAGAACACACATAATGTCGCATCACGGATGCTCCACTGTGAGCTTGGAGTTCTGCTGTTCTCACCCATTCTCTGGGCGCAACACTTTTGCACGGCTGGGTATAATTTAGGTTTGAGGGGCTACAGCTGTGCGATCAAGCAGCCGTGATCATCATAGGAACCCCATCTGCGACTGGAGATGGGGTTTGGTGGGACAAATGCTTTGAGAATCGCTATTATTTATTACACAGAAGTTGACACAACATAAACCAAGGTATATATTTCAAGAGATCACAGTAAACATCCACCCTAAACCATCTTCCACACTGGGAGGAAAACAGCATCTGAAAGTTGCATCTAATGAGCGATCAGTTTCGTTTGCCCGCAACCTGTGCGGTGCGCGCACATACAGGTTCTTATCAGTGAGACATTCTGTACTGGATAAATTAACACTTTTCGGCTTTTGCTGTGTGAATTGTAATGACATGTATTTAATAAATGTTTGCAGGCATGTCGCTGTACTACCCACAAGTGAGGAAAGCCTTGGATAACATCCTTCGTCATCTGGACAAGGAGGTGGGTCGCTCCATGAGCATGACCAACGTGCAGATGTCCAACAAGGAGCCAGAGGACATGATCACGTATGTTAACCCTCTACCATGCTTGAACTGTCTAGTTCCCAGGGCTCGTAATCCAGAATAATGCATAATCCATTTGTCGTGTTCCAGGGGTGAGAGGAAGCCGAAGATCGATCTGTTCCGGACGTGCGTGGCGGCCATCCCCAGACTGATCCCGGACGGCATGAGCAGACAAGACCTCATAGAGCTTCTGGCCAAGTAAGAACCACTCCCCCTCCTTCTGTGTTTTCAGCTACAGACCCAACAGAGGAATTTGCTGTCTCGCTCTTCCTCTTCTTACATTTATTTCAAAAGATCTTCATGAATGCATTGCTGCCGACTGCACCACTGTCTGTCTGCGGTTAGATCTTCACACACTCCAGGACCACTGGCTCTATTAACTCTGCATGTGTCCAATACGATCTGATTTCGTTGCTTTCGGGTGGAAACCTGCCATGACCAAAAGCGTTACTTTTGAGTAAATGGAAAAAAGAACCTGTGTTCTACTGGATCCAGTGTAGTTATTTATTCACAAGCTCTTGTTAATACTTTTCATTGGTTCAATATTTCTAAAATCCCACAGAATAGCTGATCTACAAGATCACATTATCACAATGCGTTGTGAGCTTGTAGATAATCTATTTTTTACATTGGTAATTTGTACATTCATTTACGATAAAATATAAAAGAAATATGGAAATCTTTCTGCCCAACAGCAATGATTTGTCATCTGATGGTGCTAAAATGCATAAATCCAGGATTAGAGTCAAGTTTAGTCAAGTATTCAAACAAACTGCAAAAGAAGCACATTATAAAGGGACATTTGAATACGATTAAAGTTATTTAAAATAGTATATAGAGTGTGGCGTTACAGTGCAGCACAACATGAATGAGGAATAAAAGGTAGTTAAACCAGAACAGATTTGTTGCAGAGTAAGCAGACCTGCTCTTTACTGCCACTTTGTTCCAGATATTTGGTACATAAAGACTTAATGCTGCTTAAGAAGGTGGTCACAGACACGTTTATCTCTACGTGGCAGGCAACTTGGATTGTAATTTAAACTAGCACGGAATGTTTGTAATGGCAATGTATGAACCACTTAAATCCTATTCATATTGGGTCTCTACTCTATACCAAGGGGTCTATGCATGGTCCCATAGCGATGCTAGGGTTCATGTGGCCAACGGCAGGTGTAAACGGGCCGGTCTCTCTCTCTTCCAGGCTGACCATCCACATGGACGAGGAGCTGCGTGGCCTGGCCTTCACCACCCTGCAGGCCCTGATGGTGGACTTCCCGGAGTGGCGCGAGGACGTCCTGTCGGGCTTCGTCTACTTCATCGTGCGCGAGGTGACGGACGTCCATCCCACGTTGCTGGACAACGCCGTCAAGATGCTGCTGCAGCTCATCAGCCAGTGGCGCCAGGCGGTCCAGAGCAGCAACAAGGTGGGTCCACAACCTAGGCTCTGTGTTTTGGGCTTTTGGTTTTGCTGTGTTAACCCAATTAGACCTGGAACACATCTGTTTCACTTTAGCGCTTAACCACATTAACCTTTATTTGATACTTTAGCTATTGAAAAATAGCAGATATACAAGCTCCGAGCTTGTAGATCAGCTTTTTTTTTTATCGTGAAAATGTGTGCAAATCTTTGAATATATATTCTTTCACAGCAAACGTTAACTCATATCGTTGCTTCTGAGGGGTCCCTAGAACAACATATATCCAGATGGAGTTCGGCGGCCAATTAAATTACATATAATTGTTTGGGTTATCGAACATGAAATAGTGTGAGCACCACTAACATACAGTAGAACCGTAGGTTTTTCAGTAAACTCTCGTGATTTAGAAGACATTTTGTAGCATGTGGTCTCGTGGGTCTCCATGTGTTAAGTCTGTGCTCTGGTGTCCAGCAGGCGCCTGCAGGCAGTGGCCCGTCTCCGTCTCTGTCCCTGGAGCGAACCCCTCTGCTCAACGTGCTGCACGTGGTGGAGGGCCTGGCACTGGTGGTGCTGTGCAGCTGCCGGCCCGCCACCCGCAGGCTGGCCGTCAACGTGCTCAAAGAGGTCCGCGCCCTGCACACAGCGCTGGGCCTCGCCAAGGTAAACACAACCACATCTACATCCTCTATTTCTCTCTCTGTTTTATAGCTGTCAGGTTTAATTGTGAATATATACTGTATACATATATCTTTTTTTTTCATGGTAACATTGTTGTATTTGTAACAGTACTTTTTCTGACCTTTTTCAATCTCACCCCTGATGACAGAAATGTAGGGTAAGTCTTGTTGTTGTTGGTGTTGTTGTTAAAATAAGTGTTCAATTGCTTCATATTCTGTTTGTCTCTCCAGCTCTTGATTAAACAGAAAATGCATTTTTGGTTGGGATAACACTTTTAGTGAAACTGGAAGTGATTACATTATAAAATGAAGATTGACCACCCACCTGAAAATGTATGTTCTGTTTATTAAATGGCTGGAGAGACGGGGAGACCCATGTTACTGAACAAACACTATACAGCAATGATTACTATCAGAAGTGCATTAACCTTTTAGAAAAAAACATATCACTTACTGTACCCTACCTCTAACACTTTTAAATCACCTCTGTGTAGTCTCTTGTAATGTGTACTTAATGCCTGTCTGTCCGTCTTCCAGGGGGATGAGGAGTTGGCCATTGACGTCATGGACAGATTAAGTGCATCGGTGCTGGAGAGCTTCATTCATCTCACAGGAGCTGACCAGGTAAAAGTACACGCTCACTCTCTCTCTCTCTCTCTCTCTCTCTCTCTCACACACACACACACACACACACGCGGACTACAGAAGTGGTTCTCAAAGTGGAGTCCGCAGACTCCGAGGGGTCTTTGAGGAGGTTCCAGGGGATCCCTAGCATAATGAGGAACAGTTTAAACAGCTATTTAGATATTAAAATAGCTGATCACGTTAGATCTGCTATTATTGAAGAACTTGTCTTTTACACATTAATGGTCCCCGGCTCAAAAATCTTTGCTAATGGTGCTCGGCCACTAATGTGTATCAACTTGGGGGTCCTTGACGTGAAACAGTTTGAGAACCATGCAGACAACATGGGCCTCACTCCTCTCCCCTCTAACCCCACACCCCCACAGACCAACCTGCTGTACTGCCCCGGCGGAATCGACCTGCAGACCCTGGCGGAGTGGAGCTCGTCTCCCATCAGCCACCAGTTCGACGTGGTGAGCCCCTCGCACATCTGGGTGTTCGCCCACGTCACACAGGGCCAGGACCCCTGGGTCATCAGCCTGTCCAGCTTCCTGCGCCAGGAGCACCTGCCCAAGCACTGCCCCACCGCCCTCAACTACGCCTGGATGTTCGCCTACACCCGCCTGCAGCTGCTGTCGCCACAAGTTGACATCAAGTATGTCTGCTCTGCGAGCGCGTGTGTGTGTTTGTTACACCAGTGCTTTTGTATATGTTTTAGGGGCTCAGGAAATGATCATGTCGCCTAGTGTCTTTAAGACGTTCCTTAACAGAGCTTTTAGATCCTGTTTGCCAATTGCTCTGCCCTTAAACTAGGTCACCTGACACAGAGGTGACAGGTTGCCGCAGCCCTATAAATGTTTCAACAACTTCACTCCATTTTTAAAGCTGCAATCCTTACGTTTTATGTCTGTCTTCTCCCTCTCCCGATGGAAAGAGGTAACTGCAACGATGTGCTACAACACTAGCGGTGCGTCTAGTGCAGAGGTCTTCAACAGGAATCCTTATAATAATTGGTGAACATTCGGCTAAAATAGCAAATCTGCAAGCAATGCATTGTGAGCTTGTAGATCTTGTAGATGTTCAGTGAAGAGATTTGGTTCAGAGAGAAAACAGGATTGGGCCAAATACACGTGATGTCATGCACTATGACGCGTGAGGAAATCTTAAATGTGTATGTTAGCCTGAATTAGGGTGGAATACAGCCACCCTCATTTGGACAGTAAACGACACCACACACTTTAGTAGTCCATAATGTACAGTACTCTGTGTACAACGATGTCTTGTTGTAGAACAGATCCCTTCAGTACCGCCGATACAAAACATTTAGCATCATTTGGCATGACACTGCTCCTCGTTTTCCTTCAGATTGACCAACACTTGGTCATAAACATCTAGGAGCTGCTGCTCCTGAAATATGAGCCAGCTGGGAGATGTTGCTTTATGTGTAGACTCTTTGTGCCAGAGGTTTAGAAGCAGATCTTTGGCCCGTGCACTTAGCTGGAATGACTGTGGTTGCAGACTGTGGGTGATGTCATCCTATCTGTCTGTCTGAATGTGCCCACACGCCGTTAATGCCACCATCTTGTGGATTATGTCACTGCAGCCCACGTCCATTGACTAGACTTGACTCAACTGTGCTTCCTTCATATTTTTGAGAGGATAAATTGCAGGATGCCTTCAGGTTACACCTGGTGTCCCTATTCTAGTCCCTATCCTAGTCCATAGGCAATACATTTCCAAAACAGTGAGATGAACAGATCTACTAACTCATAGTGTGTCACAATGCGTTGTGAGCTTGGCTAAGTGGTATTTGTTTTACATTGGTTCCACCGATGTAATTGATAGTTGATACATGGTTAAAAGTCACTTTATAACTGCTATTGTATGGGTCTTTAAAACAAATCTACCTGGGGTGCAAAGTAGCGATGGGTCCGATTAATCGATTATCGTTGATAGGACCCGAAATCGATTATGAAAATTAATAATCGATAATCGTTTTTTTGTTTTTTTTTCGTAAAAAAAAAAAAAAAGAAAATCTGTTGGAAAGGCAATATTGTCATCCAAACAGGACAGGGCTATAGGCCTACCAAAGTGTGCCTGGGATGTGTCTGTGTAGCTGCATGACTGAGAGGAGTGTGAGTGGAGATTGATTCCAATCAAGATACAGGTTTGGAGGATTTAGCAGGTGTTGGGAATTTACCTAATCAGGCCTAGGCTGGGGTTGCTATGGTGATCAATTGGATCAACAGTGGTCCAGGGACCACCAGTGGTCCTCATTTAAAAGATGGAGTTAGTAACCAAATGGACCCTTATTAACTCTCAAGAGTTACAATTATTATTAATCAACTACATCAGGGGTTCCCAAACTTTTTTGACTTAGGTACCCCTTGGGGGGAAGATTTCTTTTTATTTGTAGGGTTCATAAATTAAAAAAAAATAATATATATATATATTTTAAAAAAAAAAGCCCCCCCCCCCCCCAAATTCGATTAATCGATTAATCGTTAATATTGAATTATACAAATCGATTTTCATTTTGGACACATTTACACATCCCTAGTGCAAAGCAAGATGTCTTGCTCTTGTTATTCATCTCTTCACACCTCATATATGACAGATTATGCCATTTTGACCTTGACTTTTCAACTTTGAGGTTGATGAAAAAATGGCCAGCAGGTGTGAAGTTTTATTAATCACATACGCAGACTATGACGCAGGAGTGATTACATTGATGGGGAAATATTATGTTGCATCTACTGCAGATATATTAAAGTATCAGACTACTCACTCCACATATTCACTGTTGTACCATGTAATATCATGCTATGACAAGTTTCACTATGCCTAATACACAGTGATGCTACTCTGACTACATACTTCCATGTGTTGCACCAATGCTTTTTCAGTCCTTATAAAGTATTGTTACCCTAGTGTCTGCAGCCATACCTACCAGGGAATTGTAATTGGTCTCTGTCTGTGTGTCTGAGAGAGCGGATCGTCAGATTCTCAAGAAATATGGAGGGAATGATCAGTAGGCTGCCCTGAAGACATGATTACGTTTTGGCTTGTAAACGTCAAAGGCCAACCTTTATATAGCCTAGTACACACACACACACACACACACACACACACACACACACACACACACACATGGGAGAGGCCTTCTGGTAATCGGCCACCTTTTTGCACACTGGTCTGGAAGTGTCCCTGAGCAAGGCACTTAACCCCTAACTGGGTGCTGTATTAATGACATCCACTGCTCCTAATAGTAACATGCAGTAAAGGCCATCAGGATCGGGAGTCGAACCCGCAGCACACTGCCAGACTGGATTACCAGCCAAGGTGCCTGGACCGCTGAGCCACGGCCCAGGCCTTATTTTCCTTTTTTTAAGTAATTTTTCGAGAGAGATACTGTAGTAGAGAGACAGGAAATGTGGAGAGAGATTAGGCACATGGCATTCAGCAAATGGTCCCTCTGGCCCGGAATCAAACCGGGGACTCACTGATTAGGTTGTGTCGAAACCCAATCACTTGCCTATCGTATCGCCATTAACATATACATTCCAGGAAATGTCGTAACCACTTGAGTCATTTTCTGCTTCAGACATGTCATTAACCTCTCCGTTCCTCCCCGCAGCAGCCCCATCAACGCCAAGAAGCTGAACAGCCTGAGCAGCAACAGTGACTCCTATGTGGGTCTGTGGAGGAATTACCTGATCCTCTGCTGCAGCTCCGCCACCTCCTCCAACTCCCCCTCCTCCTCCTCCTCCTCCTCCACCTCGGGCTCCGTCCGCTGCTCCCCGCCTGAGACGCTGGCGTCCACGCCGGACAGCGGCTACTGTTACGACTCGAAGGTCAGTGCCGTGTGTGGCAGCAAACGACAGCATCAACCTTAAGGTTTTATCACTTTGTTGTTAAGTAGGCTTTAAGAATTAATTATATTTTAACATATAATATATACACACATATATTTCTCCAGTGTAAAGGCCCTGGCATACTCAAAAGTGTCACGCGAGTCTGCCTGTTCACATCGTCTAGTTTATTTAAAAACAGACTTGTGTGAATAGAATGGTCAAATAAATGAAAACGAACGTCCTCTTTAGCCGTGGAAAAACAATGGCTGCTTTCAGTGTGTCGAGACCTTAAGGAAAATAATCTAATGAACATTTTCACTTTTGAGTTAAATCCACCTTCTGGATGTGTGTGTGTTGTATATAGATTGTTGGCACTCCGTCCCCCTCATCCCTGTTCAAACACGTGGTTCCCATGATGCGCTCTGAGAGCATGGACATCACAGAGTCTCTAGTCCTGGGGCTTGGCAGGACCAACCCCGTGGCCTTCAGGTAAACACTGCTCCAAGACTAACTAAACACATGCTGGATTTTGATCTACATCAATTTCTCACCCTGTGAAGTTTTGAATTCTTTATTTTTGTTGAATTCCTTCATGGTGAATGAAGGGTCCAAAAAGTAAATAAAATATATAAATGCATGTTTTTGTGTTATTTGTAAAAGAAATCCAAATAAAGTACTGATCATAATAAAAAAATAATCAAAACATTTTTGCTGAAACACAACTATTTAAAACACTTCCTGCACAAATGAGGAGTGCACGTCTGCTCTTCTATTTCATGCCTGAGACTGTTTATTGTGGGCTCGCCACAGCGAGCACACACTAGTTATTGCCAGTTTATATTTATTGTGGGCTCGCCACAGCGAGCACACAATAGTTATTGCCAGTCTATATTTATTCCGCTTCTTCATTATTCCAATTTCCGCTCTTTTTTTTGTCACGTAACTACTTCCGCATACTTTATACTAGAAATTTAGTTCAAACTTCAAACTGTTCAGCTCTTTGCAGTTATTTATGCTTGTTTTTTGTTTTTTTTACAAAGTTTTATACTTTTTATACTTTTTAAAAACACGACTCTGGACTTTTTCGTGGTTCAAACCGTATTCGAATACGTTAAACAGTTTTTAAAGTTTCAAGTTTTCAGTTCAATCGCAGGCCGTTTCGCCTAATTAGTGCCAACTTAGAGTGCGGGGCTTCTTTGACTAGAGTGTGGAAACTGAAATTCTTTCCTTGAAAATTTACCAAACAAATTGTCGTCCCGGCCAAAATATTCATTTTACACGCATGTTCTTTGGTCATTTTGTAGCCACACATGTCCTCTTTCACACAATGTGACCACCAAAGCACAGAGACATACAGAATGTGAACTACGGCCTTTGAAGTGACACAAATACAGTCAAGCTGCTCATTGACCTCCATTGTATAATTCTTACGAGGAAATTATCGCGATGACAATTCTTAACTCGCTCTTATAACCACATCGCCCATGGTGTACCTCAATATCTCAGGCCACTCACAGCGAATAAAATATTTGCATTCGACTTTTACGTTTTGCGATAGAGCAATTTGTTCGGGCATAGTTTCCCCCATTCAGGACCATTGAAATCTCCCAGTCATAGTGCTGGCAGTCTTTTACACTTCCACAGCTGAGACATATAAGGGCTTAATTACAGGGCTGAAATTAAAGTTACAAGATCTCAATGAGTTGCTCTGCGATACCTTGTGAGCTTGTAGGTCTGCTATTTGTGCAATTGGCTGGCCTTTACACAGCTCTCGCAAGAGCACACACACACACCCTGTCTTCCTATTGGCTGGCCTTTACACAGCTCTCGCAAGCGCGCGCACGCACGCACGCACGTTTATAAAAAATAAACTTTAATAAAATGAAAAAATATATTGAAAAAAAAAAAGAAAAAAGAAAAATTGATAAAAATTGAAAACAATTGAAAAAAATTGGAAAAATTGAAAAAAATATTATTATTTTTTAAAGACTTAAAGAAATTGAAAAAAAAGAAAATTGGAAGAAAAAAAACCCACTTACATTTCTTTTTTTTAAACATTACTTTAAAATAAAAAATAAAATAAAAACTTCAAAAAGAACTTCAAAATTAAAAACTAACTTTTTTTAAACTTAAAAAGCTAAAACTTAAAAAAAAACTTTGAATTAAGAACTTAATATTATTATTTTTTTACATTTAAAGAAAAATCTTAGACCATTATCAATAATCATTGTGTTTATGCTTTTAAAGATAGGCCTATATGCTATTTGAACCTTCTTTTTACATGTAAAAGTATGCTATTCAATACAATTTCTGTTAAGCTCATGAATGCTTTTATATGTATAATCCATTGGATTGACTCTTTTTTTTTTTTCTTTTTTACCTTTTCTTAATTCATCAATAATACATTGTAAAGCATTATTCATACATTACAAATCATTAGTAGACAGTAATACTTTACTTACTTTATTCTGCCACTTTTTGGGCATCATACTACTTCCACATACTTTATTCTGCTTTATGCAGTTATTTATGCTTATTCTTTTTGCATTTTTATACATTCTTTTTTTAACTTTTCCTTCAGCTTTAATACATTCTCTACTGTACATTATATACATTGCGTCTTTTGGCGAGCCCACGCAGTTTCTGCAGGGAACTGCTTTCTAGTTATTATATTATTAATTATTCCTTAAATTCTATATGAACTAAAATGTAGAGGTCATGACAGTGTGACATGTTAATTTGTCTTCCAGAGAGTTGATCGAGGAGCTGAACCCCATCATAAAAGAAGCTTTGGAGAGAAGACCTGAGGTGAGGACCGCTTCAATCATCTCTCAGGTTCTAGTCTTGCTGTTCTGCATGTTGGCATGTTGGTCAGTTTGCATGTGTCCTAAAACAACCACCCAACCATGGTCCGTTTGCAGAACATGAAGCGACGCAGGCGACGTGACATCCTCAGGGTCCAGCTGGTCCGGATATTTGAGCTACTGGCCGACGCTGGAGTCGTCAGCCAGATGTACGTGGTGAAACCAGAACAAAATATGCCTCTTACCATTCTTTGATTGATTTATACCTCATTCGAAATAGCTGATCTTCAAGCTTGTTGATCTGCTATTTCCGGCGTGCAATGTCAGTGTACGGAGGTGTATAAATAGAATTAAGCTGCCGTTCTTGACCGTGTTGTTTGTCTGTGGTGGTGTGTGGATGCAGAGCCAGTGGAGGTCTGGATGGGGAGAGCCACTCCCTGAACAGTAGCCTCTTGGAGTACGTTGATCTGACCCGACAGCTGCTGGAGGCCGAGAACGACAAGGACTCTGACACGCTGAGGGACATCCGCTGTCACTTCAGTGCCCTGGTGGCCAATATCATTCAGAATGTTCCAGGTACGTCTGTCTCATCCACCCATGTCTGTTTGTCTCACTACAGTGAGCTGTGTTGGATGCTAGCTCTTTTCTTTTACTTTTCTTTGGCCAAGATTTGTAGTTCATAGTCGTTACACCCCATCTGTGTCATTTATAGGCCTCTGTCCTTTATAGGCCTCTCTCCTCTGTAGCCAAGCATATAGTGTTCATTGTTTGTGATTAATCTCAGTCTAGGAAATGCACCACAATTTTCTGTGGCACTACATATTTATCCTTTCTCACTTATCTGTTCCTATTTGTATGTAAAATATGGGGATTGCCCGCACAGAGTACACAACACTGATGTTGGTCTACAAAGCACCCAAAGGTATAGCACCCCCAAAGTATGATCCCCCCCCCCCCCCTGCTCGCTCAGCTAACACAGGGAGGCTGGCAGAACCCTCACTGGCTCCACACGTCCCAGACTCTTCTCCCTTCTGGCTCCCAAACTATGGAATGAACTCCCCATTGCAATCAGAACTGCAGACTCACTCCCAAACCTCCGCCGTAGTCTGAAAACCCACCTCTTCAGGCTCCACCTTAGCCTGCAGCACTTGCCGTAGCACTTGCCCTAGCCACGACGACCTTGCAGGCGTATGCAACGGCTAAAATATGTAATAGTAGATAGAACATTATGTAGACATAGCATTCTATAGTGTATACTTATAGTTTCATTGTACAGATATTCTCCTTTTCTTAGCTTGCTTATGATCCTGTGACTATTTTTATGCATTTGATGATTACCATGTGGTGCTGTTGCTTACTCTATTATTACCTTGTGGTGTTCTTGCTTACTGTGAGTTGCTCTGGTTTAATGGCGTCTGCTAAATGCCTAAATAGTAAAGTTACTCTCTCATGTCCTGTATGTGATGGTTTTGTTTCAGTGCATCAGCGGAGGACCATCTTCCCCCAACAGTCCCTGAGACACAGTCTGTTCATGTTGTTCAGCCACTGGGCCGGACCCTTCAGCATCATGTTCACCCCCCTGGACCGCTACAGCGACCGCAACATGCAGATCAACCGCCACCAATACTGTGCACTCAAGGTACGTTTTTTTTAACTACCCCAATAGAGCGGCGCAGTCCCTCCCCCTTTCAGAACAACGAACGGCCCAGGAAAAGAAATGCAATGCATTCTGACCATAGGATTTTCTTTAAGTATTTATATAAAGACTGTTACGCCGCGGACAAAGCCAACTCGGATCGTGACAAATCATGACAATGAACACAATATTTTGGGTCGATCAAATCATTAGAAAGAAGAAAATAAAGGCAGGAGACAACACTATTTGTTTTGTTTTTCTTCTTATAAATTATTTGATCGGCCCAAAACATTGTGTTCATTGTCATGATTTGTCACAATGCGAGTTGGCTTTGTCCACGGCGTAACCGTCTTTAAATAAATACTTAAAGAAAATCCTATGGTCAGAATGCATTGCATTTCATTTCCTGGGCTGTTCGTTGTTCTGAAAGGGGGAGGGACTGCGCCGCTCTATTGTGGGCATGTCATTATAGCCGACAATTGTCAAAAATGGCCTCTTCTAGGCCATGTCTGCAGTGTTAACTAACTGACTGTGTCTCTTCCAGGCCATGTCTGCAGTGTTGTGTTGTGGACCGGTGGCGGACAACGTGGGCCTCTCCTCTGACGGCTACCTCTACAAGTGGCTGGACAACATCCTGGACTCCCAGGACAGGAAGGTAAGAGGCCTTTAGTTGGAGGTACTCTACTATCTGCCCTACAGTAGCACTCTGGAGCGTGATGTGTAAATGCTGCTTCCTGGTGCCTAGAATTAGTGAGTGGATGATGGCAAAAAAAAAAGAGGTTGTCGTCCATAAGCCTACCAGGAATGCACTGATTATAGCCTGTGTATTGAATACAGGGCCAGCCCCCGGTCTAAAATAGGCTATGTTGTCCTTAAAATCCTGAGGGTCAATTTACCTCTGACTGATAGTAGATAGTAGAAGACAGATTGGAGATTGGAGTAAATGGAAAACAATGACAGCACAACATGTTGAAAGTAACCTGTCAGTGAATGTTACAGGAGGTAATGTTTGTTGTGCTGTAGTGTACAGTGAATGTTACAGGAGGTAATGTTTGTTGTGCTGTAGTATACAGTGAATGTTACAGGAGTTAACGTTTGTTGTGCTGTAGCATACAGTGAATGTTACAGGAGGTAACGTCTGTTGTGCTGTAGTGTACAGTATGTGTGGTACTGATTAGCAGCACCGGATCCTGTTGGTTGTCTTGTGGTGTATTGTGTGTTACTGATTAGCAGCAGCGGATCATGCTGGTTCTCTTGTGGTGTATTGTGTTTTACCAACACGCTCCTGTGCGGCCCCGTCCTCTAGGTGCACCAGCTGGGCTGTGAGGCCGTGATGCTGCTGTTGGAGCTGAACCCAGACCAGAGCAACCTCATGTTCTGGGCCGTGGACCGCTGCTACACGGGCTCCCGGCGCGTGGCCTCCGGCTGCTTCAAGGCCATCGCCAACGTCTTTCACAACAGGTACTGGAGGTGGGATTAGGATTACAAAAAATCCACTCCTGTGTCAGTCTCTAGTGCGTGCATCACACTGGGACCTACTGCGACATCTTGGCATTTGACTGGCTGTGATCTGTCCTCCTCTCCAGGGATTACCAGTTTGACACTGTGGTGCTGCTGAACCTCATCCTGTTCAAGGCGGCCGACTCATCCAGGGATATCTATGAAGTTGCCATGCAGCTGCTGCAGGTCAGTCGTATTGTGTCGACCACAGTGTGTCATTCATTGGGCAGAGTGTAACTGCGTTGCACTGTATGTTTTTTGTCTTACACTACAGTTAGAATTATTCTATAAACATCTACAACTTAGGTGCTATTTACACGCGGATGGTGTTCATATAAAACGTCAAAATAAAGTATCGTTTGCTGCTGTCATTTAGACGAGAACCGTGTTCTCAGGAGGTAAAAACGCAACGAAGTGAAACCGCCTCCCAGAGTGGAAATCTTTGAGAACACCGTTTCCTATGGTCTCCATATAAACAGGCAAAACGGTGAATCCGCAAAACTTATGACATCATGGCTCACGTTGGCTCACAGCGCATATGTTTATTACATTGATGCAGAGCAATATCATTATGATATAATGGAGTTCCTGAACAAGCCTCCCTCCTCGCCTACAAAGTGCTGCTCATCAGCGATGTTGAATGTAAAACCATGCTGTAAATAAAAAGCCTTGTGATAGACGGCAGCCGCGGCAGCAGCGTTTATGTAGCATTGTAGCCTAATGTATTATAATAATATAACCATCCCGTGGCACTGCCCAGAGCAGTGTTGCGCAGGCTTGCGTGAAGGAGTTCTTCTTCTCGTACGTGGGTGACCTGTCTATTTGGTAGCCCGTTATCGCCACCTAGCGACAGTATAGCATAATAGCACATTATATCATAACGTGTGCGTTCTCGTGTAAAGGGTAAGAAAAAATTAGAACGCAACGGGACTTTGACGTGTTATATGGAGATGGTCGCCGTCTAAAAGAGGCCTCAGTTATAACAAGTAACCCCCTTGGATTTATGTCAGTATAAAAAATATATATATTTGCCTTAAAAACATCACCGGATACTAGAGACAAAAGCAGCACTGGGTTTAGGAAGAAACCCCATCCGTGTGTAGGTGTTTATATTGGAATTAGTCACATCAATGCAACACATTTTAACACTCTATCACACAACATAACAATGCAGAAGGTTGCCGTTTTTAGATATTTTATTCACATTGTGTTGCTGTGTGTAATCTAGATCTTGGAGCCCAAGCTCTTCCGTTATGCCCACAAACTGGAGATCCAGAGGACAGATGGGATTCTGACACCACCCTCACCCCTGCCACACCTCTACTCTGTGTCCTACTACCAGCTGTCTGAGGAACTGGCCAGGACATACCCCGAACTCACCCTGCCCATCTTCTCAGGTCTCACACACAACTATACACTCGTCTAAAACAGTTCTGGATTTCACCTTTAAAAAGATACGCAAAGAGGATATAGAAATTAGAATAGAATCTTTCAGTACATAATACTACATTTGAAAATGACATGCGTATATTGCTACCATTAATGTAATAATGGTCATGTGGTCACATGGCCCTGTACTGAGATGGAAACCTCATTTGCTCTCCGGCCCTGCTACAAAAATATATATATATATATTAAGAAAACATGGACAGTCGAGCCGAAATTGGGTGTTCAAATTTGGCCATGGCCCTGACTTGCTTCCTTCCTGGTTTGTCATTGCACCACAGAGGTGAGCCAGCGCATCCAGACGGCTCACCCTGGTGGTCGGCAGGTGATGCTGCACTACCTCCTGCCCTGGATGAACAACGTGGAGCTGGTGGACTTCAAGCCGCCGCCAAAGCGCGGCGAGGAGTCGGCGGGCGACGAGGAGGACGCACATGAGCGCGACATGATGATGATGAACAGTCGACGGTGGCTTCGCGGCGAGGGCTGGGGCTCGCCACACGCCACCACCATGGTGCTCAACAACCTCATGTTCATGACCGCCAAGGTGAACTGAGAAAAAAGCTTTAACAATAACCTTTGCAGTTTATTGCAGTTTATTGATCTACAGAATAAATACACTTTATATCGTTACCATTTTTGATTTACTGTATTGAGAGGGGGGGGACTATAATGAAAACATGATGCATTGCCTGCCTTAATGTGAGAGTGAATCATCCATACTCACAATGAAAGTGTGTTGCATGCCTAGATTGGTCCAGGTAGACGACTGCTGGCTACAATGTGTCATTATATAATTTCTTACTGTACCTACTCAAATAAAGTGCCTATTCAACCTGAGAGGGTATACGACACGTGTTTGGATGCGTGTGAAAAGCAGGTCCTAGAGATTTAGGAGAAACGTATGCATTGAAGCAGGTGGATCCAGGATCCAACACTTTGCCGATTTTGAACCTAAATACTATTTACAGCTTCATTCATTGCTCAGTAGTATTGGTGGTGTGTGTCCGTGGTGTGTGTCTGTGCATGCATGTGAGTGGTTGATATGGGTGATGGTTTAGAGAAAAAGGGGAAAAAAAGGAAATGTAAATATGCATGACATTAAATGTGCGGTGTGTGTTTCCCCTACTAGTACGGGGATGAGTTTGCCTGGTCGGAGATAGAGAACGTGTGGACCACGTTGGCAGACAGCTGGCCAAAGAACCTCAAGATCATCTTGCACTTTCTCATCAGCATGTCGGGCGTTAACAGTGATCCCAGCCTTCTACCCTATGTAAGTTACAGTGTGTTTACAGCCATTGCCCCAAATATACATTGACTTTAATTTACATGCATGGGTTATGGAAATAAGTCAGTTAAAAGTTAGTATTGTTGTTATGGTATTAGGACTATTCTAAATATACAGTGAGATTGTGGCATTACTAAACACATGCACATTATGGATAGTAATGGAATACAGAAATCCAGCTCTGTAAATTGGGCTGCACTCAAGGGGAATTTTGTCCAAACTCGAAATGGATCTAATTCTTACTTATCTTTACCAACAATAGCAAATGTGACTAACAAAGATCTAATTAAGCCTTTCAGTTTAGAGTGCCAACAATGTGCATATTACATATTTGGCAGCCTCCAATGTGTTCCCCTGCCACCAAAGATAATCAGCAAAATATGCTATTTTCCAGTTTTCTCAGTCTATTCCAAACCAAACCAAGGAAGAGAAGTATTCTGCAAGTGGCTGCAAAGCTTGCAAGGCAGTGATGTCTTGGAAGTATTTTAATTGCAGACATGTAGCAATGCAGAACCAGCAACACCCATTTGTCGGTGTATCACCTTGATCGGGGCATGTTAATAGGCCTATACTGTATATACGGTATGATCACTAACAGTTCCATATCACCCTATTATAACGAGTGTGTTTTGTTGATCGTCAGATAAAGCGAGTGGTGGTGTACCTGGGCAGAGATAAGACTATGCAGCTGTTGGAGGAGTTGATGTGTGAGCTGGAGCTGACGGACCCTGTGAGCTCAGCCGTCACTCACATGGACAACCCTCCCTACTACCGCATCACCTCCAGCTATAAGATCCCCACAGTCTCCTCAGGTACTGACCATGCTGACACATTTATTCAGCCAGATTTTCCCATATCTCCACCTTTTCTGCTTCTGCCTACTCAGAGTACAAATTAAAACACTGGCAACTTCGATACTTTTGAGGCATGATCCAACATTACGTCTGTACGTCTGGAGACTTCCATAAAACGCTCCACATATCCTCCTAGACTAGTGGTTCCCAAACTTTTTAGCCTGTGACCCAAAAGGGAAATCTCCGCGGTAGTAGGTACCCAAACTAGTGAAAATAGCAGATTGGCAGATTGGTCTCGACCCACTGTTTGGGGAAACCGTGTCCTAGACGCTTCTCCCTCCTGGCTCCCAAACTGTGGACTATCCTTCCCATTGCAGTCAGAACTGCCGACTCACTTGCAGTTTTTCCTGAGCAGCCACTGTATAATGGAGCTGCTGTCAGCTACTGGAGCCTGACCTGTGAGACTGAATTCTTCAGACTCACTTCCTCAACTCCTAGCACTGCACTCTCCCTATACCCCTTCTGGACACCCCTTGACGCTAGTCCACTATGCAGACACATCTTGTTCACTTGTTTGTGTTTCATAGATTTGTTTGTCTCTACCACAAATGTTAAGAACGATTTATATAGCATGTTGTTGAGACAGATGCTTGGTTTGTTGTTTACCTGGTATCCTAGTTTCTCTGAGACACTACACTGTTATCTCTGTGATTATTTACATTGTTTACTGATAAGAGCTCATGCTTACTCCACTTATTCAGATTTTGCACTTTCGATAAGAGTGCCTGCTAAATGCCTGAATTATATTATTTTAGTAATGTCATTCTTTACTTACAAGTCATTTAAACTGGCTGCGTTTCAACTTAGTATGAGATGGTGCAACCTTGCACACTGTCAGAAATGATGCACAATGATTCCTCGGTGGTGACAGAACATTTTCTCGCTGTCCTCTCAGGAACAACCTCCAGCACCAATACCATGGTGCCAGGAAATGACAGTCATCACGACCACAGCAAGATCAAAGACCCGAATATGGAGGACAGGTACAAAAAAACACTCTTCAAAGCTGGTGCCAGCTTGCCTTTTATCTGCCATAAAAATGTGCTGTTCACATGCAGTTACTTTGTTGGTGTTGTACTCTGATGCTCTTACAGTGGAGTCCAAATGACCTTGAATAAAGGTGGCTTTAAAATTATTATGGTGGTGATAATTCCACTAGAGCGACATTTTACTCACTGATTTAATTTGCAGCCATAACTCATGCAGCTGACATTACATTACATGAAAAATAAATCTTTCGAAGGAGTCATGAGGTCACTTTAAATTCAAGTTACTGTAAATTGTTTCTTGTTTCTCAGTATTCCATTCCATATTTCACACTACAGTCGGTGTCACATGATAGTAGCAAAATAAAAATGTTGCTACTAATTTGCTATTATATTGTGTCTGTGGGTTTAATAAATATCGAACCAATGAAAAGTATTAAAAAGAGCTTGTGACTAAATTACTACATTGGATCCATTGGAACACTGTTTTTTCCCCCCTCATATCCTGAAAAGTAACGGACGATATCCATATCCATTTACAGTTACACCCACCTGGACATCTACAGCGGTCTGAACAGCAACCTGAACCGACAGCACCACCGTCTGGAGTCCAGATACAGCAGCAGCTCTGGAGGCTCCTATGAAGAGGAGAAGAGTACGAACACACACTTTAAACACTTTAAACCCTGTCTTTATTGATATATCCTATATCTCATCTCATCAGTATAATGGGTATTATACTTTATATACAAGGAGATGTAACTTTGCATGATAATCACAATAAAATATCTGTTTTGCCTGGACAGCCCATTATATATATATATATAATATATGATAATAACCTGTGTGTGTGTGTGTTTTCCAGGTGACTCCATGCCTCTGTACGCCAACTGGCGTCTGAAGGTGATGGACCACAACCGGCCCGAGCCTCTTCCCTTCCCTCCTACTGGAGGCTGCTGGGCTCCTCTGGTGGACTACCTGCCTGAAACCAACACCCCTGCTGTGTCCCTGCACAGGTAACCCCCACACGCACACACAGGCACACACGCACTCCAACACCCCTGCTGTGTCCCTGCACAGGTACCCCCCACACGCACACACAGGCACACACGCACTCCAACACCCCTGCTGTGTCCCTGCACAGGTACCCCCCACACGCACACACAGGCACGCACACACTCCAACACCCCTGCTGTGTCCCTGCACAGGTACACCCCACACGCACGCACAGGCACGCACGCACAGTCACACACGCACAGGCACAGTCACACAGGCACAGGCCTTTACCCTCCACAGGTACGAAACAAACACACACACAAACATTGTCTCCAATCCATTACAAAATTACTTTCAAAAAATATATTAACCCATTTTGACCTGAGATCAGATTCTAAAAATGTCTTCTACATCCTGACAGTTTTCTGAAAAAGCTATGTTTCTATGTCAGTCGATTTTTCAAAAATAGCAGACCTACAAGCTCGTAGCGCGCCACTCGGTGGCGCGCTATGAGCTTGTACACATCTCACTGTCTCATAACTGCAGCATCCTGCTGACAATTCATGCTTTGTTCTCTGTTTTCCAGATGTAACATCGCTGTCATCCTTCTGACGGACCTCATTGTGGATCACGGGGTCAAAGTGGAGTGGAGCGCCTACCTGCACCTCCTGCTGCACGCCATTTTTATAGGTAAACACAAACACCACTCTCTGCATAGTCATGATGAGTTCTGCTCCCTGCAATGAGTTCCCATACCACCAAGCTAAGTAAATAGTGCCAGAGTAAATTAACTAAATGGTAATCACTACCAATGGCGATTCTCATTGGCTGCGTCCAAATACTCGCCTCGCATCAGTGTGACCCCGCCGACATTTTGCTTACAATATTTACCTATATGTCCATAGATATATTATTATATCTATATAACTTTTATGGAGAGCGGTCCTGTTGGGGATTTAAAAATCAAGGCAGATACTGAAAAAGCGTATCTTCCATGCATTTTCTTGTAGTGAGATAAAAAAAAAAAGAAGAGATGATTAATTTTGATTGATTTTCATGTTGGCAGTTTGGTAACTGTTTTAGCTAAAATCCATGGTGAACCATGGCCTCTTGTGGTTTAATTCCTTAGTACGTAAGCAACACGTTGGAGTTGTATTGGACCGATCATGGTGACTGATCTGTGTGTTCTCCCTCCAGGGTTTGATCACCAGCATCCAGAGGTCTATGAGCACTGCAAACGCTTGCTGCTCCACCTGCTGGTCGTTCAGGGAGCAAACAGCAGCGTTCAGTCCCTGGCTACGGTGCTGCTCCGCAACAGGGAGTACAACGACCCCCGAGTCCTGACCGTGAAGCCCGTCACCCCCGAGTTCAACCTCACAGGTCAGGCTCCAGTAGCTGCTGAGGAATTTCAAGTTTACTGTTTTTGTAATTGCATCGCAAGACCACTAGGTGGCAGCAGAAGTCAGCTCTCTCGCTGAGTGCACATATTAGGCCCTGGTTTTGGGCATGTCATTATAGGGAAACATTTTCAAACATTTTTGAAAAATTCAAAGAATTTCTAAGTTATTATAATTTATTTAATTGCAAGAATTGCAGTTCTACAAGCTCAAAACACGTTGTGAGTTGTATTTTTGCTATTTGTCATACAACAAAGTACTTTATACTGGGCGTAAGTGGTTAATGGCAAGATATAATCCATGCATACTATTTCTCTGTATGAGTGTTAATTCTACGGTTGGTGTGCAGGTGTGACCCATGTGTTTTCCTCCCCCATACAGGAGTGCAGGACTTCATGCCACATCACGAGCATCAGCCATCGCCCATGACGGACTCGGGTCTGAGCTCCAGCTCCACCTCCTCCAGCATCAGCCTGGGGACAGGGGCTACGGCCCTGTCCCACCTCAGCCCCACCCTCCTCAGCGAGGTGGACATCACCGATGAGAAGGTCAAAGCCCTCATCAAGTTTGTCACCTCCAGGTGAGAGAGAGAACGTGGCACACAACACCACTCAAAGCAGTTGACTTCAGTTTAGCTCGTTTTACAAGTGTATGATATGAGAAGGTTTAGTTTTGGTTTTAGGAATTGGCTAGTTCTGGTTTTTCAGAGATTATGGTGAAAGTCTTGTTTTACAGAAGCTAAAAGGGTAGAATGAAAGAAAAGAATGCATGACATCAGATATGATGGGGGTGGAAATGAAGATGATTTTTTTCCAATGCTTTTTAGTTTGCCTTAGTTTGTTTTGCATTATTTGGATTTCGTTTTAAGATAAAAAAAAAAATAATGTATTCTTAGTTTCAGTTTCCTATAATAACCATGCCTGGAACTAACATATTGGTGTGTCAGTGTTCATCATCATCCTTGTTGTTACTATGACTAATTTCTTCATCCCATCTTCATGTGTTTGCTTTCATGCTCACAGCTATGTCTGAACGGATCGGGTATTGTCATATCGCATGGCTTTGTTTTGTGTGGTTTGACTTTTGACATGTTAACACACACATGGTTTTGATTTGACTGCCGTGATGAAGTCATATGGAGGTGGTGGTGGTGACGTGTGTCTGGCAGTCTCTCTTCCTAACACGGGTTGTGTGTGTGTGTGTGTGTGTGTGTGTGTGTGTGTGTGTGTGTGTGTGTGTGTGTGTGTGTGTGTGTGTGTGTGTGTGTGTGTGTGTGTGTGTGTGTGTGTGTGTGTGTGTGTGTGTGTGTGTGTGTGTGTGTGTGTGTGTGTGTGTGTGTGTGTGTGTGTGTGTGTGTGTTCGTCTGGTGTAGGAAGCGTGGCCCGCTGTGGAACCACGAGGACGTCTCTCCCAAGAACCCCAACATCAAGAGCGCCGATCAGCTCAGTGTTTTCCTCCGACATGTAACGACTGTGTTTAAACAGTCACCGGCAGGTCAGTACGGAAATCTCTCATCAGGCCAACTTATCTACCTAACAGCCAGTGAAACAATGGTGAAATGAAACTGTTATCAGTCACACTAACGGATGTATGCTTCCTTCCCGTCAGGCTTCCAGCTAGAGTCCCTGCTGAGTGAAGTAGCCCTCCAGACAGCTCTGTCGTGCTCGTCTCGCCACTACGCCGGCCGCTCCTTCCAGATCTTCAGGGCTCTCAAGCAGCCCCTGACAGCCGCCACGCTGTCTGACGTCCTCTCACGCCTGGTGGAGACCGTAGGAGACCCCGGAGAGGAGGCTCAGGTCAGAAGAACATTACACCCTAGTGCTACTTGTGTATCTATGAAAGCTTTATGTTCAGAGAGTAGACGGGTGCCTTCTTGACCTGGATGGAGAGTAAAGCAATGCATCAGTTGTGTTAGGAGCCTTGTGAGGGTCAGTGTGTGTGTGTGTCTGATAACATGACTCTCTCTCTCCTCAGGGTTTTGTTATTGAACTGTTGTTGACCCTGGAGTCGGGCATCGACACACTGGCAGACACAGTCAAGAACTATGACCTCCTCACTGCCTTAGCACAGTAAGTCTCCTCATAAGCCACAGCTATAGCCAATTCTCCAGCATGAGAGACATATTTTAAAATCTTCCATTTTTGAGCAGCTACTAACTGCTGAGCTGTGCTTATAGCTGCAACCCAGAACTTATTTTGAAGAATAAAATGTTAACCAGGTCTGTATGGGAGAGTGTGTAAACTGGAGGTGGTCTGCATGGAGACATTTTAACCCTGGTGTCAGTTAGGACACCAAGGACACACAAGTAGTACTGCCTTATAGAGATTTTACAGATATTTAGATATTTAGTGGGAAAATAAAGGTTAACAAATGTTTTGTGCAGTTTTGTGCACCCCTAATAAAACGTTTATATTGCAGGACCCCTAGCCACGACATATTGGCCGCTAAGTTTGCAGCCAACAGGAAAAGCACGGGACAGCTAAACCTGAGCAGCGGAGGTCTGTTCAACTATGCCCAATACGGCCACGCCCGCAGCAACTCGCTCCGCGCCAGCCTGATGGGCGAGCGGAAGGCCGACCGGAGACGGAGCAACACCCTGGACGTCGCCGACCGCCTGGGAGGCAGCCACGGCAACCTGGCGCGCACGCGGAGCCTATCGTCGCTACGGGAGGGTGGGGGAGGAGGCCGAGGCCCAGGTAGGCCTCGTCACAATCGCCTGGATTCTTTTAGATAATTAATCGCAATTGTTTTTGTGCTATCGCCAGAATCGTCTCCAATCAACTGTATACATGTTATGTTCATACTATGTTCCAATCATTTTCAAAAATAGTGGAAATAGCTTTGCGATACGTTTTGAGTTTGTAGATCGGCAATTTCAACTATTTTTAAATGATCAAAGATATGGCTTGTTTTGCCCATAGTATTGTCAACGCCTAAAGGGCAAACAGAACGTTATTTCATACGTGTCGTTTATTACAAAAGTTACTAAAGTATCCTCACGGTGCCAACCGTAGGTCCGGGCACGGGCGGGGAGGCCACGCCGCCCCCCGTGGACCCCACCAACCTGATGGCCACGGTGTTCTGGATCGCCGCCTCGCTGCTGGAGTCGGACTACGAGTTCGAGTACCTGCTGGCGCTGCGGCTGCTCAACAAGCTGCTGGGCCAGCTGCCCCTGGAGAAGGCGGACAGCCGCGAGCGTCTGGAGCGCGTCCAGGCCAAGCTGAAGTGGTACAGTTTCCCCGGCCTGCTGCAGCTCTTCCTCAAGGGCTTCACCTCGGCCTCCACCCAGGAGCTCACCATCCACCTGCTCAGCAAGCTCATCAGCGTATCCCGACACACGCTGGTGGACCCCTCGCAGTTGGCGGGTAAGAGACACATAGACACCAGTGTTATGACCGACATCTTGAAATCAATTTAAAAGTATAACTTTTAAAGTATATTGGGACTCGGGAGGAAACATCATATGTCCAATATTTAAACTTTAGGTGTTTTTTGGTAAATTAATGCCCTGTGTGATTATACTACAACATAAAAAAATTAAGTTGATCTATAAGATCGAAGCACGACGTATTTTGGGCTGCTAATTTTGCTATTTTTTTTTTTGGAATCCTGAATGTAACAGTTTTGGACCCAACAGACACCATACAGTATATCATGATTGCAGGCCTTTTGCTGCCTTATTAACACAAATCTGGTGGCTGAACGTTTGTCTTGTGCCCCTTTTCTTTTTTAACGCCGCTCCTTCCTCAGGTTTCCCGCTCAACATCCTGTGCCTCCTGCCGCACCTCATCCAGCACTTTGACAGCCCCACGCCCTTCTGCAAGGAGACGGCCGACAAGATCGCCAAGGTGTGTGCCGAGGAGAAGTCTCCCACGCTGTCCAACCTGGCCCACATGATGAGCCTGTACAGCACGCACAGCTACTCACGCGACTGCACCAACTGGATCAACGTGGTGTGTCGCTACGTGCACGACGCCTTCGCCGACATCACCTTCAACCTGGTCACCTACCTGGCCGAGGTAAGCTCCAATACATCCTAAAGGAGAGCTTGACATGCCATCCCAGTCAATAATTCCAAACGCAACAATGGATGTACCACTGGTAACCTGTGATCTGTCCCTCCATCAGCTGCTGGAGAAGGGCCTTCCCGGCATGCAGCAGTCCCTGCTTCAGATCATTTACAGCCTCCTGAGTCACATCGACCTGTCGGCGGCCCCCGTCAAACAGTTCAACCTGGAGATTATGAAGATCATCGGCAAATATGTTCAGGTGAGCCCTCAAACCGCCCCCCCGTCCCACCCCTCCTCATCCCCAGTGGACACAGCTGAGCATTGCTGTCAGGTGGAAACCTTGTAGTCCAAAACAGTTACTTTTCAGGAAATGGAAGAAAAAATAACCTGTGTTCAAATGGACCTTTTTTTTAGCATGCACGCTCTTACATTAATATTTTTAGCTACGGTTTCACAACCCTCTTTTAATACGAAAAGAAAGAATATGATGTACTCAGTTACAGTGGTGTAACTGAGTGAGTGACAACTGACAACCCCCACACTGGCATGAAATTCTGTGAAAGCATGCTCTTCTTTGACTGTTTGTCTGTTTTTCAATAGACTCTGACTCATTGTGTGTACATTTGCTAGAAGGCGTTCCCAATCTGTACAGCAGGGATAATATGCCTAACGGGTCACAGCAGGGTTTTCAGGCCTTTTCTTGATCCAAACCATCAGCTCTTTATGTGAGCCTTTTACCAGCCTTCTGCCTCGGGGCAATTCCTTATGCAATCATTGTCACCCATGCCTGTGTGGTCTTTTGTTGGGAGTCCATTTGTGTGTGTGGCATGCTGGCGCCCTCTGTGAGTCGCCTTTGTTTAGAGTTCTTTCGAGGTTTGCGTGAAAGTGTCTTGGGTCTATTACAGTTTCAAAATGGCTCTCTATATGCCATCTCAGCTTGTGCGTAGGAGCTAGTTACTGTGGTTAATGTGCCACTCCTACTCACACATTATCCCTGTCTGACCACCTACACATCACATCGTTGACAATGGAGCCACTATATACTGTATGTGTTTGTGTGTGCAGAGCCCATACTGGAAGGAGGCCCAGAACATTCTGAAGCTGGTGGTGTCTCGCTCTGCCAGCCTAGTGGTCCCAGACGAGGTTCAGCGCTCCTACAGCACGGAGTCGTCCGGCTCCCCAGAGATCGCCTTCACGCGCATCTTCAACAACTCCTCCAAGGAGCTTCCCGGGAAGACGCTGGACTTCCACTTTGACATTTCTGAGGTCAGCGCTGCAGCTCTTTTTAGTGGCTTCTGCAAGCAACTCGAGGCCAAGTGTGAATTTGAATTTAGGCACATGAACAGTAACGTTCTGGGCATGTCATAATAGACGACCATTGTGCGAGAATAGCACATCTACAAGCTCACAGTGCATTGAACATTGAAAAGTGACGTGTTGTGAGCTTGTAGATTGCCTATTTTCACTGTTTGGCCTACATCAAAGTAGTTAACGATTTTTTTTTTTTTTTTAAAGCTGCACATTTTCATTTGAGTCACTATCTTTTCCACTATTCACTTGTCTTTCCAAGCCTTTACTTTTAGCGTATACAGTGCCTTCGGAAAGTATTCACACCCCTTCACTTTTACCACATTTTGTTTTATTACAGCCTCATTTCAAAATGGATTAAATTCGTTTTTTTCCACATCAATCTACACACAATATCCCATAATGATGAAGTGAAAAAAGTGTTTTCAAATATTTTGTTAATTTATTAAAAATAAGAAACTGGAAAAACACATGTACATAAGTATTCACACTCTTGACTTAGTACTAAGTTGAGGCACCTTTGGCAGCAATTACAGCCTTAATACTTTTTGGGAATGATCCTACAACCTTGGCACACTTGAATTTGGAGTATTCTCCCCCTTCTTCTCTGCAGATCCTCTCAAGCTCTGTCAGGTTAGACGGGGAGCGTCGCTGCACAGCTATTTTCAGGTCCTTCCAGAGATGCTCAATGGGGTTCAAGTCTGGGCTCTGGCTGGGCCACTCAAGGACTTTCACAGAGTTGTCCTAAAACCAATCCTCCATTATCTTAGCTGTGTGCTTGGGGTCGTTGTCCTGTTGGAAGGTGAATCGTTGACCAAGTCGGAGGTCCTGAGCGCTCTGGAGCAGGTTTTCATCCAGGATGTCTCTGTACACTGCTCCATTCATCTTTCCCTCTATCCTGACAAGTCTCCCAGTTCCTGCCGTTGAAAAACATCCCCACAGCATGATGCTGCCACCACCATGCTTCACCGTAGGGATGGTATTTGCCAGGTGATGAGCGGTGCCTGGTTTCCTCCAGACCGAAGCCTCTCCTCAATAAAAGGCACATGACAGCCGGGCGTCACAGCGCGCATGGAGTTTGCCAAAAGGCACCTAAACGACTCTCAGACCATTATTAACAAGATTTTTTGGTCTGATTAAAAAAAAATAGCGCTTTCTGGCCTGAATGCCAAGCGTTACGTCTGGAGGAAACCAGGCACCGCTCATCACCTGGCAAATACCATCCCTACGGTGAAGCATGGTGGTGGCAGCATTATGCTGTGGGGATGTTTTTCAACGGCAGGAACTGGGAGACTTGTCAGGATAAAGGGAAAGATGAATGGAGCAGTGTACAGACATCCTGGATGAAAACCTGCTCCAGAGTGCTCAGGACCTCCGAGCGACCACAAGCACACAGCTAAGATAACGAAGGATTGGTTTTAGGACAACTCTGTGAAAGTCCTTGAGTGGCCTAGCCTGAAAATAGCTGTGCAGCGACGCTCCCCGTCTAACCTGACAGAGCTTGAGAGAATCTGCAGAGAAGAAGGGGGAAAATACCCCAAATTCAAGTGTGCCAAGCTTGTAGGATCATTCCCAAAACGTATTAAGGCTGTAATTGCTGCCAAAGGTGCCTCAACTTAGTACTAAGTCAAGAGTGTGAATACTTATGTACATGTGTTTTTCCAGTTTCTTATTTTTAATAAATTAACAAAATATTTGAAAAAACTTTTTTCACTTCATCATTATGGGGTATTGTGTGTAGATTGATGAGGAAAAAAACGAATTTAATCAATTTTGAAATGAGGCTGTAACAAAACAAAATGTGGTAAAAGTGAAGGGGTGTGAATACTTTCCGAAGGCACTGTATATATGTGCACAGTATCATTAAAACCGTGAAAACATCTGTGTCATGGCAATTACAAAAGAATAACAGATATACAAGCTCACAGAAGTCTTGCGAGAACTACTGATGTAGAAGGCATTTGTAGAATGGGCCTCAGGTCTTAATGCGTTGTGGTATCTGTATGTGGCCTCCACAGACCCCCATCATAGGGCATAAGTACGGTGACCAGCGCACCGCTGCGGGGCGCAACGGGAAGCCGCAGGTGATCGCTGTCACCAGGAGCACCTCTTCTACCTCCTCTGGATCCAACTCCAACGGCCTGGTGCCCGTCAGCTGGAAGAGGCCTCAGCTCTCTCAGGTACACACACACACACACACACACATTTGTGTCCAGTGATGTAGTGCCAGAAGATGTTGTCATATCAATCACCATCACAACTAAATGTCTTATGTTGTCGTCATTACAGAGGAGAACCAGAGAGAAGCTGATGAACGTCCTGTCTTTATGTGGCCCAGAGTCTGGCATTCCCAAAAATCCTTCCGTAAGTTTCTTCTACTCCAAAGCCTCACATTTCACTGTTAGGAACTTGAACCTTCAACCAATCTCTGTGCTGCTACTTATAGATTATGGGTCAAATGAGTAATCAATCGAGAATGTATGCAATTAAATTCCGATAATTGTTTTAGTGGTGCATTACAGTATATGAAATGCAGCAATACATTGAGTTGTGTTATCAGCAAAACATGAATGTTTTTACCTGTCAACATACAGTATTGAGCGATTTCAAGATTGTGTTTGGGTTCAGCTCAACTTTTGACGAACATTTTTCATCATGTTGTGCTTTATTACCTAATTTTATAATACTGTAGATTAATGGAATAATTGAAAAACTGACAGATCCTTGTGGATAGTTTTGTGAACAAAGCATTATGTACAGTACACTCCTGCAGTGGTGTGCATGGATTAAAGTTCTTCTCAGTAGCCACGACGGTGTCATTTGGATTCCATAGAGAAGCCAGAAAGTCTTCTTTGAAAGCATGTTAATGGTTATTTTTAAAGAGTAGAGCATTTTAAGTGGTCAACCTAAGGGTCTGGGATAATTCATTAAAATGCAAAGCCTCAATGTGTGATTTGTTCACCTGGTTGGCCAAAGGTAGGAACAGCATGAACAATAGTACTAAAACATCACCATTTTACATATTGTGTTAATTGGGAACAGTGTGGGGTCACAGTCCTGTCTCACAAATAGGGCTGCCACGATTTAACCCATTCTGACCGGGCACCCATTTTGGTGTCAGCATCATGTTATGCTTTAGCTATTTAAAAATAGCAGATCTACAAGCTCATATCGCGCCACCGAGTGGCGCGATACGAGCTTGTAGGTCTGCTATTTTTGAAAAATCGAAGAGCGACTGACATTTCTAGAATCTGATCTCAGGTCAGAATGGGTTCATCAGACCAGTGTGTGTCCGGCGGAAACCTCGTATGAATCTGATCTCAGGTCAGAATGGGTTAATTGTGATTTTGGCATTAGAAATTGGAACATTATGAATAGAAATTACATTTCTGTTGGGCTTTTAGGCTGTGCACTTTGTAAAAAAAGTGCACAGGGCAAAAATAACTGAAATATTCCAAGAAATTACTGGCATTTTTATAAATGTTATACTTTATAAAATAACGGAAATAGCTGATCTACAAGCTTGTGATGCCTTGTAAGCTTGTAGATCTGCTATTTCTATTTCTTCCGATTTATCTCAAATAATTGTGATTAGACGATCATGTAATAATTGTGACAACCCTACTCACAAAATAAATGAATAATAATTCAGTGGTGAGACGTATTTTATTTCTGCTTTGATCCATGATGCGTGTGCAGGTGGTGTTCTCCTCCAACGAGGACCTGGACGGCGGCGACCAGCAGACCATCCTGATCCCCACGGTGGAGGAGGCGGTGCGCGAGGAGGACGCTCTGGGAGACGACGCCGGCAGCGAGCAGCAGTTCGGCGTCTTCAAGGACTTCGACTTCCTGGACGTGGAGCTGGAGGACGCCGAGGTGGGGCGAACAACCCGCACTACGCACACATCCTTCATATACACGCACGCAGGCGTGCGCATCCCTCAACTTCCCGTCCTCGTTTTTACCTTCCGTCACAAGCGCTCAAGTTTTGTTCTCCGGTGCTCATGTTGTTGTCGGACAGTGGCTACGATGCACGATTTGTGTTGTAAAGATGTCTGGTGTTCATGTACCAATGTTCTCCTAAAGTATGTGAATGTTCTGTGAGTGTCCTTCGTCTTCTAACACTCGTGTTCCCTTTCTTCTTTTGCCACAAGGAGTCACAGGTAAGTCTTTGGGCCAGTCAACTCCATATGCCAGATTTATACCCCGTCGCATGGCCATGTTGTGTGCCGGGACATGACACAGTCGTATGGCATACATTAAGCATTAAGAGCTGCCATTGTCCTGTGGCGCCCTCCTGTCTGTCCCGTATTCTGTGTCACCCTTTCACAATCACCTGTTTTGTTGATGTTCTTTTAAGTTTTTATCGATGGAGTTAGATAATCGTTGCTGCCTTGTCTCCTCATCAGCCCCTTACTTTGGTAGTTTTTCTTTTCTTTTTCACATTCCTTACATCCCAGAATGTCGTGTGGGATGGGTGATGGCCGATTTATCCTGCGTGCATCGATTAAACTCTGTCCAATCAGTTTGATTCAGGCCAGGTGTGACTGCTAAAATCAGCCATCCCCCCCATCCCACATCATGTTTACAAAATGGTAACATGGCAGAAGAAACAAGCTCCTCCCATTCAGGTCCATCTGTGTTTGTGATCATGAACTGTTTTCCATCCAAGTGCACCTCTTACGCAAATGAAGGATATTATTCACATTTTGGGGCTGATAAAAAGGTTTTTCAGTAAGTGTTATCACACAAGTAATTGCTTTTCAACAAAGAATGCTACTGACTAGTTATTAATGTTTACATTACAAATGTCAGAAATAAATGTTTAATGGTCAATGATGCATTTAATAATTGGCACAGCAAACTTGGATGGAAACATGGATAGTGAGTGATATATCCAAGTTTTTAAGTAAGTGGTCACGTGTATATGTATGTGGTGTGCTGCCTTGAACCTTGATCATGTCCTGTTGAGAGTCCTGCACGGTTACTTTTTCCACAACGGTCACATTTATTCTGAAAGCAAATCAGTGCTCATCATCTGGACAGATTCTGCCCTGCAAGCTGTTCCTGAATAGATTGTTCCGACAACTGAGCCGATATGCTTTAAATCAAATGTTCTGTAGATGCTGCCAACTTGAGTGATATTCAATTCACACAGTGCAGCAACCTAATTCAGTGTGTTATGTCAGGTCAGTGTCTTCTGTGTTATCTCGTTGAATGCAGGAAAAATAATTGCGTAGACAACTGACAGCTTATCTGAAGTGAGCATATAGAATTCTGACTAAAGATTTAATTGATGCTACAGGCCCAGTGGTTGCCTATAATGCCAATTTATTATGCTCCGTCATAGGACACATGGCCCATCGTTTTATTTTATTGTTTCGTTCACTTCATGAGTCATGCCCCGAGCTCTATGCAGGACTTCTCCAGAACCACTGTGTATATCCATCCGTGTATATGTGTAAATCTGAACCCGCTGTCCCGCAGGGTGAGAGCATGGACAACTTCAACTGGGGTGTGCGGCGGCGCTCGCTGGACAGCATGGACAAGGGGGACACGCCAACCCTGCTGGAGTGCCAGTACACGGGCAGCACGCCCAGCCTCAACCTCACCAACCACGAGGACACGGACGAGTCGTCTGAGGAGGAGGTACTGAGCGCTAGCCAGATTCTCACCCGCTCCGGCCTTGTAAGTCTCACCCCACCAGTCAGGGTAGCCCCCCACGAACCCCACCCTGTTATCCCACCACACCACGCTCCCCACACAGCCCGCTGGCATGGTGTGTGTGTGTGTGTGCGTGCGCTGCGCTGAACCTGCTGCCAGTAATGGGCGAGGGAAGGCTATAGACGCTTGCTTCTTCGCTGGTGATAGACCCCCCCCCCCTCTCTCTCTCCTCTCACCCCTGAATCTTAAAACACCTGCGGCCTCACTTCAATTAGTGCTGTTGTCCTGTTTCCTTCCTGTAGGTAAGGTCAAGGTAAAGGGAAATTTGTCTTGGGCTTTCACCCCAGCTACAGCCACACAGTCCAGAAATTAAATTTCAAATGAGACACGTTTAAGACCCACTAATGTCTATTTACAGACTATAAACGAGAGTGCTTTTCTCGCAGTTGGAAAGAAACTACCGTAGACCTTAATTGACGTTCTATATATATTTGAGGACAAGTCTCAGAATAACAGCATGTTCCTGTGTGAACACAAACTACTTAACCTTTCTTTCCTGAATTCTTGATTCTCTGTTTTTTTTTCTCTCTCTCTTCACTTGCTTCACTTCACAAGTGTCACTTGCTAAAAAAATAAAAATCTGTTATTTTGGTTATTTTTGGCAAGTGACACCATGGTACTATAGAGTATAAATAGGCTTAATGGATGCTTCTGCCACCCTTCCTCTTACTTTTGCTGTAGTGCGATGTGCGAATGAGCTTCTCCTACTGATGGCCTTTTGACCCCAAATCTGTTCCTTCCTGTCATTTAGTATTACAACGATCTGACAATGAGCATGATGCAGCACTTTTTATACATGATTCACACAGTGATGTTTGGAATGTATAATACTGTGACTTTAAAATGGCATGAATCCTTGATTATACGTTTTGCCTGCTATAGTGGACTAAAACCACTAAACATTATGTTGTACTTATTTTTAGTATTTCTCTAATTGTTTTTATTAATATACAATAAATATCTATAGACACATTGGAAAGGCGAATATTGTTTCAGCATCTCAGTTAACCAGCTACTAGACTGAAAGTTCTCTAAAAAATGGTGTTACGATTTTAAAATAAAAAAGAAGTCAGATTTTAATAGCTATTCCCCTCAAAAACAGACGTCAACCCATTTCCACATGAATGTTCCTGCATGGATTTTCATTATGATCACAAATAAGGTGATCAGATGTGTCTCTCAGCCTATATCCTCCACCACTGTGATGAGTCATTAGACTTTTAGAAACGACTGTCCATAATAAATTGAAACATATTTTCAATGTCACAGCTTGTTTTTTTTAATCTTGAAAGTATTAAAAAAAATGACATTTGGGGGTCCCTGGCATGAAACATTTTCAGATGGGAGAGTATAAATTTGGGGGTCCCTGGCATGAAACATTTTCAGATGGGAGAGTATAAATGTGGGGGTCCCTGGCATGAAACATTTTCAGATGGGAGAGTATAAATGTGGGGGTCCCTGGCATGAAACATTTTCAGATGGGAGAGTATAAATGTGGGGGTCCCTGGCATGAAACATTTTCAGATGGGAGAGTATAAATGTGGGGGTCCCTGGCATGAAACATTTTCAGATGGGAGAGTATAAATGTGGGGGTCCTTGGCATGAAAAGGTTTCAGAACCACTGCTTTGGAAGGCCTCAGGTCTTAATGGGATAATATCACCAACCACCATCTGTCCTGTGTGATGATTATCTAACCACTCCAATGCTCTCTCTCCCAGCTGAACAGTGACTGTGCCACGGACGACAACCATGTAGACTCGTTGCAGCAGTCCCAGGACTCGTCCAGCAGCGCTCTGACGGAGGAGATCACCGTCCTGCCCTCTCTGCCCTCGCTCCCTCGCCTGGACAGCCCTGGTCTGGAGCTGGCCCACTCGGACAGTGCCAGCAGTCAGCTGCCTGAGGTGCGATCAATCGGGAAATGCAATAAACTGTGGTGCTCGGGTGCTTTCTGACCACCTCCCTTCCCCCCACCCATTTCTCTCCATCATAGTTCGTATTCTTCACTGTGCTTCTCTCACTCCGCCGTCGTTTTAGACTGAGGGTTTCGGCCGTGTGGTCTCCCGGCCCCCGGGACGGTGTTTTTCAGGCACCATCCCGGTTGCCTCCTAACCCCCCTGTCCGCTCAGAGAGCATGTTGTGCTACTTTTCTGCAGTCTTCTGTCTTTAATTCCACCCCTCTCTGTCTCTATCTGGCTCTGCTTCGTATAACTCTGGGTGCTGGGTGCTAGCTCTCAGTTGTCTCGCTTGTTGTTTTGACGGGTGCTTGCTCATTTGATTTGGGGAAGAAATCGTGGTGTTGGAAAAACAAACAGGCTCACCTCAGGTCAGCTGTTACTGCTCACTGCTCCAAACTAACCTTGCCACTAAAACACCTGAGCAAATGGACAGAAGCTCCTTTTATGTGTGAGTATATGTTGGTTAAAAGTGGTGCTTTCTTTTAATTTGAAAATACAGTTACGGTCAAGTTGGAATACTCTGAGAAAACACTGGATGATTGAAAAGACACACATTTCTGGTTTATTCTTGTATTAACGATTTTTATTTTTTCATTAACTAACAGCTTTGCCATTGATTCTTACTAACATTTATCACTTGCACTATTATCACCTTTACTTTTCAGGAAATGGGAAGAAATATCCTGTAATACGTGAAGCGGCAGTGTTTTTTCAATTACTTATCTAAATACAGAATCTGGCAATTTAAAAACTGTCTGGGGTGCTCACAAAGGCCTGAGTAGACGATACAATGACCCAAATTATTTTACTACTATTACTACTCCCTATTTTTGGGCATGTCATTATAGGTGGAATTGTTCTTCATTAAAAATTAGCATCATTTTGTAGATTGGCTGTTATTGCTACTTTTGTGTGACTGTCATACAACAAACTGAACTAAGTAAGTAAAAAACACCATGAACATATGGAGATAAGAGGTCGCCTGCCCATAAATATACTGTTACAGTATACAGGTATATTGTATTTTACACACACACGCAGAGTATTTCATATTGTATTACCCTGTAAAGTGTGCAGTAAACACAGGAAGCAAAGTGTTCACCAGGCTTTGACTCCATGCCATTGACAGCTCATACATACAAATGTGCGCAGAGGGGGGGTGGCCCGTGGGAACCATATTTAGGCAGGGCGTCCCCCTCCTCTTCCAACGGGGACCCCATTCAGTGGGTGGTCGTGACCCTCACGGCCCGGGAGGTGAACGGAAGCTTCCCCGCCAGCTCACTCACTCTCAAGATCAGCCCAAGGACATCTCTTCCCTCTCAGCCCCACCTCACCTCCCCTCCCCCATCGGGCTCTTAGCGTAATGAGCCCCCAGATAAAACCATCAATACTGTTAGTCATCTGCTACCGGTACGGGCCGCCGTCCTAACCTCCTAAAAGCTTTCTGCAATATCTCCAAGGCTGCGCCAGTGACGCGCTTGGCCCCTTGCCACACGCTGCCATCTCCTAATGCATTTCTCTTAAAATAAGAGAACGCCATGGACCCGGGGTGGGGGGGACGGGACAAAACAAGTGCATTCAATTAGAACCTTTCACTGTGTCATCACCGGGCATGTACCATCCTGCCCTGCTGCCACAGATGGATGTGCTCAGCATGTCACTTTACACCAAGCGGTTTTTTTAGACCCAAAAGGGAAGACCCAAACTAGTGAACAACATAGTTCACAACGTATGAAGAAAAAAGAAACGATCCAGCACTCAAGGTTAAAATGAGGAGGATAGCCTTTCATTAAATTAAAAAGGTCAACTGCCAACATGATTAGACCTAACCAGTCTTCATCAGGGCAAGAATGTGTTGACGCATTGTGAGCTTGTAGATGTGCTATTTTCACAACCTATAACACTGCTTTACATGATGCATCGTTAAGCTGTGACTCGGTCACTCCCGGCCGCCCTGCTGCCATGGATGGGCGTGCTTTGCATGAGGAAAATGTTTCCGGTGACTGACTCATCCCCGTAACTTTATCACTGAAACGGAGTGATCCTCTTACCTCCATCTGTAACGACTGTGTTGTGCATTTGCAGTTTTCAAGAAAGGGGAAAAGATTAGAGATATAAAGAAAACAAGTACATTGTTAAAAGAAAACAATGGCAGTAGATATACTGTAGCAACATGGTCCTTTTTGCGTCTCACATGCAGTTGAAACATAATTTGGCAGAGAGAGAGAGAGAGACTAAATTGAGGCTAAATAATGAAATCGACAAACTGCTACTTTTCAGGATTCCGATTTTTTTTTAAATGGTACAAGTAGCTTGTAGATCTGCTACTTTTGTATGACGCTGTAGTATGATGAAGTATGAAATGAATGTACTGGACAATAATTTATAATATGGAGATAAGAGGTTTCTGCCCGACAGCGACAATATATACTACTAGCTAGCTACTACCGGTATATCGCTTTCACTTAGTGATTCACAATTACAGTATGAGGCTCTAAGTCTAAGCCATAAATGTTCAGGTTATGGTCCAAACAGATGGGATGACATCACAACAGCGCACGCATATCAATCACGTGCTGTCGTCTCACTGTGACGCTCATGCTTTATCAGTCCGGAGGGTCACGCCCATAACACCACCTCAGTGACGGATGGATATTAGCCTCTTTAATTTATTGACTTATCTGAGACGCCAATATGTGAAGTGATGTGAACCAACCAATGGCCGATCTTAAAATTAATGTGTGGAATAATGCTGAGTGGAATTCCCTGTAGTGTAATAAGCGGAGGCTACTAGCTGTTCTATTTGTGACACAGATAAAGCCTTTATGGAAAGGGTAAGTGGCGATATTCCCCATAGCCTGGGTTGGAAAGAGTAACCGTTGTCATGGTAACCAAGCCGTCCCACCCTTCTAAATGTAGAGAAATATGGTCTAATAGCGCAGTGGCCTCCCTGTCCGACCTTTAGCAATCAATAGTTACTAGTATGTGTGCAGTTGGATCGCACACTGCAGTGTGCAGCCTTCATGATTGTGTTCATGTGTTAGTGTGGGTTCGTATAGGAAGGGGGCGTGTCCAAATGGAAGTGGTGATTTTCGTAAAGGGTGATTTATACTTGGTTGCGCGCCAGTGTTGTGCACCCAAAAATAGCAGATATGCTATTTTTGGAATGGACTAGTTTGCTCATAACAAGGTAAGAAAACAAACCCTCTTTCTGAGGTCCACAGTCCACACATGCTACAGCAAATATATTTATTGACACTGCATAACCATTTTGACCAGCATTGAAAGCTTGACCAGGATCCTTACTTAGTAACCATCGCTAACGTGGTATTGGCCAAGAACGGGCTTGGGTGGGACTTAGTGAACGGCTAATTATTGATTTTAGATGGGGGAAATAAAGCAGTTCAATACTCTGGTTGACTCAACTGCGTGCAAGAACAATTAGCAAGAAGTCATTACATTATGTTTCAGATAGAGCACACTCTTTCTTCCAGATCAGTCATGAAAAATGTCTGATCTATCAAGAAGTAAAAGTGCTTTAATACAATGTGATAGTCTGGCCCAATTTGCCTCAGCTATCCTTTGTAATGTTACTATTGCACTGGATTTAGCCACTTAACCATCCCTATTATGGGCATAATAGAGTGCCGAAGTCCTGACGTCACTCGCTCATCCCCTGGTTCATGGACCTTTTTCTCTATGGAGAATAACATGGGGTCATCTTAAAATCGTCTCGTATAAGCATTGTGTTCCAAAAACAGGCGATATTGTCGGGGAGGTGTCTCTGTATCGTTTATGACAATCAGTCCCTCATATTTTAAACGGTCTGTTTCTAGCGAAAATTGAACTAATTCAGCAGCAGTAACATTAGCGTTTTCTCTCAGTCAGTTGATTCTTGATATCCATGAGTTTGTAACGGCCGGGAGGATTTGCTTATTTTTCAATCACAGTTCTTATATGAGGCGTACATGAACCTGTGGACTTGGCGCCCTCTACCGATGTTGATGTCAGACTTAGGTGCTCTAGTGTATATCATTCTAGACAAGTAGCCGATCCACATGCTCAGTCATGCTGTCAGCATTGCTGTGTCAGTTAATGGCTATTTTTGAATACGGCTTAAGTGGCTAACATTACTGTAGCTGTGGTTGGCCAATAGATTAACATACAGGCATATAGTTGAACAATGTTTCACAAGAATTGACCTGCCACGCCATAACAACGGTATGTATGACTTCCCGATCTGCACGGTGGCTCCTGCTAAACAGCCCCCCCTGCTGGCTCTGTGTGTCAACAGGACGGGGCGAGCACGACGGCGGGCGACAAGCTGAGCAGCAGCGTGAGCGAAGACACAGGCTTCTGCAGCGCCACGCCGCTGCCCTCCGACCCGCAGGACATGCTGTGTGACTCCTCCCAGGACTCCCAGGAGCCTCAGGACGAGCTGGACCCGGCCCACCCTCCCCCGCCGGCCATAGACACCCCGCCGGGGTCCCTCTGTGAGGAGGAGGAGGACGTCCTGGCGGCCCTGCCCCCGCCGCAGGAGCCGCCCGACAGCCCATGCGGCTCGGTGTGTGAGGAGGACGTGACGCTGGCCCTGAAGGAGCTGGACGAGCGCTGCGAGGAGGAGGAGGCCGACTTCTCTGGCATGTCCAGGTAGGAGTTCAGCCTCACACACACACACACACACACACACACACTACCACTTCTCTGGCATGTCCAGTATAGGCTTCAGCCTCACACACACACTATCACTTCTCTGGGGGTTGTTGGCAGCTCAAAAACTATCATGCATTGGGCAACCAAAATGGTCAGCAGCGGCCCTGGCCAAGATATATTGTCTTTTTCGGTAGCAATGACCAGAAAGTTTGATTTAAACTTAACTAGTTTTGTCTAGTTAACTTGCTGGATGAAAAGACCGTGGCAAGAGGACAACAGACTTTTTCTACTGGCCTATGGTTTTGTGTACTGTATGTGGAGAAACCAGAAACCATTCCAGGTCCCTGTCCATTGTGTATGGTTTGATTGATTGATTGATAATTTTATTAGACAATAAGATGCAAACAGTACAGGGTACAGTCAAGCACAGCATTGGTCCAAAAGGACAGCACCGAAGAAAGACCTTGCGGTCTTGTTTCTATTTGGGTCCCATGCATTCATTCACAATGACAGTGACAACAAACAAAAAGTTTCTCAAACACACTAAATGTACAGGTTGGAATAGAAATACATTAATAAAACATAAACCTGATGACAGTGACAGTATCACTGCAGTGCTCCTCCTTATACCCACTTTGGGGTTTGACGTAAGACAGTGTTCATCATCATCATCCTTCGAGTGCCCTCGAGATTCTTTGCATGGCAAAATTAGCTGATCTGCTCACCACGGGTCACAGATTCAGCGCCTTGTGAACTTGCAGAACGGCTATTTTCAGCAAGTGACACTTTTTTAAATGGGCCTTTTGATTTGGTAGTTTCACTTCAAACATCCATCAGTTCCCTTATATTTGTTGTCCTGCGTTACAAAGCCAGTGGTACTATCTGCAGTGTACAGTTGGCAGGGTTGTTCCGGTGTTAGGCATTGTGTGGCCTCTGTGAGATTAAGTAGATTTGATGGGTGTGTCCAGACCACGCCTTGCACAGGTCCCACACAGCAAGACCGGACACTCCTCTGTTGAAGGTGGGCCAGCTGTTAGACACACCCTCCTCAAGGTGGTCCAAGTCTGGCCTAGAGGACACTAGTCACAACACCAGTCAGGATTTAAGATGTTCTTGCATAAAGAAGCAACCCTCTCACTGGCAAACAGCCATACCATGCATCGGAGCTCTTTAACATGTTGCATAGCATGATTGATGAAGTATGGAGTGTATGAAACCCTCCTAAGAGATTGACTCTAAACAGTGGGGCTCTACTATATGTTCTGCCTGCGTGCACGTGCATGCGTGCGAAGAGCGATGCCAGCGAGAACATGAAAAGAGCAACTCAGCAGCCGTGCGCTGCCTCGAGGATGGGCCTTGCTCAGTTTTTTATGGGTGTGTGTGTGTGTGTGTGTGTGTGTGTGTGTGTGTGTGTGTGTGTGTGTGTGCGTGTGTGTGTGTGAATGTGCGAGTGTGTCGATGCTGGGCTCAGATAGAGCTTCCCGCAGTCCTGTGTGGGACAGCTGAGTAGTGCGCTAGCAGAGTTAGCAGTCGTATGCAACACTGCTGTGTGCTGCAGACGGTTAGGGGAAGAGGGGAGTCGAGGAGACAAAGTCAGAGAGCGAGAGAGGCGTGCAAATTAAGGTGAGGATGAGGACAGAGGCTGTGTCCGCCCCAGCGCTCGGCAGCGCAAGCTTCAAATACTTCTATTCTGTCTGCTTCTTCAGGCTCTTTCGTCCCACGGGCCTGTAAGTATATTTGTGTGTGTGTCTGTGTGTGTCTGTGTGCACGAGAGAGAGGGAGAGAAGGTGTTTCGCAGGATGCTAACACGCTAACAGTTTCCCCTTTGTTGTTTTGGTGCTAGTGCACTGCAGTAGGTTAGAGCTGAAAATAGACTGCAGCAAAAGAAAAAAACAGAAAGAAAGCTCCGCAGTGAGAGAGAGAGAGCAGGAATGACGGTTCAGAACAGGTCCGCCTGTTTCCTCGCAGTCAGAGGGAAGAGAGCACTTGAGAGCATGTGCCTGTGTTTACATCCGACCGCTCGCTGACAGAACGAGGAGACTGCAGTGTGTATTATCTAACTGGCTGTGTGTGTGTGTGTGTGTGTGTGTGTGTGTGTGACTGTTTGTGTGTGTGCGTGCGTGTGTGTGTTCCAGTAATGATGAAGGCGACACAGACTGTTTCCCGGAGATCCAGGCCTCTCCGCCCCCTTCGCCCTTCCTCTCTGCCATCCTGGCAGCGTTCCAGCCCGTCGCCTACGACAACGAGGAGGACGCCTGGCGTTGCCATGTCAACCAGATGCTGTCGGACACAGACGGCTCCTCTGCTGTTTACACTTTCCATGTGTTCTCCAGACTATTCCAGGTCAGTGTCGCATACCTAAAATAGCTACAAACGCAGGTGCAATGCGACGTGAGATTGTACATTGCCTATTTTCGGTGCACAACACCCGCGCGCAACTAACTATAACTCCAGCTTCTGTCTCCTGTTCCTTTTATTTACAACCTTGTTTACTACAACGTTCTCTTATTTATTTTGTGTTTACCACAGAGCATGCAGAGGAAGTTTGGTTCCATCACGCATTCCTCTGTGCGCTTCCTGGGCGAACGGCTACAGCGGATGGGCAACCAGTTCCTCAGCTCCCTAGAGGTCATGACCTCACACTCCCAGTGTCCTACAGTGCTGCTGGACGCAGAGACGGTAAGAGCGCCTGTGACCGCGGGGGCGGCTCATAGATCCGAAGTCTCGTTAGTCCGAACATGCATTAAGGTTGGCGAACATGCACTGCTCCCGTGCTTGTGGTTATGTTTAGGTTAGAGATAGGGATAGTAATTTCGGAACAATGAACCTTCTCTGCACCACATTCACATTTAAGCCTGCTTTGACAAACGCATCTATGAGCAGTGAGTTTGTAGACCAGCTATTTTTGTTGCTTGACTTGATAGAAATGAGGCACCAGGAAGGTACAGTATGTGTTGCATACCGTTGTGAGTTATAGTATACCTTTGACTCGTGTTGGTGTGCGTGGGTACAGCACAGTGGTGTAAAAAGAACAGTACTTGATTTTGAGGTACATTTACTTTACTGGACCACTACATCTACATCTCAAAGGCAAATATTGTAGTTTTATACATTTGAAAACATAACAATGGGACATTCATTCTGCAAAATGAGTACAAAAGTACATTTTGATACTAATAACGTTTGTACTTTTACTCAAGTAAATTGAATTCCGGACTTTTACTTTTACAGGCAGTGCATTTCTATATTGCAGTGTTGATAGTTTTACTTAAGTAAAACAAATGTGAGTACCGGTACTCTTTCCATCACTGCTAGTCTGCTACAGCGTGTGGGTCTAATGTGTGTGTCTGTCCTAGTTGGTGTCGTGTGGACTGCTGGAGACGCTGAAGTTCAGCGTGCTGGAGTTACAGGAACACCTGGACACATACAACGGCAAGAGGGAGGCAGCCGAGCAGGTGAGCCTCCTCCAAACTGACCCCAGTTCTGTTAGAGGGAGATTAAAAGGTCTTTTTAATCGCTCTGAAGAAGGCTTCTGCCGAAACGCATCAGCTTTCTCAATAAAATATGATAAATTGCATCTGACCCCTTTTATTTTGGAGTGCCGCTTTTTCCACTTTGTTGGTTTCTGAGTTAAGTTATATTTAAAGCTGAGCACCCACTGCCTCAACCAAGGGCAGTTTCAGGAGGAAGTGCACCTGCTTTTCTTTCTTAACCCCTCGTCTCCCTGCCTTCTTCACAAAGGGTTCACAAACAGTGGGTCGGGAACCATGTTTGGGTCTCGGACCATTTTTCTTTTTAGTAACACATCCTTTTTTCCTCCTACATTAATTATATTGTTCCATTTGTACACTCACAGTTAAACGAAAACAGAACATTTTGCAGTATAGACTGAGCGTTTTGGGGAGTGAGTACATCAGTAGAAGGATGTTGAGGTTGGAACTGCCAGGCTTGGAGGTCTAGAGGCAAAGATGTATGGATGTTAGTGAAGTTAGTTGGTGTGAGAGAAGAGGAGGCAGTAAGGAGGACAGGGTAAGATGGAGGCAGATGATCCGCTGTGGCGACCCTTGAAGGGAAAAGCCGAAAGGAAAAGAAGACCCAAACACACACACACACACACACACACAGCTAAAAATAGCTCAGTGGCGGTCCTTAAATCAGTTACAGACGCCCAGGCAGCAGCAGGAGAACAGATGAGATTGTGTAAAGAGGGGGGAGGGGGGTTCTGGCATGCAGGGGCGCTAATTGAATGAGACAGCTCCACCAGCGCTCCCCGGAGAGAGAGCTGGATGCCAACCGCCTCCCCTCCACCCCCGATTTGAAAACAGGCCTACTTTAATTCGCAAAGTACAACACAGTTATTAAATCTACCCCCCCCCCCACCACCACCACCACCAAACCGGACCCTCATTATATGTACACAAAACACACATAGCATCATTATCTCCATGCGCCTCCCTCCCTCTGTCTCCAGCCCACAACACCCACACCTGCGTTGAATAAATCCTGTGAGCTTGTGGTTCTGCTCTTTTGGAAAAGAAATTGAGTTTTGAACATTTTCGCAACCTACAGTATAATGAGGTGCCCAATGATGCCAGGGAGAAAGTGGTTCACTGTAACTGGTCTTCTTTCGTTTTGTTTGGTCGTCGTCTCTCCTCCTTGAGGATGCAGCTATCAATTATTAGTGATTTGTGATTTTTCTACTTCGTTTAATCGAGAAGTGTTGTGCAATAATACTGAAAATAGACTTGTCATAATTCATTTGTGACACGTTGTGAACTTTTATTTTACTCTTTTTTGTTGTTGTTGTGTATCTTCTCTAGAAAATGACATGCCCACAATAGTTTAAATAATTGATTAAATGGATTAGTTTGATGAACTGTTCCACCCATACTCTCTCCTCTGGCTCTCTGCAGTGGCTGGAGAACTGCAGGAAGACGTTTGGTGACAAAGACGACAACCAAAGGCCCAACAACACTCAAGCCCAGGTAGGACCCTCAGCGCTGGGGCTGGCTGCCCCCACACGGCCCCCCCCCAGCATGTGGCTTCAGTGTGCACGCCAGTCAAAAGGTCCTTTTGGAACGAAAAAAATATCCTCATCTAGGATCTGAACCGAACAAACCAGGATTTTTTTGAAGTTATAAATTAATCATATATTCATGCTTAATTATAAATCTGTGTGGTCCGGGGACCCGTAAGGGTCCTTCAGAGGGTTCTAGGGGTCCCCATCTAAATGATTGATAGTTGGGAACCAATTGGACCCTTGCAGGCTGCAACTCAGTGTGTGTGCAAATGGCAGCAATTGGGCACTTGCTGTACGTGTCCATTTGGTTCCAATTGTACACTCTCAGGTTTATGGGGGTCTGTGATCTAAGGTATACCATACTGGGGGTCCTTGAAATTAAAAGGTTTGAGAACCACTGTTCTAAACGATAGTTGATGGAAAAGCTATTTGGAAAAGGCATACCACCACATAATAAATCAACGCCAATGTGTACAAACATGGCAACCTTTTATGTCTCCAAAATACAGCAAACAGTTTTGATCCTGGGGCTACCCATATTTGTTTGTATTGTTTCACTGAGGGTTTTGGATGGTGGTCATATAATGGATTTGAAATGATCCAGGAGGATTTTTTTTAACTCCAGTTGGTTATCCTTTTTGTGCCGTGTGTGTGAATCTTAAAATGCTTTTTGACTGGAACCAAAGTCTGTCACCTTAACACAGTCCTCTTCAACAAGCACCACGATCATCCGGTCGTTTCCAGGAAACCACTGGACTGAATGATACTACATAATCAAATTCAAATGGCTGGAAGAAACATGACCCACACAAGCCAGAGACTAATGGCCTTTTGTTAGATGAGCTCGTCTCACATTCGCTCAGCTGCTCTGCAAGCATGGCCGCTGGCTGCACACTCAAATCCGGGTTGTTAATTTAACTCTGAAAGTGAGTGTGAGAGTCAAATTAATAGTCCAGATTTTGCTGTGCATCTTTTCTCTCAGTCTCTCTCTCTCTCTCTGGCTTTCTTTCTTTCTTTCATGACCTCTTCCTCTCTCTCTCTCTCTGTCTCTCTACATGTCTCTTATTGCTGAGCTTGTCATGTGTTAAGCCGTATTCAAAATTTGTCGCACGAAGGCGTCGCATTTTCCGAAAATAGACTATCTACAAGCTTGCAAAGCGCCACACGCACGTTGTGTGCTTGTAGATCTGCCATTTCCGGTGCGCGACACCGACGTACGACAGAGTATATATTCAGTATTATTATTGGTCCGGAGCGCCCATCCCCCTCGGCCTGTGTGAAGGACAGATTGCTCGTGCGTGACTCTTCTGCCATGTCGAAAGCACACTAATTCTTGGTCTTTCTCTCTTCCTGTTTTTTGTTTTGTTTTTATTTTAATTTCTTCTTGTTTGTTTGTTGTTGTCGTTCTGTTTATTTGTTATTTTGTGACCTGCTCACCTTCTTGCTTAGCAAATGGAGAATCTAGCAGTAAGTGGTTCTCGTATTCTTAGCCGTAATAATAATAATAGTAATAATAATAAGCATAACCTCCAAAAACAACTTACTGACCCATTTCATTTCTTTTCTGTAACGTGACCCCCACGCCGCTGTTTCACCTGAGGGTTGGGACTCCCCACTCTCTCTTTCTCTCTCCTTCTCTTGAGTAACCCAGCTCAACCGACCTGTAATGAATCATATACTCCTATATCTACCATGTAGCTGCTTTACTGTTGGTTGGATAGTCGACCTATTAACAGCATTGTACTCCATACTTACTGTGACTGCAGTGCAGGCCGACTTCTTGACTCCTGCTATTAACAACAGTGGTATCTGCTGATTCTAAAGGGTATGAAACCTAGGCCCATTTTGTCTTCTGTTTTCTTGTACAGGTTAAAGGGTCGAAATGATGGCAGGCTGACCTTTTATAGTACACCCAGAGCCACAGAGTAAGACAGAGTTCCGACAACTCCGTTCACTTCATGGAGCCAGCAGGCTCTTCTACATAGACTTCTATTGAATGGGGACAACCGGAAGTTTACAGAATGCATTGGAGTCTATGGCCTGGTGCGAGTACATGAACCACAATGATCGGGCTGTTTTCTGCCCCCTCAATGTCGCAACTCTGTCTTACTCTATGGCTCTGAGTACACCATAGTAAGCAGCTCAAATGCAGTTAATCAAAATAATAATATATGTGTATTAGATTTAGGTGTGTCTGTGTGCAAGCAATCACTCAACAGTATTTCAATGCTTGGCATATTGGCATGTATAAATCTAACACGCCCATTGATACATGTTTGCTTACATCATGGTACACTGTGTACTATATAATGTCAGTCTTCCATGCTGTTATGCTGCATTCACATGGCAGCCAGAACCGGCGACGGTAACGGCAGACGGCATCAATGTTACAAATATTTAATCTTTTTACCGTTCCGAGCTATAAATTAATCGTGGTTTAATCCCGGTTTTGCCCGTGTTTGCCGTCTACGGCTTGCCTGATTCCATGTGAATTCAGCATTACCCATATAGTTGCTAACCTGCACAGGAGAACAGACTACAGATCATCCAAGAGGTTGTCCTGGGTTATCAATAGGAGAGAATGGATGGAGAGATCATATTGTCACCATGTTCAAACCACTCTTTCTGGCTCCATCCCCAACACATTCATATTGCATTTGTTTTTTATTTCTCAATCAGTTTTTTTTTCTGTAATCAGTTGAATTGAGCATTCTTTTCCTACCTAGTCGGAACAACTTGTGGATGTTTTTTTAATGTCTCTGATTGCAGCTTTAAGGTTTGTTGAATGATGATCTTAGCTTTGCCTAGCTCAATTCAGGACACTATGGGATCATTTAGCAGCTCCTTTCAATGATAAATACATTATTATAAATGGCTGCTCTAACAAAACACAATTTATTCATTCATAAACAATAATGTCCCCTATTCACGAAGTAATGAGATTACATCAAACAGTAGGAATACAAATATTCAGAAAATGTTGTATACTATTGAAGATGTCATTGTTAGGATTAGATGCACGTGTGAAAGAGTTTGTTAAAGAAATGTTGACAGCACACTTAATGAGTACAAAGCTTAAACCCTTTGCTTTGGTGAAGGTCTTCTCTACCTGTGAAAGAAGCTGTTATTTGATCCCATAGACATTGGGCAGTTGAGCTAAACTACTGCAGGTTAAACTCACTGTTCCACAAACCTTCACATTGCACACAGACATGAAACATTAATCCATTTGATAAATAAATGGCTTTAACGAACAATGAACCATTTTGAAGGTGAATCCTATTCTGTAGCGTTCTAAGCCGTGAAAGCCTCTCACGGCACTTCCTAAATTCTGTCTGCGTTTTTAGAGAGCTCCATCTGTAGACGCCAACAAAAAAAACTTCCCACTTAAAGGACCACTTCACCACTTTTCAACATCTCTTCATATAATTGGTCCTCACTAATGTTCATGATAAAACACCACAATTTTTTCCTACTCAGTCTGTGTCTCATAGGAGGGCTTTGGGCAGTTCGGACACCCGTCCACCAGTGACATCATCATTAGGCATATTTATTTTTAAATATATTTAGATTTTTATTATCGTGAGAACGATGGCTTCAACTTTTGCATTGCAACTTTTCAGGAAAAGAAATCCTGACGTTTCTATTAGCTTGGATTCACCATCGATGATGTCACTGGTGGATGGGTTTCTGAACTGCCCACAGCCTTCCTATGAGACACAGACTGAGTAGGAAAGAATGGTGGTATTTTATCATGAACATTAGTTAGGACCAATTATAGGAAGAGAAGTTGAAAAGTGGTGAAGTGGTCCTTTAACGTTTGGCAGTGATAATGTGGACACACAGAAAGCATTGGGGAGTGTTTACATCATCAGATATGTGTTAATGTCCTGCTCTCACAACACTATGATTCAAGTTTTTAAAACCCTCCTCAGAGGTGCCCTTTAACTCAACCCAATCATTCAACCATCTATTTGATGTGATCTTTGGGGCTCCCAGGGGCCCAGCGAGGTGCTGAAGGACGTGTCTGTGATTCTGAGACGGACCCTCATCACCTCCCACTCCATTGAATCCTGGGCTGCTGCTTGGGTTCACATTAACCACTTAACGACCCCACCAGTCCCTCAGGGCTATATACTAGTGTCTTTTCTGTTTGCTTTCATTGTGGGGAAAGCTTTCCCTGAAAACAGCAGATGGACAAGCTCACAGCCTTTTCGACCTGCTGTTTTCAGTGAAAGCGTTCCCCACAGTACGGACGCTGGGGTTGAAGTGGTTAAACCCTGTATAATGAATCGACCGCTGTCCTCCCAGGGCTCTATACTTATTCTCATCCCTTTTCTCCCTCTACACCAAATCTCCTCTCCGGAAAATAAATAGCCGATCTACAAGCGTTTCGTTCTGAGATTGTAGATCGGTTATTTTTTGGGGTGAAATGTTCGCCTATTATACCTTGCCCAGAATAGGGGTGCTAGGGTTCATGTGTTTAACCCTTTCATCTCCACTGTCATCACTCTAACCCAGGATTCATGACTGTACTCCTTGTGATTGATGCCGGTTGTGACTCTGTGTTCTCTCTCTCTCTCTGTCTCTCTCTCATTGTGAAGGAGCTAGAACTGTGTCGCAGGCTCTATAAGTTGCACTTCCAGCTGCTGCTGCTGTTCCAGGCCTACTGTAAGCTCATTAGCAGAGTGGACACCATGAAGAGAGAGGCCGAGGTGAGAGTTAAACCACACAGAAACACACCTAATGCTGTCTACTGTTTCACACACAATCTAAACGGAAGCCTAACATCACTAAAAGTTTACAATCTTAGCCTGGCTGCCTTTATGCAAAACTCAAAAAAGAATGCAAAACAAATTACTCATTACACATTATAAAGTTGATGCTATGGAATGGATACATAGTCTTTTGCTCTTGTTATTTTGGGCCTCAAAGCACTCAGACAGACCTCCTATCTAACCATCTTTGGTGGCCGTTGTCTGCTCTATGCTGCCACGGTGTAGCACTGCAGCCTTTATAGCTCTTTGGGGGATCTTTAATCAGATTAAAGCACTGCATTAGATTGAATCATTGCTCACACAAAGCGATAGGGTCACTTTTTCCAGTTAATCACTGGTCGATACTAACCCATTTCCTTAGCGACCTCCCTATATGCAGACTTAGAACACTCATGCTTGTGGGCTTATCTTTGCAATAATGCTTAATTTATAGTCGACCGCAGTAGTGGAAAGTAACTAATTACATTTACTCAAGTACTGTACTTAAGGGCCAATTTTCTATACTTTTACTTCCACTCCACCACATCTCAGAGGAAAATATTGTACTTTTACTCCACTACAATTGTTACCCTAACTTTAGTTACTTTGTAGATTTTATTCATTACAAAACATAGATTAATACGGAGCCCCTGAGTGGCCATGGCAAGAAAAATAAATGATCTTGTTTGCACGAGATATTCATCCTCGTTCAATTTATTTTAAAGCACAGCCTCAAGATCTCGTTCGAACAAGATATTATCTTGTTCGAACGAGATCATTTATTTTTCTTACCATGGCCACTCAGGGGTTCCGTAGATTAATCACTTCAGCCCTATTTTATAATAGCTGATACACAAGAGACATAAATCAGGCTTAAATTACCTACAGACTGAATGACAGCACATCATAAGGTTCCTTTCCTTATCATGACAACCTTCATTTCCACGTATACAAGGACCACTTTTATTCCCTTATAATAAGCGTAATTATCTTTTTTCATTTGTCTACCTACAAATGGATGAATAAAAACTATCACATCTAAGTGTGAACGACATGATATTGGTGTGTCTCAGGTGACCAACATGTCTGAGGAGCTGGCTATCCTGGAGGGCTGCCTGAAGGAAGCAGAGACGGGCAGTGACGACCAGGAGGATGTGTGTATATCGGACGCCGCTCAGACCACCACTGAGACGGCCATCCAGTCACTGATTGAAGCCCTGAGGTCTAGAGACTTCAGTTCAGCTCTCACACAGGTCAAGATCTTCAGGTAGGTTCAGACGAGTCCCGTGCGTGAGTCTGAGGTTTATCAGTTGAACATGCATGCTTTTGTAAACTTTATATTTTTCTGGTGTGGCCACAAGTTGTAGTCACACATCATTCTGAGAAATGCACTGTAGCTGTAGGCAGTGTTTGAAAGAGAAAAGTGGATACAGTAGATGGATAATAATATTAATAATAAAAGAAAAGCTTTATTTGTATAGCACCTTTCAAGGCTTTCATGTGCTTTATATAGCAAAAAATAAAAGCAATGAATAAGGCAATACAGTGAGGACATGAATAACAACAAGGATTTTAAAAGCTCAACTAAGAGCATGAGTGAATAAGTAGGTATTGAGCTGTGCTTTAAAGAGATAGTTCAGATTTGAAGTTAATATAGTGGTTGCAGCTGTATTAATTGATTGCCCGAGTCCCGTGGTGGGAGTTCTGCTCTGGTTTTGGTGAAAATGTAGTAGTTCCGGTCATTTTATGGGGGGCACTGGGGCCACGCATTAAAAGTAAATGAATTTTTGTACGTAGTGAATTAGACACAAAATACATAGTTCCGTGTGATAGAGGGGTAAAAAATGAATGAAAGTTGCGCTAATATTTGCGCAACTTTGGAAAAGCACTGTAAAAATGCAAATCATCATTCATTAAGAAACGTCCTCCCCTCCTCCACCAGGTCTTTGTGGCCTAACGACATCTTCGGCAACGAGACGGACGACGCTGTCCAGACGCTGCTGCACATCTACTTCCGTCACCAGACGCTGGGCCAGACGGGCTGCCTGGCGGTGGTGGGCCCCAGCAGGGACCTGTCGCAGGCCAGCGCCCGCCTCATGGAGCTCAACCTGCAGATTCGCCAGGCTCTGAGCCAGGCCCAGTCCACCCAGAATGCCAACACCACCACCACAATGTTCAGCACTGGACTGTAAGGGCAAGCCTGGACTGGACCGGACGATCACAGACCCCCCTCCCTTCTCCCACCCAGACCCCACCGAGGCTGGGGAGGCGGGGAGGGGCTTCACAGGAGGACGAGAGAGACTCCACCTATAAGGGCTAAAGGATGTGTGGGCATAACTGTGACTGTGATTAATATATATATATATATATTATTACATCTATGAATACTCAAAGCTAATATTTGATTTTTTTTTGTTTTCCCAGACTAAGCCAACTCGTAAAAATTCAGCTGCAATAAGTCATGTATGATTGGTAAATGAGGCTGGCCCAGGATGGTGGGATGATGATGATGATGCAAAAACGAATGTTTCTTTTGGTTTTTGGTTTATTTCTTTGATCGCATTTTGAGTAAAACGGCCTATCTGGGCCTCCGGTTCCTGACTGGCGGCCTTGTTAGCCCTGGAGAAGAGAGAGAACAGGGTTGAAGCATGCGAGTCGATCCGAAAGGAACGTCCAGATGCGTGTGTGTGTGTGTGTGTGTGTGTGTGTGTGTGTGTGATAGAGAGAGAGAGAGCGAGAGTGTGCGAGAAAGAGAGAACATATTCATAAGCAAAGTCACGTACACAGTATAAAAAACAAAAAAATCTAATAGGAAAAAAAAACAGAGTTTTCAAAAGCATGCTTGAAAGAGAATAAGCACTGCAAGAATATTTTTTTGAGAAATGTATTTTTTATTAGAGCTAACATCCTAGGTTGTAAATGTTGGGGGTATTTAACATGGAATTGTAACCCCAGGGGAGCTGTTTTCCTCCACCGGGGAATGTAAAAAGAGAAATATATATATATCTGTTTATCGACCTGCTTTGCGAGGAGCGTTGCCTTCGACAGATCTCATGAAACTCACTCTGTTAACCAAATAAGTAGCTGCCTTTAGAGACTTTACGACCGTGTGGCAATTATATACCAGACACTCCGGTATGCGCTCACACACACAATGCATAGAGTTACCCACGAGTGCAGACTGGCTACAAACCCATTATGGAATACATCAATAACTTATTTTACTCTGTATATATTTTAGAAAGAAAAACAATGTATAGTGTAAAACCAGTATTTTTTCCCCTTGTACTTTTTTGTGTAATGCACTGTTAATCCGAACAGGATGGTTTAAAAGCTAACGTGAGAAGAGACGACGCAAGACCAGATTTGAGTCACTAACCACCATCGTAATCCTCAAATCGCACACAAAACTTCAACATTTCCCAAAGACTGGCTTGGTTTTGGACAGCTGCTGTTTGCAATGGAGTCTGGGGTCTTGGTGGGTTTGGACACTTCACCAACAATCACATATGTTGATGGGGGGGGGGGGCTGCAATAAGAAGTTTCTTCTCTCCTGTTGGTTCGCTGCAGCCTGGCTTGATTTTATACTTGGTCGCGACTTGGTTGTCAGTGTGCCTAAAATAGCCAATCTACATGCTCACACATCGCAGTGCGACACGTGAGCTTATAGATCGGCCATTTCCGGCATGCGACACCGCACTGCGACAAAGTATCTCAATCGGGCTAACCAAGCCCGGTCATATGCATTCCTTCTCTCACTGTGATTTTATTTTATTTTTCTGTTGGCCCTGCTCTCCAATCTTAAGGCCCTTGACGCCTTCCGATGGGGGACAGAGGTTTGTGTTTGTCCATGTTGGCTGCTCCCATCATACAGCTGTACTCTTTGCCTGACCTACACAACTCACCGGGGTCTGAAATGGCTGCCATTGAGACTTCCGCCATGCTTGGTGAAAAACACCGCTTCTTCGCTGGCCAAAAACCGATAACCTGAAATGCGTCGTGGAATCATGTCATGGCACATTGTATTAATCACTGTAGTCATTCCTCACAGAGAGCTTTCTTTTTCTGCTTGTCTGGTACAATTGAATGCTGTTCTTAATTATTTAATGGATATATTATTTACCTGGAACATATTGTTTTAATGTAGAGGAGCATTATACATTTTTCTTTTTCGTTTTTTTGTTTTTTTTTTCCTCGTTCACTCACATACCAGCCTTCTCTCTGGATAAATAAAGAGCTGATCCTACAGTAAGGCTGTCTTCATAATGTTAAAGGGTTACTGGGGACCAGTGATTATAACAGGGTTCAATCTTTACATCTCTCAAACGTCTGGGAGGATTGCCTTGGAATGCACATTCATGTACAGTACTGCAGGGGATGAACCCTTATGATTTTGGTGACCCTGTGGCCATTATCTAGGGCAGGCCAATTAGTGTCCACTCCCTATTGGGTGGATTGCTATGACATGCTGAGCACATTCATGTTCCATCGTTTATTGAGGCAGTTTTAGTGGTTTCCCAGCCAAATGGATGGGTCCATTTGCTTCCGTAAGGGTCAGTTATGGGGGGGTCTGTAGCCTAATGCATACCTTAATTGCTTTGAATTAAAAAGCTTGACAACCACCCAAGAGGATGGAACCTGACCCCTTGCGCTGGCCTGAGGGCAAGTGTAAACTTGGTGGGTGTGACCACATGGCCTTTCCGCTACAGTGATTGGGGATTCTTTTTTCCTCCACTTGTAAGACTCTAGAATTTTGGGCAGGTTAATTTGGTTTGGGTGAGGAGCAGCACAGCCTCTAGGGGTTGCTAGTGTAGCACACTACAGCACCTAGATAAATGAACATATTGCGTCTCTGTAGCTGATGGGTGCAGATTCTTGAAGATCAATGGAAAAAGGGGAATATCGGCACTCTTAATAAAGTTTGAGTTTCTTTATTTCATGAAATCACATGCAGCAGTCCACCTAGAGAAACGAACATGTTTCGGCAAGGCCTTCCTAACTACTGGTGCACCACTGCAGTTATCTACACCAGTATAGCCCTACCAAACATTTTAAAGATTCATAAGCTCATGTAGACCTTGGAATCTCTCTGAAGCAGTTGAGACCGAGCTAAAGCAATAGCCCACAGGTGTGATGTATTTTTGCTTATCGCATTTCAATTCCTCAAACCCCTTATCCTGTTAGTTGACCAAGGTTCACATGGATTAGAATTCAGTCATTTGGATTCTCGAGGTGCCAGTGTTTCAGCATAAGCGAATAAACTAAAGTAGCCTATTCTACAAGCTCTCAAGATCTTGTAGAAATAGGCCAACTTTGCACCTTTTAACATTAGAGTATTCCAAGGTCAAACTAGCATTTGCAGAACATCTTTCATATAAGTATTAAAGCCTCAGATTTCACCAGATTGGCAGTATGTAACGGCAGGAACAATATCGCTTAAACATACATTTTTCATAGTGTTGTTTAGGAAACTGCACTAGTGTGGAGGCACACCGTTCAGTCATGAGATTTTATTTTGCTTTAATCCAACCATGGGTTCATAAATTTACCTCAGTCTCGCACTTTTAAGCTCATCTGCCAAATATTAAGTTAATGCAGCCTCAGTTACAAATCTAGTGTAGTTTTAACCCATTATGGGCGGGAACCTCTGTTAGCATTGTTATGCTTTAGCTATTGAAAAATAGCAGACCTACAAGCTCATAGCGTGCAACTCGGTGGCGCGCTATGAGCTTGTAGATCTGCTATCTTCGATTTTTGAAAAATCGAAGAACGACTGACATAGAAACATAGCTTTTTTAGAAGACATTTTTAGAATCTCATCTCAGATCAAAATGGCCACACACAAAATCCTAGTGCTAGGTTGTCCTTTATTGCACATTTACAAGTGGTGAATACTTTAAATTTCAAAACGCAAAATTAAAGTAATGTAAGTCCCTGCATGGCCTTCGCCCCAGGGGCCCTCGTGTGCATCGGAGGGTCTCACTGAGCGAAGGACAGTGGCACTAACGCAGGTGTGAACGGGCAAAGTCCAGTGGATCCATCAGATTCAAATTATGTACTTGAAGCTGAAGGTACTGTCACAGGAGAGCCGTTTGCCCTTGCACCTGCCGCACAGATCCTGTCTGTGGGGCCGTTTAGGGTCCACGTGGCGCGGCGTCACCTCACAGGAACACCGCGCCTTGTTGCAGGTCTGGAGAGAAGGGACAATTGGTTAACCCATTTAGACCCGAGTTAAAAACATTCACTTTGAGCCACATTTTTACGATTATTTGAAAATAGCAGACCTACAAGCTCGTAGCGTGCCGCTCGTAGCGTGCCACTCGGTGGCGCGCTATGAGCTTGTAGATCTGCTATTTTTCAATAGCTAAAGTATAACAATGCTTAAAACACCAAAAGGGGTTCCCGTTCAGAAAAAAATGACCTTTTCAATGTGCTACTTGTCATTTTGCATTGTACAAAACATTACTTACATGACATGTGATATCTTCGACACGATAAGGATTGAAGTCCTTTTGGCATTTTCTACAGAACTGCTTGAAATACACCTGGAATGACATACATCGATTAGACTCATTCAACAGAAACGGATTGAATCTGGACCATGGTACTCATTCCATTACCTTATTGGTGCCATGGACGCACCACACATAGGCACTCTCCCATCGCAGGTTGCAGTCTTTGCAGTGATAATATCCGTATTTCTGTTCTAGAAACTAGGGGATAACAAGTCAAACACAAGTCACAATCTCCTCTAGCTCTCAAGTCGGTTACTATTAAAATCCTCCAATTCATCTGCCTGCAACTCCAAGAGTGTACAAATGGAACATTGGACTAATTTAGTCCGGCAGCCGGCAGTTTGTTTAAACTGGGAAATTTGGTATATAGTATTTTTTAATACAGTATTTTAGGCCAATAAAAAAAAAGACTATAGGCCTATACACCAAATTTCCCACTCGGCTGCCGGACTACATCCATTTGGACACAGAGTGAAATTCACCTGAAATCTTACGCGGCCCTTGGCGGTTGCCTCCACCTCAACAGATTTGATGTCTTCAACCTTATTGGACTTTTTGCGTTGCCCAGCAGGTTTGGATGTTTTCGCCTCCTTGTTGACCCCTCCTTGGTCCTCACTTTTCACAACAGCTTCAGGAGGATGAGGTGGGTCGTCGGGAGGATCTCCAGTCTGCACCTCACTGTCCGCTTCACCCGTCTTCAGGTGGTCCTCTGTCACGAAGGAGGTGACGCTTCTGTTAAGTAGGTCACAATTTTTCAGTGCAATTAATTTCCATGATAGTTCCCATGTTGAAACATGTTTAGTTTAAAAGTGAGTGGCGGATTTATCATGATGGCTTGGATGTCACACCAGTGTGGTCACGGTGGGGGGGGGGGGGCACATGACACATGCACAGGCATACATAAAGACAAAGCCACACGTTGGAGCGGCTAGTGCCCTCATTTTTTGTTTTTCACATTTTTCAATGACAGTAATTCAGAAATTAGTCATCTTCCCTGTGCATTTGAGCGGTGGCCACACCGTCTCCATCATGTAGCTTTGTGTCCCTATGTCTGTCTGTCTAGGGTACCAACAGGTGAGAAAGTGGTGCTGTTGAGCTTCACACCTACAGTACCACTAGTACATCAGTACAGTATAACATTTACAGTATAGTTCCACCGCTCACTTCACACAGGTGTGATTTGTTGCAATAGCCAATGTGCAATGCCGAAAACGATTAAATTGTTCAAGGGACAATCAAGTAAAATGTCATTAAAGTAACAATTTAGACTTTGATCAAACCAACAACAGGTATTGTATCAATAATAAAATTCAAGACTCGACAAAAATGCATGATAGTGTTGATCCAAGCCGCTTAGTGACAACCTGTCACTACGCCATACCTGTAGGCGATGGGGGAATAAACCGCCAGGGTGCGGGGATAGAGCACGCCGCACACCGCGGCGTTGTTGTTGGGGGGCGTCTGAGGGCCCTCGCCTTTCTTTTTACGCAGCGTGTCGCGCTTCAGGGCCGAGAGGGTCCGCGGCCCGATGGAGCACTGGACCGAAGCCTCGGTCTTGGGGTTCACCTGCACCGACACATCTTTGGTGTTGGCCTTCCTGAGCCTCGGGGTCAGCTTCGGGTTGATCTGCGACAAGATGGACTTGAGCTGGGCACGCTGCTGGTTGTTAAAGGCCTCCGCGTCCGCATAGTGGGAAACGTAGTTCTTGTACTTCCAGGCCGCGGCCTTGTGTTTGGGGTAGGACCTGTAAGGGTTGTACGATGAATAAAGGTAGCTGTCCATCGACTCGTCTTCGTACGTAGCCATTGTTTAGTTCAGCTAACCCGGCCATTTCGGTGGAACAGGTTAAATACACCACCTGGTCGCCATCAAACCTGATTGTGCTCAGGTGCGGCCGTGGGACTGCCTCACAGTCAAATCCTCCGTGTTAATTTAACTCCCACAGGGTGTACAAAATGGAACCAAATGTACCCGTAGGCCGTAGGGGTGCATTTGGTTCCACATGTACGCCCTCGGAGTTAAATTAACAGATTCATTTTTGTTTACAGTGTTGTAATGTGTTCCTTCCTTCTTCTCTCTGTGCGTAAAACGCGCAAAGTACCAGCATGCTGCAAGAGAGCCACGAGAAAACTTGCCATATATTTAGAACTTTTATTTGGTCGATATATTTTCTCGATATACATGATTATATTATACACGTTTGTACATTGTCTTCAGACAAGTTAGTCCCATGGTCATTCATTAGTAGAGTCCTATAAATTCATCATGAGAGTGGTTGATGGATTGGCACAGCGTGATTCGAAGTGATTCTCACACACACGCGCACACGTGCACACAAGCACGCACAAGCGCAGTCTATGATAGGAACAGACCAGTGTACACAAGACATGGGGTAAACTTTGGTGACGTCACGTGTGTCCTGTGATGTGTAGGCCTACAGCATGTTGACAAGTGCCCCGTGAATCAATGTAAAAAAAGAAATTCCCATAGCAGTCATGATGGAAAGTGATCTAGTGCTTATAGTTCATTATAATATTTGAACCTGTCTGAATTCATTGGCAGCGTTTCTTTAGAAACATTGAAAGCTTATAGCCTATGGAAACATGGGGAGTTCAAATGAAAATGAATGTAATTCCACAAGATCATTATCATTTTCCACATATATTTTGTGATTTTTAGTTTTAAATGAAAAAATGACATTTTCATACAGACTTCATCTGTAGCACAGTATATCTTGAAAACAAGATTTAAGTTTAAGATTAACAATGTAACCTTATTAAATCAAAGGCTATTTGAAAATTAACAGCTTTTCCATTTCCATTATCATATGGTCGTCATAGAAGTATGTGAAAGTGAAATCTGAATTATTGCATTTCCATTTGAATGTGTGTAAAATGATAATGCTATACTGTGGCATCATTATACATATTTTAAGTTGTCTAGTCCCTATAGGCTTCCATATTATGACGTATGAAGCACAGCTTTTAATTTGTGTAGAGTAATAGGTACTGAAGTCGTTCTCCTGGTCTCTCTCTCTCTCTGGTTTTTATGACAATGAACAGAAGGATGATTCATCACCATGTGATGTGATAACACGACCTAACGAGCGTAAACGACGTCACAACCAGGCCAGCCAGACCTGGAGGGACACTAAACAGGAGTGGACCCCGGAGGACAGGGATCCAACGAGATGGTGTTTCCGTCGCTCACTGTCACCGCCCCGTAGGACGACTCAAAATCACCGTCGTCCTCCTCAAACCTCTGATAGGGCATGTCCCCTCCGCCCTCGCCCAGCACCGCTATGTCAGCCTTGTGCAGGACCTCCTTCCTGTAAAACCTGTAGCCCAGGATGAAGATGCCGGCCTCGGCCGCCTGGAACAGTGCGTAGAGCAGCGGGAACATGTACATGCCGCCCATCAGCTGTGGCGGGAAGGCCAGCTTGAGGATAGCTGTGCACAGCTGCACGTTCTGGCAGCCCGTCTCCATGGAGACGGCCCTGCGGCTGCTGGGGGGCAGGTCGAAGGCCGTGGCCAGGCCGTAGCCGGCAGCGTAGCCGCACGCCGGCATCAAAATGGCCACGACGTAGACTGAGGGAGGGATGGTGGACAGTAGGTCCGGACCCAGCAGGGCTCCGGTCAGGATGAACAGCAGCACCAGGGTGACCAGCAGAGACCACAGGGACACCTGCATGGATCAGGGGAGGGGGGGAGGAGAGCGGTTCATCAAACTTAAACTCCATGGTTGAGCGGAGTCCCTCAGGGCTCTGTTGTCTTTTCTGTTATTGTGGGGAAAGCTTTAGTTGAAAATAGCTGATCGACAAGCTCACAATGTGACACGTGTTGTGAGCTTGTAAACCAACCAGATATTTTCAACAAAAGCTTTCCCCCATAACATGATTTTTTTGCATGGATTCGTTGATATATAGCCTATATCATAAACAACGTGATTCTCGATATTTCAAAAAAGTAAGTGTCCGAAATTCCGAATAACCGCTCATGCAAGAATAATCGATAGTAGCAGCCCTATACGCACGCACGCATGCAAATGAGAGCCTGGAATGCATCATCAGCGCCCTGCACTGCGCCCCTCCCCTCTCCCTCATCAGAGCTTCTATTATCATGATCAGAGGGAGGAGCGTTACATGACAAAGTGCTTCTGATGTCACCGTGCCTGCTGTCAGTCTGAGGGGAATTACGCAATGCGCCGCCCGTTGCGCACAAGTGTGACGATCATAATAAAGCATCCAAGAAGTTCTGAAATTTGTATTTTGTTTCTTCCTCAAAACGGAGGCAACTGGTGTGCATATAGGCTATTAGGCCTACAGTATACAGTATGCGTCTCTTTAATCAATCAATCAATCAATCAATGAATCAATCAATCAATCAATCAATCAATCAATCAATCAAACTCACCTTTAAAACAATGTCGGCTGCCCGTGAGTAGCGGTACCTCAGCGCGACCCCCAGGCCTATCGGGATGAGAGTGCTGCACAGGGTCAGGATGATGGCCCCGAAGGGCATCAGGTTGACCACGGGGGTGTTGATCCACGCCCGGCTGTAGATCCACAGACACAGCGGCATGAGCACCAGAGCCAGCAGCGTGGACGATATGGTCATGATGATGCTGAGACAAGGGGACAAATCATATGATCACCACCCACAATAAAACATAGCGTTTGATATTATATTGATGTGATTCACTTTAATCACGTTTAATCAAAGTTGGTTGTTCGGAAAATGCAATTTTGGTCAACTTTTGGTCACTGTAACTGCGTTACAGTGCGTAATTTTGCGTAAAAGCTATATGACACTTGTGCGCAATTGCCAATAAATAGTTACAATAAAATACTATATACTAGGAGGACATATTATGTGATTTTGGCCTATATATTAATACATTTGCTTTGTGTAGCCCATTTATAAGCGTATAGTAAAAATACGTTTGAGTTATGTGCGTTGGTTACCTCAGATTCATCTCTCCGTGCACCAGCAAGGACATAATGTTTGACAGGTTCCCTCCTGGACAGCATCCACACAGCAGGACGGCCATGGCCGCCACGTCGTCCAGAGAGAAGGCCAGGGCCAGCAGAAAGGCCACTAAGGGCATGATGACGAACTGGCACACGAGCGCCAGCAGAACGCCGATGGGTCTCCTGATCTGCTCGCCCAGCTGGCTCAGATCCACCGTGCAGCCCAGACCCAGCATGGTGAAGCACAGCACCAGGCCCACGAACACGTTGATGCCGTGACTCAACGGGGAGTCCCAGAAGGCAGGCATCTGCAGGTGCGTGGCCGCCGACGGCGGAGCTGCCATGAGCGCAGTCCTGACAGTGTTGGCGATGGCGTCCATGAACGAGGGCTCGCCACCGGCTGCCAACTCCCGAAGTGTGTCCATGATCACAAAGTCCTCCGCGGAGTTATTATCCATATTAACATGTCCATGGAAAGTGTCGTTAATGTAAAATGCCATTAAGCCAGCGTTCGGAACGTCCGCACCGGAGTTCTCCATGGCGCAAACGGAGGATAGAGTCTCCTCGCGGGCGGCTTCTCTCTCCGGAGGTGTCCGTGCATGAAATGAGAGGAGAGGAGAGGTTCCCCTGGTGACGCACACACGGTCTCTGCGACTGTCACGACTGATGGTCAGGGCAGAGGAGGCTGCAGCGATGCTTGGTGGTTCGCCATAGACAGTCTGGTGCCATGGATTGGCTCCCTGGCTGCTGTGACACACGCACACACTGCTGGAGGGGGGAAGTCCACCGCCCCCACGGTCGTTCTGTGTTTTATTGTGCTCCGTTCCATTCCATAATTAATTTAGGGGGAGAACAAATGTTGTAGGCTAATAATATAATATTGGTCATACACGTTAGTTTAACCCAGAGGGTGGCAATTACAAAATGTAGGCACTCGTCTCAGATTTACACATGGGTATACATACAATGCGTATTTGTGTATAGCCAATTAGCCAAATAGACTCATCCACCAATTGGAAACATTTTCCATTCGAGATTAGGCCTACCAGGCTACCACATAAATGTAACTTTTCAATAGCCTAATCTAATTGTTGTTTCCTATAGGCCTACTGTTTGTGCTAACCTGCAGAAAGGCATGGTTCACAAACAGCTGTGCGCTCTTCCGTGCGTCGAGGACCTCCATAAAGTATTAACGGAGGACGGATCTGTTCTTTATATCGTCCATCGACTGCGATAATGTAGTGGTTTCTTTTGTGCTGCTATTTCTGTCTGTCATCAATCAGTTTGCGGCTGAAAGATTCAGTGTGTTTCTCTCTCTCTCTCTCTCTCTCTCTCTCTCTCTCTGTCTCTCCGTGTGTGACAGACAGTGTGTGTGTGTGTGTGTGTGTGTGTGTGTGTGTGTGTGTGTGTGTGTGTGTGTGTGTGTGTGTGTGTGTGTGTGTGTGTGTGTGTGTGTGTGTGTGTGTGTGTGCGCGCACACAGTGTGTGTGTGTGTGTGTGTGTGTGTGTGTGTGTGTGTGTGTTCTATAGAAATAAATAAGTGAACAATCTCCTCCAGGTGCTTCGTTTGGGGTCCCAGCTATGGGGTGGTATTTGCCGCCCCCTAGCGTTCGCATTTAACGATACAATCTGTAGCCTAATTTTCACCTGTAAACATTGTCTGGTTTAAAAATGATCAACAAGTATCCAACCCGGTATTCCAGGCTAAAACAGAGGATTCTGGGAGTTACCGGTTGTTGCCGTACCAAAGGAATACTTCAACCGGATTATCACACACCACCCAGCCTGCACACTGTCAAACCAGAGAGGGTCCAGTACTTAGAGTTTACAACACCTGTGTGCTATTGAAGGACAAGATACATGGAAGTCTGAAGCTGTGATGCTGGATGTGCAGTGTGAGTTTATGATTTTATGTGAGGTCTTTCTCTCTCTCTGTCTGAATCTTTTCTCTCTGTTTCATTCCATTAATGCAACCACACATTCTGACACAACTCCATTTTGCTCCTGCAGAATGTTGCTTTGAATGTTGCTTTGTTTATCAGTCCATCATATGTTCTTGAAGAAGGTTCAGTCACTTTCACCTGCGACAGTGATGCCAACCCCAAAGTAAGACCAGAACAATACAAACTGTACAGAGAACAGAGGATTGTGACAACAGCACACTCACACCATCTCTCACATCCAAAAAGAGCACGGGACAGTACAGCTGTGAGGCTCGCAATGACATTTAACACAACCACGTCTGCTCCAGTACCACTTGAAGTTCAATGTGAGTGTGGTTTTGATGTCTCAAATCTTAGAATTGTGAAGAACGCATTAAATTGATACATTTTGTTTCCAGTGTTGTGTGATGACCCATCCTGTTGGTGTGATGTTGCTGGGTTCTGACAGTGTTGTTCTCTGTCCATGTGCAGGAGGAGGGGACCAGCCTACAGGGGTGTGCCTCTGACTCCAATCTGGCTAGGAGTATTTAAGCAGGCTGGTGGTTTGCTAAACTGAGGCATTGTTGGTTGTTCTTAAGACAAGTGGAACAAGTTGTTTTGGGAGACACACATAGAATTTTGTATTTTTGGGGGGGCAGGGGGGCATTAGGAACTACATTTCTTCGGTGCAGGTTTTTGAGTTTATAAGTGCTTTATTCCTTGGGGTTCCAACTCCCGGTAGATTTTTAACAGTGGAATGGGGATTTGCTGTGTTTTTTTTCCTGGTTTAGATTGTGTTCCACAAAAGCGCGGTGGAGATGGTACCACTGGGAGGCCTTGGTCGGAAGGGGGGACTCAGGAGTAGCCTGGCTAATATCAACGGCTGATTCGGTCTGGCTTATTAGCCAGGCTACATTAGAGTGAGTTGCCTCATTGTGTGGTTATGTGTGCAATATTTGACAGACTGCTACATCCAGTATTATTGTAGGCCTATTAATTTATTCATAAATCCTGCTGCTGCTTCTTTATCACTCTGTGACTTATTGTGCAAAATCAGGAGTTACAATCGTTTAAAAGCCTATAATCCATGTATTTCTCTTAGTCCATGCTAAATCCATAGTGTAGTTTTGTTGAATCATGACCATATTTCTGTGCAGCATGGAAGTTCATTACATTAAAGGGACACTTCACCCTTTTAGCTAAAGAATATATATCAATGACCTTTATAAGATTTACTACACTTTCCTGGCGTTATTTTTTGTGTAATCTCTGGTTTTAGATATTTTAGATTATCCGATTGGCACTGACGTCAGAGCCAACGTTGTCACTTCCTTAATAACTTCAACTACCAGAATGCTTTGCGCAGCAAACCTCCCCGAGGGGGCGCGGTTCGCAAACACATCCACCCTGTGATCCACGCTGGTTCCAATAGACAATAACATCACGGCTATACACATAACACCTGTCAACACAGCTGGGCATGCTTAGCGCCCAGGTGGCAGCTTGTTCATTGGCCATGCACAGGTGTGGGATGCTATGGTGGGATGCTATGTAAGTAGAACTAGCTGCACTCATTCCCTGATGCATGCTAGATCACCACACCAGCTTCTTGTCCACCACCTGGCACCCTCCAGAATAAGAATAGTTCGAATAGATCTTCGAATCATGGCGTCCAGGAGAACAACTATGGGTCTGAGTACTCTTAAAACGTCCACAGAAAATAAAAGGTAACATCTGATCGTTTTCTGCCCGGGAATGTAAAATGCATTATCGGTCAGCTGTTTTGGGTAATGTTTAGGAGCGCACACGTCCAAGTAGGGCATACTGGCATAGCATTAGCATAAGTTAGTTTTAGCTTTCCGGTTGTTGATGAACTAACTGGCCACGAATTGCTTTTGATTTCACTTCCAAAAGTGCGACCTCCAAAGATGACTGAAGAAAACAAAAGGTGCAAAATGAGCCCACACGCCACACTGTTAACGAAAAGTAAAATGCAGAAGTTGATACACGATTCTTTGGCTAAATATGAAATTAGCATTTTCTATTTCCATATCGACTTTTACCTACTTACATCAAACTTTCTGTTTCAGCAGTAGGCTATCCCTTCATTCACTTTATGGGGAACACAATAGCCTAGGATTTAGACTCTAGTAGATTCTCGAGATTATAATTTGGAAACGTGTCAAATGTGGACTGTTTTGGGCATATCTCTAATAATGTAACTTGATATCTCTTCAGCCAGTGGAATAATTGTGAAGTCTCGCTATTTATAACAAAAACAATTGCATCGATGCACCTGGGACGTATCCTCAGTGATGTATCCTGAGGTCAACGGGGTTTCGGGTCTCGCAACATCATACCCCTCACTCAGGCGACCCAGCCGGGAGTGATCAAGTCCCGACTTACGTCCCAGTAGCTACCCTCAATCAGTCCCATTAGGGAAAAACCAGGGGCACACAATCCGTTGGAACTACTCCAGAACTACTCTGCCAGGGCTGGGAGGTACACTTCTGGCACATGGAGGGACTAGGCTCTGTGGGTTGTCTCCTGTCCGGGCCCCTCCTACGTCTCACCAGGTCCACTCCTGCTCTCACCAGAGCGTCGACCTGTGCGTTGCACCAGACAGTTCATTCAGGAGTGGTGGGCAATGGTTCAGCAGGGTCATGGTACTGCGGTTCCGCTTGCTGCTTGCATGGCCCTCCTAAAGGCCTCACCGAGGGTTGTTGGGCTTCCTCCTCACGGAGGACACAGGCTGGGGCGCTAACCCATACTGCTCACCCGGTTGCCGTCTACATTCCGGCTGTCACCCGTCTCTCTCCGGTGGTCACCAGACTTACAACCTGTTGTCGAGAAGACGGGAAGTCGGTCAAAGGTAATGCAGGAAACTTTATTATTATGAATTGGAATGTAAAAAGAACCACCCACTGATACAAACAATAAGCATTAAACAATGAACATGTAAAATAGGTTTCTGGTAGCTGCAATTTGCAACAATAGATTCTGTTGAATCTAGAGTTGCAATACTCTCCATTGACAGCCTGTTACGGACCATGGTCCTTCTGAGTATTTGTTATTGATGTTGTGATGGTTAATTGTTATGATAATTAGTTGAGCTGTGAATAATATGTATAGTATGGAAATGTTGGTCTTCTGTGGATGGCTTGTATTATAATTTGTTTCTTTCTGTGTTTCATGTAAGGTATTGAATGGAGTATGTTGGAGAGTGAGAAAGGCTGATGGCTGGCAGTGAATGATTCAATGCAGACTTGCCTGTGAGATTGACAGGTCCATGTTCGGACCTGCCCCTCCTTCCTGATTGGGTGTCTTCGCCCACACCCTAATCCCAGTTGGCTGTGCCATAGTTGGCTGTTGCCTATAAAGTCTCAGTTTGACTTCTGCTCTGGAGAGGACGACAGCAGTTTGCAGCAGAGACTCGGTCCCTTTGGTCCTCCACCCTTTGCCTGCCCTTTTGTTTGCTTTTGTTTTAGTTCCTTTGACTTCGATTCCGTTTTGTTCTGTAAGTTTTGCCTTAGCTCCGTTTGTTATCTGTTTGTTCCCTTTAAGAGTAAAACCCTAGTTTGTTATTATTATTGTTATTCTTCTCTCTGTAGTATTCGTCTAATGTAACCCACTGTCCTTTTGTAAGGGTGTTAGGTCCCTTTTTGTTTTTCTCTTTATTGTAATTCTGTTAGTTAGGTTAGTTAGGGTTTAGTATTGTATTTTTGTTCTTGGTTAGGGATTCAGTTAGGGGTAAACCTTTATTTTCTAGATGGATACTTTTGCTATGTAAACCGCACCCTGAAGCCAATACTTATTTTTGAACTGAAAAGTACAAGGATTTGAATCCAGTGTCTCTGTGGACAAAGAAAAGAGCTACAGCAATAAACTAAAGTTCTTTTTCAACCCTGTCTCCTCTCGCATTGTGTTGTTTGCCTTCACCCTAGACGAAGGTGCGTAACACAGCCCATAGATCAAATTGAAATTTCCGATCTGCTTGTATTAAACAACTCGCCAACATTGCAGCTTTAGGGCAAGCTTGAATGATCCCCTTTCAATCTGCAAAGTGTTTGATTCATACAAATTCCACCATAGTGATGTTTCTGTCAAGAAATTCCATGCAGGTGATATTTGTTTGTGTTGGCGTTTGGAAGTGCTTGTTTTCATTAAAATGATGTCTTCTGCCTCCTGCATTATGTGTAAATAGTACGAAACGGTTGAATACGCAGTGACTTTGAGCACTTCCAAACTCCAACACTTGGAAAATAAATCGTTTGCATGGAATTTGTTGACAAAGTAGCTCATAACATTTTTATGAAACAAACGCTTTGCAGATTGAAAGAGGATAATTCAAGCTTGCCCAATGTTGGTGAGTTTAACGTCTAATACAAGCGGATCAGAAATTTCAATTTGATCAATGTATTGCAATTCTAGATTCAACCCATTATAAAACAAGAGTTGCAAATTGGTTAGGTTTCAAGACCTCTATAAAAATGTTGATTTTGAGTCCTTTAACTGTTAACAGAGTAACTCGGCCAATGAGTCTGTCCTTGTACCACCAAGACCCTCCTCACCTAAACCCGTCTTTGCCAAACCAAGACCCTCCTCGCCTAAACCTGGCTTTGCCAAACCAAGACCCTCCTCACCTAAACCCGTCTTTGCCAAACCAAGACCCTCCTCGCCTAAACCTGGCTTTGCCAAACCAAGACCCTCCTCACCTAAACCCGTCTTTGCCAAACCAAGACCCTCCTCACCTAAACCCGTCTTTGCCAAACCAAGACCTTCCTCACCTAAATCTGGCTTTGCCAAACCAAGACCCTCCTCACCTAAACCTGTCTTTGCCAAACCAAGACCTTCCTCACCTAAACCTGGCTTTGCCAAACCAAGACCCTCCTCACCTAAACCCGTCTTTGCCAAACCAAGACCCTCCTCACCTAAACCCGTCTTTGCCAAACCAAGACCCTCCTCGCCTAAACCTGGCTTTGCCAAACCAAGACCCTCCTCACCTAAACCTGTCTTTGCCAAACCAAGACCTTCCTCACCTAAACCTGGCTTTGCCAATCCAAGACCCTCCTCGCCTAAACCTGGGTGTTCCAACCCGAAGGTGGGTACACCGCCAAGACGGTCCATGGCCCCCCTGGCTTTTCCAACCCGTAAGTATTTCCTGTGCTGTAAATGTAGAGCTTTCCAGAATATTCTGGGGTGGAACATGCACACAAACATTTATGAAAAAGTTCTAATCATATTTCCTTTTAGACATATATAATTTTATATTGTATACATGGTTATGACATTTTTACCTTATGGCTTTAATGTATTTGCAGTGATGTAATAAATGGAAAAATCAATTTATTACACTGTCATCTGGCTGACGTATTGTATTTCTTCTTTACTCTGGCAGTCTATTGTCTAAAAAGCTGTGGCTACTTTTATGTGACAGGGGGTTAAAGAGACCTGTACATGTTTACCTTCATCTTCAGTATTTCTCCTACAGTAGAATGCTGGAATGATAAAAAGGGAATTTTCCTGTTTGCTTACCTCACAGCAAAGGTGATTTTTGAACCTTTGCCAAACATTTCCCTTCATTTTCAATGGAAACGCAGCTCCTAAAATGACTGCATGAGCACTCTCAGGGACTCCCTGGAGCGTCCATTTGATTCGAAAAAAGTTGATTTCTTGCATCTAATATCTACACAGTATTGTTTTGCAAGACATGTAGTTTGAGTTGAGCTATAATTGACCACTGTACTGTTTGCCCTCAGCGATGTCAAATCTAGAATCTTCTTTTGTGACTGCAAGTATGCTGCAGTCCACATTCACTGAAGGAGGACACCACTGCCCTGATTACGACTTGTCTGTGATTAATGGTAACTCATTCAAAGTGATCAATGTGTAATGTCTGTAATTATGCATGCGTTAAAAATTGTTTGTACTAGTAGTAATTGCAAATAATTGCGTGTGCTTTAGAGAACACTGCAATACAGAATGTTCTGGAAGCTGAGAACGATAAGGACGACATCGAGATGAACACGTTCCTGTTGGCTTACCTCACAGCAAAGGTGATATACCGTAACTATAATTAGGACTGGTGACTCATAATAAAATGCTACTGACACATTTTGACTGCATGTTGGTTGTTAAACTAGACCTTGTAGTAATGTACATTTAAGTGATACCAACAAGTCATTTTCTTTTCATTGGCTGTCACAGTTGGAGTTTACCTGGCATTACCTTCATGGTTAATGTCTATTTCTGTGCTCTTTGGGCTCCAGATGGGGCACAATAATGCAAAGCTGAGGGCAGAGATGGATACATGGCTCCGGGAGGAGATGGAAGAAGATGGAGGGATGACCGTCTACGTAAGGAGGTCCAGGAGATGAAGAGGCAGTATCTCCAGACGGAGAAGGAGAGAATTCTGAATGAGCTGCTGGATTTACAGGTTACTCTAATAAAATAAAGGTTTGGAATGACCTGCGTTCATTTAGGATAGAAAAAGTCCACACACTGCTGTGGTCATGCTCCGAACTCCTTGTGTCGTTGCCTTGCATGTTGGTCTCTGTATAAAGCATTCTTTATAGATGGTACATTGGCACTCATGTACAACAAACTACAGGATTGTGTAAATAATGCATTTATTCCAATGTTTGTATTCCACTCTCCTCTGACGTCCTGGTGCATTGCCCCAGTGAACTGTGTTCACACTTGCAGTAATGGATCAATCCATTAAAATGATTATGGGTGAATTATCTAGTGTACAGACTCCATTTTAATGTGTTCTTCTGTCCAGCACCTGGCTTTATATTTTGGGTGTGGGTGCTTTCTTGTAAACTGTTTAGTCAGATTAACTACTCCTTTAACCAAAATTGTAACCTGTTATACTTTTCATTCCACTAATATTCCAGATTGGAGCCAGTGGTTGATGCTGCCAAGCTTTTCACAGAAGATTACAAATCTTTCGCCTCTGCCATTGACAACACCCGACATGAGCTTCCTATAAAGAACATCCACATCGAAGGGGACAGAATGGAATTTTTGGGTTGGTGTTGACTAGTATAATCAAAGTTTAAGTCTTCTTAAAATGTAATTTTGATGGATTTTCATTTGGTTTGGGGGCATCCATCAATCATGTTTTATTATATTGATCCCCAGAAGGAAATGCACGTCTCAAAGTGGGGACTGCCCATAAGTCTGACCTACAGTACGTGGCCGGTTAAGACTGAGGTTAGGGTTGGCAAACTACGTGGCCGGTTATGTCTGAGGTTAGGGTTTGGGATAGTCTTGGTAATCTGTCGGACAGAACAATGACATGTTAACGTAAAGTAGTGTTATTGGGCAGAAACCTTGTAACTCCATATATTTTTTTTCATAACCTATTGCCTATTTTAGACTTGTTGCATTCCAGTTTTGCAAAATTTACTGAAACTAGCTGATCTATAAGCTCACAATGTGAGCTTGTAGATTTGCTATTTTAGAAAATCTTTTCAAATATGACCTGCACAAAATGATGCCAAGTGTGACTAAATTACCACATTGAATCCATTGGAACATGGGCAATGTTTTGAATTTCCTGAAAAGTTATAGTTTTGCACATGCAGTACAAGGTTTCCACGGACCTGACCTGTGTTGGAACTCTGTTGTAAGCTGTGGATCTCCTCACCACCAGATAAAGCAGAAGTTTGCCTGAAGGACGGTTAGAGGATCCTGATGGACTACACGCATGGTGATCAAGACAACACCAATTGTGTGACATGCCTGAGGGAAATTAAAAAGGCTTCAAAGGATATCAGGCACGAGCTGTCTGAGTAAGCATGCCCACGTCAAATAATGCTGCGTAAAATCCTCAGTGTTACAGGCCCATTTGGTTATATTTATACACTCATAAATGACCACTGACAATTTCACTGTAGTCCAGCAACTGGGAGAAGCCATAACATACGAATACCAGTTGAAAATGATTAAAATGTGACTAGGCCCTCAGCTAAGCTTGCATATTTCTGATCACTGATCACGTATTGTGCATCTTTTTATTCAGAGGCTTTTCAGGGCTGCTGGAGTTGTCGGGGTTGGTCAGTCGTCATGCCATCCACACCCAGCAGGCCTTGGCGGAAGAACACCTGGGCCCAGACAGGAGGGAAGGACCTATGTCACTCACTGTTGTATATTAGAGACCTGCGGATGAGGTTTTTGTCACATGAAACCGTGTGTAGGTCTATTGTATATATTTGTGTATTAAACACTGTTGTGCAGTAAAATTCCTGTTGTGGGGTTCATGTCCTAGCAGTCTCTTGAACCAACTTTCCAGCATGGTGGTTGTCTGAAGTTTATTTTTATTTTTATGGATGAGCATCTGAATTAACTTCATGATTATCCCAATAGCTGATGCACATGAACAGATTTATTTGTAATGGCATACATGTCTCAAATTTCAGCGTATAGCCTACTGCAGCAGCTGGTGAGTTCCTAAATGCCGCCAGCATTAAAAATCCCTGTGTTGATAAAAAAAACCCTGTGTTGGTGTACAGTGTACACTGTACAACTTGGTACATTTTTACACTACAAATTTGCTGCAGATGGTTTTGGATGATGGTTGAAGTCCAACACCCTTGGGTGTTTGGAGTTGGCGTCTAGGGCACCAAGAAAGATGAAACCTTAATCTGGTTTAAATCAAGTTTTATCTAAGGTTTATCAAGTGGTGCAACACAACTCTAATTAGAATTAATCCTTGATTAACCCTAAGCTTTAGTTCTTGGTGCAAAAGGCCCCTATGACTGAACTTTAGCCAGTCAATTATATCAAATTGAACTTTGTTTTTATTGAAAACGTTGCACAGTATAAGTGCTCAAAGCAATTTTCAATGGGTCATTCATTCATACATTGGGAGGTGAAGCCAGTGTCCTCACTTCCCACATTTACACACCAGTGGTGGCAAGCTCACACTGACCAACTCATTGGAGGCAATGAGTTCAGTGTCTTGCCCAAGGACACTTCGACATGTGGACAGGAGGAGCCGGGATTCGAACCGCCGACCCAGGGATCATTGGACGACCTGCTCTACCTCCTGAGCCACAGCCGCCCTGAGCCACAGTAAGGAATGTAAGGAAAAAGACAAACTCACTTTTAACAAGGATTTACGTTGAATACATACATGAATGACACATTTAAAAACAAACACGATGCTTTTAGATTGCTTTATTCTTTTTTCAGCTGTAAACATGGTGAAAAAAGGCTTTCTTTTGAATGGCTTGTCCTTTCTGTAATCTTACATTGCTTGCTTATACTGCTTAGCATTACTCAAAAGCTCACACAAAATCCATGTATATTGCTAGACAAATACAGTGTCTATTGGGAACAATAGTGTAAGGCCAGGTAGACTCAATTGTAGAAGTAATGGTTTACTCTCCACACTTAAAACAAAAAGCTTTTAGATTGCTTAATTATTTCTGCTATGTTGCATAGAGAAAAATGGTTTCATTCAGAGAGACAGCTTCACTCTTCTTCACCTTTACCTTTCTGCATGGGGAAAGAAGAAGAATATTATGAAAATAGTGATTTTTTTTTAATATGCATGCAAGTATTTACTCAAGTATACTGTAAGCCTACTGTACTTGAAGTGCAAGATCACTTTGGTAGAGGTTTGGGTTGTGTAGTTACCTTGCCATGATGTAACTCCAAATGTGGACAATAAAATAAATCTCCAGTGAATGGCAGTGATTAGAAATTGACAATTAAAAACATGCTCCTCATTGATTTCTTTTTTTTTTTACTATTTGAAGATTTCTTTTCTTGTCCACATTTGGAGTTACATCATGGCAAGATAACTACACAACCCAAACTTCTACCAAAGTGGTCTTGCACTTTAAGTATTTGAAAGTAGAGTATTTCTACATTCATTGCAGTATTAATACTTTTACTTAATAATGTGAATAATTTTTCCACCACAGGTATGTAGGCGCTTACCTTGCCTGTATCACGACCCTTGGCTCTGAGTTTGTTGACCTGGGACTCGGCCGTGTCAGCCCTTTCTTCTGCCTCGTCCAGTTCATGCTGCTGCTTACGGAACCTCCCAAGATTGGAGCTGGCTTGTTCCTCCTATAATATTATATGGAGAATTATTCAAGGTAAGTTATTTCTTGTCAGGACTAAGAATCCAGTTTGGCCACTGAACCGTTACTCCTGTCATGACTTGAGTAGCTTATATGGAAATAATGTATTTTCGAGGCTCCCACAGCGCACGGCAAAGAAATCACTGCGATTTCTTAAAGGGTCAATCTGAAGTTTTAGACCTTCGTCAAATGAAACACCTGCGCAAAAGTATAGTGTGTACACAGGCACTGTAACTTTTCTCTCCTACCGTGGATTTGAACCTGGTTTCCTGCGCAAGTCCTTTGAGTTTTACCATTGAGCTAATAGAGTCATCTTCCTCAGAGGATACATTTAATCGTGACCATCAGGTCAAATTTGCCGTCATTCTTGTGTCTAGGTGACCTGTGACACGATTTAAATGGCTCAATAAAAGACCAGGGAGACAAAATACATCAACGCCAAGTTATATTGTACAGAATGAACAAAATAAAATGTTATTCTTTAAAGAAAAGTTACATAGTGCCGCTTTAAGTCTGTAGATAGTTCCTAATATTCTTATAGCTTAAATACTCACAGCCTCTTCTGCACTTCTCTTGTAGGATTTGACTTTAAGCTGCAATTTATCCACCAGGTCCTGGAGGCGGCTCACATTTTTACGATCCTCCTCTGTCTGCATTAAATAAGAATAATTAAATATAATTCAAATTTTAATGCAGATACACATACGTAAGACCAAAGGTGTATTTTAGTCAGCTGAAGATATGAGGATGGTACCTGATAGGTGAGCTCCTTGATGCGTCTTTCATATTTGTGAACTCCTTTTACCAAATCAGAAGCCTTTCTTTGCTCCATGTCCAATTCAGCTTCCAGCTCCCTTACCTTAAAAGGAAGGCATAATGTAAGTACGAGTATAGGAAAAACGGAGAGAGAAAAACATGGCTGTCTCTGACTGTAGGTGTGCAAAAGGACCCTTTTCTTCTAGGGAAAACAGAGTAAAATATTGAAAATTTTGAATAATTTTGCATTTTTTGAACACATCTTCGTCCTGACTCAAAACATTTTTAACGCAGCACATTAACGTATAGTTTCAGGAATCAAATTTATCGTTGCTCACCCTGGCCTCCAGTTTTTGGACCTGCTTCTTGCCACCTTTGATGGCAATCTGCTCGGCCTGGTCCAGACGCTGCTGCAGGTCCTTGATGGTCTGCTCCATGTTCCTCTTCATGTGCTCCAGGTGAGCGCTGGTGTCCTGCTCCTTCTTCAGCTCCTCCGCCATCATGGCGGAGTCCGTGATGGCCTTCCTGGCCTTCTCCTCGGCACTCCTACACTCCTGCATGGCCTCTTCCACCTCGTTCTGGAGCTGGGACGTGTCTGCCTCCAGCTTCTTCTTCTGGTTCAGTAGGCTGGTGTTCTGAAATCAGAACCCAAAAATAAAATATCACAATTTTAGATATACGGTAAGAGAATCAGTTATTTCATTAGTCTTTCTGATTTGCGTTTATTCCATTTTAACCAATTGAAACCGGGAAAGCATAAGTGTCATTTTAGATTTTAGCTATTGGTTGGCTATTAAAAATCACACCTGTGTGAAATGAGTGTTGCAACTCTGTGTGGGGGCGCGTGCGCGCGAGAGCTGGGGGTCAGCGGCCAAATACATATCATTTTGGGTGTCCGTGACATGAGAAAGTTTGAGAACCACCGACATACATAGTTTTCCAGAAAACCGTTAGGATTTAGAAGATATTCTTTTGTAGAATCGGCCTCGGGTCTTAATGGGCTAATTGACTTTAATACCTGAGAGTGCAGCAGCTGCACTCTTTCAGAGACGTCTCGCAGTTCCTGCTCCGCCAGCTTGCGGCCTCTGTCAGTCTGCTCCACCACACACCTCAGCTCATCAAGCTCAGCCTGCAGAAGGTTGTTGTGTCTGTCCACGATGGCCATGTTGTCCTTCAGGTCATCATTGTCACGATGAGCATCGTCCAACTGCAGCTGGGAGTCCTGTTGAAAATATGATTTTTTTTTTGTTTCTTGCTTGTCGGTCAGTTAAATAATGAAAGCTATTGACTTGTTTTATAATGCAACGATATTTCTGTTTTCTCCAGTGATAGAAGAAGTACAGTATTTTGTATCAATACGGCAATGTTCTATTTTCAAATGGCCGAAATATACCAGTATACAGTATAGGGCTGAAGTGGTTAATGTCTTTTGTAATAAACAAAATCTACAAAGTAACTAAAGTTTTCATTGAATTGTGGTGTAGTACAAAATCTGGTTCTAACATGTAGTGGAGTAGAAGTAAACGTATGGAAGAACTCCAGTAAAGGAAAAATAACTCAACAGTAGTACTTTAGTACATACAGTAGTACTTAGTTACTTTAAAGTTGAAACAGCGGTACTATACCTTCAGATGGGACTGGAGTCCTCTGAGCTGTTTCTGAGCCTCGGCCGCCTGCCTGTTGGCGTGGCTGAGCTGGAGCTCCATCTCATTAAGGTCTCCTTCCATCTTCTTCTTCAGCCTGAGAGCCTCGTTCCTGCTGCGAGCCTCGGCCTCCAGGGAGCCCTGCAGGGTCTCTAGCACCCTCTGCTGGTTCCTCTTGGCCGCCTCCATCTCCTCCTCCTTCATGGCCAGCCTGCGCTCCATCTCGGCCTTCACCTGGTTGAACTCCAGCTGAGACCGGAGGATCTTGCTTTCCTCGTACTCCAGGGAGCCCTGTTTGACAGAGGTGGAAAAAGTATGCACACTTCTTTTGCTAGAGTAAAAGTATCATTAGTATCATCATTACATTCTGCAATGTAGAAATACTTAAAGTAGCCTAGTAGAAAGTACTCATTGTGCAGAATGTCCCATTTCACAAGTTTTCAAATATAAAATAGTTCCTAATTGTAGCTTGGGCTATTTTCAAATGCCAGAAATTTATATTCTGACATGTAATGGGTAATGTATGTTTTGTAATAATAGTCAAAATCTACAAAGTAACTATATAACCAAAGTGTAGTACTATAGTATAATGCTTCTGAGATGTATAGGAAATACTTAATTTAAGTACCACTGCATCACATCATGAGAAATGTACTATCATGTGACATATAAACTGTGATATGTTCACAGCTTATTCCAGCCTCACCTCGGCTTCCTCCAGAGCAGCCTTCGTCTCCACCTTCTCCTGCTCCAGTTGTTTCCGTATCTTCTCCAACTCATGGATGTGCTTTCCTCCCTCACCAAGTTGATCAATCAGGTCAGACATTTCCTCTGTTTTAATAGCATTCAAATGATTTTAAATTGGTCGCGGCCGTGCAAAGATTAGCCTTAATATCCATTTTATTAACCCATTAAAACCGGTCATATTAGATTTTTAGAAAAATGTCAGATATAGTAAGTAAGTAAGTACATTTTATTTATAGAGCACTTTTCAAAACAAAGTTACAAAGTTACAAAGTACAGTAAAAACAACAATATAAACAATCAAGTTAAAACAAGGCACAAAGGAGCAAACACAACAAAGAGTAAGAGCAGAAACTTAAATTGATGGTCATACTAATGGTCAAACTAAAAGTAAAAGTATACAAGATAAAATGTAACCTACATAAGTGAGTTTTTAACTTGGACTTGAAACCTTCAACAGACTCTGCATTTTTAATTGATAGGGTAGGGCGTTCCACAATGTGGGAGTAACCAATGCAAAGGCCTGGTCCCCCTTGGTTTTCAGTTTTGTCACCGGAATATTCAGGAGGCCTTGGTCAGAGGACCTGAGGGGTCTTACATTTGGCTTTGCCACCAGTAAGTCTGTAATATAAAGTGGGGCTAGGCCATGTAGTGCTGTATAGGTTGTTAAAAGGATTTTAAAATCGATTCTGGATTTGATAGGGAGCCAGTGTAGTTCAGCCAGTACCGGTGTTATGTGTTATGTGTTTGTATTGGTGAGAATTCTAGCGGCTGTATTCTGTACTAATTGTTTGTGAATAGAGGAACAGTTAAGGGTAGTGTACAGTCCATTACAGTAGTCGAGACGGGATGAAACAAAAGCATGAATAATTTTTTCCAGATCTTGAGAAGTGAGGATGGGTTTGATTTTTGATATATTCCTTAAGTGATAAAAACATGATTGGGTGACCTTCTTTACGTGGGGCTCGAAGTTCATGTGTCTATCGAAATAGACACCCAGATTTTGGCAGTGTCAGTCATGTTGGAAGCCAGTGGGCCCAAGCCTTGAAATCTTTGTGTATTCTGTATATTTGTGTTATTTTCCAAAGAGCACCTTGCAACATACTCTCTGTATTTTAGTCCAGTACTTCATTCCAAACATTTTTAGATATTAAAGGTTAATGAAACCATAGTACCTTGAAGGTTCTTGTTCTCTCTCTTCATGGTGTCCAGATGTTCCAGACACTCTTCATACGAGTTCTTCAGTTTGAAGAGCTCGCTGCTGAGAGACCTGCTCTCTTTCCGGGCGCTCTCCAGCTCTGTCTGAGATTCTTCATGCTTCTGCTTGTACTCAGCCAGGACCTGGTTAAATAATGTGTCGCGTTAGATCAGAAAATGCAACATATTAAGAAGTAACTACTGGTCAGCCGGGCGCCTGATGCAGGGGAAAGGAACTGGTTGGGATAACGTGTTGCTTCCACGTGTTACATCCAACCAGGGAAACACCTCCCTGTCAGGTGAAAAGAGAAGCCGTTTGACACAGGTTGAGAAAAATGCTTTACAAAAATCGTGGGATGAACAAAAGTAACTACATTTTTCTTGTGTTTTTATTATTACCTTGTCAAAGTTTCTTTGCTTCTTGTCCAGAGTTGCAGCAGTAGCATTAGATCTCTCCACATCTGCCATGAGATCTTCAATCTCATGCTCCAGCCTCTGTTTGGTTTTCCCCAGAGAGGAGCATTTAGCATTAACACCCTCCACAGATTCCTCTGCATCCTGCAGACGCTGGGCTAACTTCTTCCTACATTTACATGGACCAGAAGCAATAGATGAGATACGGCAAACAAAGATAATCCCAAACAATATTTCAGATGGCATATTTTTCATGTACAACCTCAGGATTACATTTCCAACTTTTCAGTACTTTTACTCACTTTTCACTACAAAACATACTTTCTGTTGAACCAATCGCCAAAGAATCTCCTTTGGCCACGCTACCATTTCAATTTAATTCAGACTGAATAATGGAGTGAAATGTGTGTGTGTCAGGCTACATGACTGCAATCCTAAATCTTTCCAGAAAACGTTACTTACTTTGCGTCCTCCAGCTCCTCAGTCCTCTGGATGGCATCAGTCTCGTACTTGGCTCTCCACTGAGACACCTCAGAGTTAGCCTTGGACATACCTAGGGATGGGACAATATGAAGAGTACTGTCAACATTATTGTGGCAAAAATAATCGCTTATTGACTATTTTTGCGAGAATCAAAATCTGCTTAAAACTTGACATGCCTATTCTGGGGGGAACAAGCTCACAACGCATAAGCGTATACAAGTGGTATTGAATTTCCAGCTCAACAAAAGCTAATTAATGTGAGCATTTTCTATCACGATAAACTATAATAAGGATTATGTTCCCATCCCTCTAGATTGTAGAAGACATACCCCGTTGCAGCTCGGCCCTGGCCTCCTGTTCCCCCTCATACTGCTCTCTCAGCAGATCACAGTCATGGCGAGCAGACTGCACTGCATGGGAAAGAGCATTCTTGGCCTGTTGGGGAAAAATATGGTTTATGAATACGCGTATCCGCCAAAGGGATAGATGTAGAATCCACAAATAGAATAAGGAAAATCCATATGCCATTGTCGGGTGGAAAACTGAGCATTACTTTTCAGGAAATGGAACCTGTATTCCTATGGATCCAATGTCATTATTTAGTTACAACAACCTGTTAATACTTTGCATTGGTCAATATTTATAAAACCCACAGACACACCTAAAATACATAGCAGCCTTTCTTCTAGGGAAAACAGAGTAAAATAATGAAAATTTGGAATAATTTATTTAACACAAATCTGACTCAAAACATTTTCACATGGGGGTCCGTAGCCAAATCAATTTGGCATTGCGCTGTGAGCTTGTGGACCGGCAAATGTTGTGTGAGAGTGTAATATGGAGAAGTAGAGCATTATCTTTTGGTCCACAATCCTTTTATGAATGAGTTTGTGGTAGTTACATCCACATGACATTTCTAACTAAATACCATTTAATTGAATCATAATTATTGTACCTTGACTTCCTCCTCCAGTAGTCTCTTGAGGTCTTCATTCTGCTGTGTGTATGACAGCTTCCCTCTGCTCAGCTGGGAGATGAGAGTGTCCTTCTCCTCCGTCTGCCTGGTGAGCTCACCTGTAGCCAATTTTAATATGTGGCTGAAATCAAACTCCACCTCCTGAATGAACTTGATGGGAATATATTAATTATTTGTTTTGACCCCATTTAGCAGTGTCATACCATTCTCAGTTTGAAGCTTTGCTTTCTGCATGGTGATTTCAGTAATGGAGCGTTGACCTTCCTCTGCTTTTGTTCGGTATTCAGCCATCTGATCCTCCAGTGTTCGGCACATTTTTTCCAAGGTTGTCTGTAAAACAATATTTACACAAATATCACAGGAAATTGAACGTGCAACGATTCAACACGATTAGGAAACTCGGACTCACTTTGGCGTTCACAAATTGCTCCATGTTGGAGACCACGTCGTCCAGCTCCAGCCGTAGCTCGCTCTTGTCTTTCTCCAGCTTCTGCTTGACTCTCTGGAGGCTGTCGACCTGTTCTCCCAGGTCGGCCACGCTGTCTGCGTTCTTCTTCCTCAGCGCGGTGGCCGTGGCCTCGTGCTGCAGAGTGGACTCTTCCAGGTCTCTGCGCACCTTCTGGAACTCGGCCTCTCTCTTCTTGTTCATCTCGATCTGGGCGGAGGTGGCTCCTCCAGCCTCCTGCAGCCTGTCGCTGACCTCCTCCAGATCTCTGGACAGGTCTGCCCTCTGCTTGGCCACCGTGGCTCTGGCAGCTCGCTCTGCCTCCAGTTCCTCCTCCAACTCCTCAATACGGGCCTGAACATACAATGTACATTATAGGGCTGTCGCCGTTACGCATTCTAAGCTGACGATGAATTGTCATATATTGTGATTAACGATTTAATTGTGTTGTTGACATTGAACATTGGAACATAATATGAATCAAATTAGAATTTCCGTTTGCCTTTAGGCTTTGTAATCAAAACCTATATGACAAATAACTTACAGTAAATATACAAAGACATTACTGACATATTTAATAATATTTTAGATCAGCAATTAAATGTACACTATAAGCTTAGTGTAATCTTTATTCTTTAGTGTAAAGTAAATATATATAATCGATTGGACGATTATGTAATTGTGACAGGCATATGTATATTTATCCCAAAACTTTGTTTTTCACAGCTGTTTCAGAAGGATTCGCACAAAACTTGGTGCTGGGCCAAGGAGGGCCTGATGCACATTGGTGCTTCACTGGGCAATTGTTATTTCCTAGTTGTAACTTATACTGTAAGTTGTGCAATCATAGCATTTTATATTGCATTCATACCTGCAACTCCTTAAGTTTCTTCTGAAGTTGAGCTCCCAAAGTCTTTTCATCCTCAATCTTACTGTTTTGCTGGCTAATGTCAAAGTCCTTCCTATTAAAAAGGAAAATGTGTACATTGCGTTTTGTAAAAACGATTGTAGATTAGATTTATAATGTTTTGCGCGATTGTCATATAAAATAATTTACTTCTTCAGCCTCTCCTCAAGTTGCTGTTTGTCATTCTTCAGGTCCATTTGGTTCTCCTGGGTCACCTTCAGGTCTCCTTCCAGCTTTCTCTTTGCTCTCTCAAGATCCATCCTGGACTTTTTCTCTTGTTCCAATGATCCTTCCAGCTAAAAAAATATATAAATAAATGAAACACCGCTTTTCTAAGAACCCAAAGTTACTTTACATGTGTGTGAGGGCTCCAGGGAGAGAGGGTTAAATAACATTAACAACTTTATTAGGAAAGAAAAAACTAAGATACGCAAGATAAGAAATAAAAGCAGTAACACACTAAAAGCAAACAAGAGATGATGCAAAGTCAACTCGAAAGGCAATTACAGGGTTTTCAGGGAACCTTTGAGGGTAGGGAGGGTAATGTGCATTCCAGAGGGATTCCTCAGCATTCTATAAGTCTATTGCTTTGATAATGTGTTATTATTGACGTGGCGTGTGTACACATTTTAGCAGCGACCGAGCCAACAGTGCCGGGGGTTAGCTGGTCACAGACGGAAGGACAGAAGGACACAGGGTACAAACTCTCTCGGCGTGGCGGGACAATAATGCTACTCACAACATCAGCCTGCTGCTCAAGCTTGGTCTTGAACTTGGTCAGAGTGTTGACCTTGTCCTCCTCACTCTGCAGGTCGTCCAGTGTCTGCTGGTGAGCCTCCTGCAGAGCCTTCTTCTCCTTGGTCAGCTTGATGATGGTTTCATCCAACGCCGACATCTCTTCAGTCATGCATTTAACCTAGAATGTAGTTGGTGTTGCATTTAGTTTCAGTATATATTTCAGTTGCTTGAGTAAAATTCTTTATTATTATGAGTTACTGTAAGACATTTCTTCTCAGAGTGGTATTTTGTTCTATTGTTACTACAGCCCAATTCAGGGGAAAGGCACGCTCAACTCGGGTAGCCAGTCTGTGAGGGTTCAGGCGTGTGCTGTGTGCAGATTCATGGAAAACATATAGAAAGCAGTGCTGCTGCTCTGGATCTTCAACATTATTAAACAAGACTCCTACGTCCTACTATTACTGAGAGTGTGGATGTTTTTCTCTTTCTATACTACCTCGGCCCGGCACCTGGTTTTAAGTGAGTGGATGTGCGTGCTGTATTGTACTTTTCTGGGTCCGGGGACCCCCAGGGGTTCCAGAGTCACTGGCAAAAATGACAATAACAACTTTATCTATGGCTATTCAAAAATAGTAGATCTACAAGCTTGTACAGCTGCTATTTTAGTTTTTACATAAATCTTCTCTTCTGGGAGGTCTCTCATAGTACAAACTCTTTCCAGATGCGGGGTCCGCGGCCAAATACATATCAAGGTGGGGGTCCTTGACCTTGACATGAAAACTGTCTTCCATTAGCCTACCTTGTTCTCAGTAACTTGCTTCTCCCGCTCCACTTTAGCCAGAGTGAGCTCCAGATCATCGATGTCTTTCTTGAGTTCTGAGCATTCGTCCTCCAGCTTCCTCTTCTTGGTGGTGATCTCTGCGTTCACCTCCTCCTCGTCCTCCAGTCTCTCTGACAGCTCTTTGCTTTTGGCCTCCAGCTGGACCTGGGTCTTGATCAGACGCTCACAGCGCTCTTCAGCATCTGCAAGATTGTCTTGTTCCTGTTTTATTTTATTTTAAATACGATGCAATTACATATTTTATTTTTGGAAATGTTTTTGTAAACACTATTTTTTTTTATATTGATGTGATCTGTGTGTTATCTGTGACTCACAGACTGAAAGTGGAGCAGCAGGTCATTCTTCTCCTGGAGAAGAGTGACCATTTTCTCTTCCAGTTCCTTCTTTCGGGCGTCTGTTTTAGCGGAGCTCTCCTTTAGCTTGGTGAAGTCGTCCTTCATGTTGGCCATCTGCTTCTCAGTCTCGGCTGTTTTCAGCAGAGGCTTGATCTTGAAGTACATCATCATCCAGGGCCAGTTCTTGACACCCAGGAAGGCACGCACATTCCACTTGATCACCGTTAAGGCATCCCTGTTGAAAATAACTTTGGTTTAATCCCCTTCTATTATGGCCAGTGATGTAAAGTAACTAAGTACATTTACTCAAGTACTGTACTGTATTTTTACTTTACTGGAGTATTTCCAAATTTCAATACTTTTACTTCTATACTCCACTACATCTCAGAGACACATATTGTACTTTTTACTGCACTATTATTTGCTAATTATAGTTACTACTTTGAAGATTTTGAATATTATTACAAAACCTACATTAACCACAGTGCGTCACTTTTGCGACACGTTGTGAGCTTGTAGATCGGCTATTTTCAAATCATTTTCATACATTTGGAAACGGCAAAATTTGTACTTTTAATGGTATAAGGCTAAGCTGTTTGCTTTTTGTACTGTACCTTCTTTCTACAAGTGTCTTGTATTCCAACCTGGCGAGTACTCCTCTGGCTCTGGCCTGAATTCCAGTGATGATGAGAGCGAGACGGTCGTCTCTCATCTCCTCAAGAACACCCAGGAGACCAGCTTTGAAGAACACCTTACACATTATGGACAGAGGACCATTTGTAAACGGAAAAGATCTACTAAAAAATATATTTCCAGTGTAAATATCAGTACATTATTATAAGATTATTTTGGGGGTCGTAGCCTGAAATGGTTGAGAACGACTGATCTACAGTATTTACAACACCAACCTTGGTGTGTCCAAACTTATACTGCAGATGATCAATATCCAAGGAGGCCAGAAGTTTCTCTGACGCCTTCTTGTTGTCCATGAACTGCCCCTCAGGGACAGCGCTTGGATTGAGAACACGGTATCTGAATCACACATGGTAAAACACAGATTTAGAATCAATCCATTTTACAAACAGTTTGTGACAATTTAAGAACGTAATCAACAAATAAAAACTATAAAAACTGGTCAAACATTGGCCAAATTGTCAAATACTATTAAAAAAAAACAGGCAGAAATTGTCAGAATATCCAAACTACAGGCGTTGTGAGCTTGTAGTTCATGTTGGACCTTTGCTTGAAGTCTGCATACTGGACCCTGTTGGGGAAGCCCTTCCTGCAGATCCTGATGCCTTCCAGCACACCGTTGCAGCGTAGCTGGTGCATCACCAGAGGATTCTCCATGATCCCGGGAGTCTTGGACTCGTTGGGGATCAGGCAGCGCACAAAGTGGGGATGGGTGGACCTCAAGTTGGTCATGAGTTTATTCAGGTTCTCCTGTGAGTTATAACAAAGCATCAATGGGTTACACTATCTTATTGATATTATTCTGTAGTGTAGAGGTTCAAAGGTCAAAGAGTTTGTCCTGCAAATGTTCACCCTGTGCAAGGCAGACACCGTCTGGAACGAGGAGCCCTTCTTCTTTTTTCCAACAGAACTCTTGTCCTCTATAGATGATGAAAAGGATAGACCATAATGTGTTACACCATAGTGTGTAACACCTGAATATAGACAACATGAAACATAATATGAATAGATAGACCAACTCCTTGAATATGTCTCTGCTGTCCGGCAGAAACCAACTGTGTCCAAAATATTAAGGGAATATTAAAGGAAAATATTAAAGGACTTTTTTCTTTAGGACAACAAAATACTGCCTCTTTAATTGGTATGGTGACTTTATACACTGTCAGAAAAAGAGATTCTGCCCGACAGCGATGACTTACTGAACTCCATCTAGTATATATCCCATACCTGCAGCATCTGAACCAGCATAGCCAGCAAACAGCACACCGAGCAGCTTGAGGCTTGACTTCTGGAAGAGGCCGACCACCGTCTCGTTGAGAGGGTCCTTGTTCTTCACCAGCCAGTTGGAGATGTTGTAGTCCACGGTGCCGGCGTAGTGGACCAGGGAGAAATGGGACTCCGGTCTGCCCTTCACAGGCTTGGGCTTCTGGAAGTTGGGATGCTTGCCCAGGTGGTTGTCGTACAGCTTGGCCTTGAACGTTTCGTCACTAGCCTTGGGGAACATGCACTCCTCTTCGAGGATTGACATGATACCCATGGGCTGGAGAAAACGTGGGAAAGAGACGCCAATATTATTTATAAGAAAACTGAGCTTATTAAAGACCTGTGGACAAGGACCCCCAAATTGGTACCCCCAATCTGAAAATGGAATTCAATGCAGGCTGCCAAGTCCATGTACAGTACCTACCTTCTCAATGAGTTCAATGCAGGCGGCCAAGTCCATGCCAAAGTCAATGAACACCCACACGATGCCCTCTTTCTTGTACTCTTCTTGTTCCAACACAAACATGTGGTGGTTGAAGAACTGCTGCAGCTTCTCATTAGTGAAGTTGATGCACAGTTGTTCAAAGGTGTTGAACTGAAAGGGAACACAATTAGACAGATTAGACACATTAGAAGAACTAAGCGACTGTGGCTCAGGAGGTAGAGCAGGTCGTCCAATGATCCATGGGTCGGCGGTTCGAATCCCGGCTCCTCCTGTCTACATGTCGAAGTGTCCTTGGGCAAGACACTGAACCCCAAATTGCTCCTGATGTGCTGGTTGGTACCTTGTATGGCTTCCGCCGCAATCGGTGTATGAATGTGTGTGTGAATGGGTGAATGTAATGCACAATCTATGTAAAGCGCCTTGGATTAATTGAACAATGTGGACCCTGTTGTAAACAAGTGTAATGCTTAATTGGGTCGTCCACTCACAGTTAACAGTCTTTGTATTGAGTTTGTGCTTGAAATGTACTGTAAATTCTGCAAACTGTTAATAAATATTTCAATCAATCAATCAATCAAAAGGATAAAGGCGCTATATAAATGCACCATTTACCATTTAAACAGATGTTTGTAGGAGGTATATGCAATGTATACATTTGAATTGCAGCAAATTGTTCCATTGGTGGAAGCTATCAATATTTCTATCACGCTCATTTGGTGTTACTTTTGAGTGATGCAGACGCTACTGTCTACCAGGTGTTTATGAAATGTATGTTGCACATCCTCTATGGCTATGTACCCTCTTCTCGTATACAAGTTGGATGCACAATATTGAAAATGTGGCCGATATGCGATTACCCATTACTTGCGAGGTCAAATCTACTAGTACTCCAGTAGGGTTTAACTTACACCTGGTACTGTACACATTAAAGATGCACAGTGCATTCTTATTCCCTGATTTAGGTCTACTTATGTACATATTAGTTTATTATTTGTACTACTTGTTGACCCCTTTGAAAACTTCTCCTGAAAACGCTGATTGAATCTGTCAACCACCTGGCTTTTTCAGCTTTACAATTAAATATACATTATAAAATAAAATATTGGTTAAAATCGATATATTCTTTTGACATTGTTTTTTTGGAAATTGCATTTGCATAATGATACGATGTGCATCCCTAAATACATCCTATAAATTCCCCATAATTGGCCAGAATAGAATAGAATACAATATTATTCTATTCTCAAAATGTACAACCATACCTATACCTAATTGTTCCAAATACTCACATCAAAGATCTCAAAGCCAGCGATGTCCAGCACACCAATGTAGAACTGGCGAGCATTCTTGGTGTCCAGGGACTGGTTGATTCTCACCACCATCCACAGGAACATCTTCTCATACACTGACTTGGCCAGCGCACCAATAGAGTAGTAGACCTGACAAAAGTTGAATTAAGGCATATCACAAACTGAATTTAGCTTCATTAACACATACGGTATATTGCTGTGTTACTGTAAATACAATAACTGACACTCACTTGATTGACACCCTGACCTTTGGTGACCCATTCATTTCCTACTTTGACCCTTGGGTGGCACAGGCCCTTGATGAGGTCAGCAGCATTCAAACCCATCAAATATGCCACTTTGTCAGCATCTGGAGCAGCAAAATGTTGAGACATTTCAATCACAAATGCACATTATCTTTACCCATTTAGACCTATTTAAGGCCAATTCTACTAAATGTCCTTGTCCTTTGTGCTCAAACTTTTTCATGTTGGAAAAAGGATCCCAAGATGATATGTATTTTGTTCCAGGGACCACCATATATATATATATATATATATATATATATATATATATATATATATATTTCTTTTTTTAATTATTATTATTTTATTTTATTTATTTATATAATTTGTAACTTATGTTTTTTAGTTTTTGTTTTTTCAAAGATTGTGACGCGCTATTTTTGAATAGCCAAAGTAATAAAATGACACAGATGCTTTCCCGGTGGTTTTACTGTGTTAAACTAAGACTACATACTGTACATGCTATGACATCTTACCCTCAGTGCCATCAGGCTCCGCCTGTTCCTCTCTGGGTCTGGTCTTGAACTTCATGTTGCCATAGTGCATGATGGCACCAGTCATCTTATAGATGCCATTCTTTTCCTCCTGGGTGAAACCCAGCACATCGAAAGCTTCCTAAAACGGGAGATTATTGTTCTCAAGTTGGTTATTGGACTTCATTGCCCCATTGACATCCCTCATTGATTTATTACATATTATTGTCAATTCATCCATTACTTTTGTATTACCTTTGCTTACGTTTTCTATATACTAGGATGAACAGTAGTTTAGAACAACAGTTGTTATTTTGCATTTGGATATTGCCCGCTATCGCACACCTGTCTTCCCAGGAAGCAGGTCCCCCTCTTTACTTTTCCTATTTTCGGAGAGATTATAAAATCTAACAGACCTTTCGTCTCTTTTTGTTAAATTGGCTTTTGAAGCTCTTTGAGATCATTCATGCCATTGTGATTTAGGGCTATACAAATCAATGACTTGTGAAATGATAGTGGTAAATGTTATTAATAATATTTGTATCCACAGAGTCGCGCACATCAGTACTCATCAGCTCATCAGCATCGTTGATTGAAGTCACAGTTAGCACTCCTTGGGAGATGTAGCCGTAGTCATAGGGATTGGAGGTGACGAGGAGCATCTCTGTAAAGCATCCAGAATAGTACAGGAGCATGGTTAATGTTTCTCCTATAGTGAGTACTGAGTAGGTATTAGAACAATGTTGTACAGGAGCATGGTTAATGTTTCTCCTATAGTGAGTACTGAGTAGGTAGTAGAACAATGTGGTTGTATGCGTCAGTATTCACCCAGCAGCTCTGGTTTCCTTTGGGACAGAATCTGGTAGAAGATGTGGTAGTCTCTCTCAGCTTTGAGCTGATAAGTGACACGGGACTTCTCTAGCAGGTCTGAAAGACATGGAAGTTTTAACTTGATTCTTGTTTTTACTGTGTAAATGCATCAACGTGATACAAATGGAATTCGTACTTACAAGTCTCAATATCGGCAGATGACAACTTGCCACTAACGCCAAAGTGAATTCTGATGAATTTACCCTAAGAAATACAGACGGTTTGTTTAGGACTTTTTGATGACAGAAAATCTGGACTGTGAATTGTTAGGCCTACTACTTATTTTTATTGACACGAGCTGCGTGCGTGCGTGTGTGCGTGCGTACAAATCTGGAAGAGTTGTCATTCCTGAGGGTCTTGGCGTTTCCAAAAGCCTCCAGAGCAGGGTTAGCCTGAATGATTTGATCTTCAAGGGTTCCCTAGAGAAATGGAGAAGAGCACATTTTCTTATCAAAAGCTGTTTTCATAAGTATCTACTACACGTCTCTCATACGGCTACATGGATTGCTGATTCAACCTGTTATGCCCATATATGGAGATCTCTGTATCTGTCAGTCCTTGTCCCTGTTATGCCTGTAGGACCCTAGCCCTGAGGGACTCCGACCATTTGGGGTTTAAGCGGTTAACTGTTGAAGAGCCATGCACTAGATTTGACAAAAAGAGACCTTCTTCTCCTGAGCAGCGTCCTTCTTTCCAGAAACGGCTGCGATGCTGGCAAAATACTGGATGACTCTCTTGGTGTTCACAGTCTTCCCTGCTCCTGATTCCCCACTGGAGATAGAAGAACACCTTGTTTTGTTAACGAGATTAACCTTTGTTTGTGTGTTATAGCAGATCATATATGAGTAAAGCATGCTTTACTCACGTGATCAAGACGGATTGATTCTCCCTGTCTGCAAAGGTTAAAGAGAAGGTTCATGTGATGTGTGTGTGGTAGGCCTACTCATATTAAGGCAGTCACATTAATACATCGACAGTGTTTTGTCGATGAAACTTCTATTGATATATTATAACATTATTTATAAAATAAATCATGTTTCATTGTGATACGGATGAATAGCAACTTAAAGGTACTATAACTATACTATAGTTTGTCCCATTGATCCAAGCTGGATCCAAGCTGGAATTGATCTCTGAAACAAATAATGTGAAAAATGCTCGCCGCCCACCCATGTGGTTGACATGGTCAGATGGGTGGACCGACCGTGAACGCTTTCGGGGCCTTTCTGTTTTAGGCCTTGAGCTAAAACAATACAACAATACAGTGCATACCTTTCAGCATGTACTGGTAGGCATTGTCTGAGATGGAGAAGACGTGGGGAGGAGCTTCACTCCTCTTCTTGCCTCTGTAGGCGTTGACCACCGACTGGTCGTACACCGGCAGCCACTTGTAGGGGTTGACAGTCACCAGGAACAGCCCCGAGTAGGTCTGTGGACCAAGGAGGGGTCACATTACATTATAATGACATTCAGTAGGTCTGTGGACCAAGGAGAGGTCACATTATAATGACATTCAGTAGGTCTGTGGACCAAGGAGGGGTCACATTATAATGACATTCAGTAGGTCTGTGGACCAAGGAGGGGTCACATTATAATGACATTCAGTAGGTTTGTGGACCAAGGAGGGGTCACATTATAATGACATTCAGTAGGTCTGTGGACCAAGGAGGGGTCACATTATAATGACATTCAGTAGGTCTGTGGACCAAGGAGGGGTCACATTATAATGACATTCAGTAGGTTTGTGGACCAAGGAGGGGTCACATTATAATGACATTCAGTAGGTTTGTGGACCAAGGAGGGGTCACATTATAATGACATTCAGTAGGTTTGTGGACCAAGGAGGGGTCACATTATAATGACATTCAGTAGGTCTGTGGACCAAGGAGGGGTCACATTATAATGACATTCAGTAGGTCTGTGGACCAAGGAGGGGTCACATTATGACATTCAGTAGGTCTGTGGATCATCCAGGCTGCGTAACGCTCTTTAAGGTTAAACATTCAGACTCACATAGATCATCCAGGCTGCGTAACGCTCTTTAAGGTTAAACATTCAGACTCACATAGATCATCCAGGCTGCGTAATGCTCTTTAAGGTTAAACATTCAGACTCACATAGATCATCCAGGCTGCGTAACGCTCTTTAAGGTTAAACATTCAGACTCACATAGATCATCCAGGCTGCGTAACGCTCTTTAAGGTTAAACATTCAGACTCACATAGATCATCCAGGCTGCGTAACGCTCTTTAAGGTTAAACATTCAGACTCACATAGATCATCCAGGCTGCGTAACGCTCTTTAAGGTTAAACATTCAGACTCACATAGACCATCCAGGCTGCGTAACGCTCTTTGAGGTTAAACATTCAGACTCACATAGACCATCCAGGCTGCATAACGCTCTTTAAGGTTAAACATTCAGACTCACATAGATCATCCAGGCTGCGTAACGCTCTTTAAGGTTAAACATTCAGACTCACATAGACCATCCAGGCTGCATAACGCTCTTTAAGGTTAAACATTCAGACTCACATAGATCATCCAGGCTGCGTAACGCTCTTTAAGGTTAAACATTCAGACTCACATAGACCATCCAGGCTGCATAACGCTCTTTAAGGTTAAACATTCAGACTCACATAGATCATCCAGGCTGCGTAACGCTCTTTAAGGTTAAACATTCAGACTCACATAGATCATCCAGGCTGCGTAACGCTCTTTAAGGTTAAACATTCAGACTCACATAGATCATCCAGGCTGCATAACGCTCTTTAAGGTTAAACATTCAGACTCACATAGATCATCCAGGCTGCGTAACGCTCTTTGAGGTTAAACAGCACAGCAGGCTCATGGAGGAAGGTGAACATCGCCATGTCTTCTATCTTATCATACTTTGGCGGGTTCTGGGGATGGACGTTCTCCAACTTATGGGTAGCTATCTGTGGGAAATAAGACATTATGGTATATTGACATTTCTTATATGGTCATACTTTCACTCCAACCATTAGTCCTATATTTTAACCCCACGTTTTTTGCATTGGCTATTCAAAAAGAGCAGATCTATACAAGGTCACAGCGTGTTACTTCATGCCGCACTGCAAAATTGTACATCTGTTATTTTGTGTTTTAATTTAAAGAAAATTACGTACCAAGGACCCCCAATATCATATCATTGTGGAGGTCCTTGGTATGAAAAGGTTTGAGAACTGCTGGTTTATAAGTCATTTGTAAATCGGCCTCGGTTCTTAATGGCTTAAAATATGTATAGATACTGTATTAGAGTGACTTCTTATTGAAAATGTATTTTGGCAGCTGTCTGCATGGGAAACCTTAGCAATGACCTCCCACTATGGGCAGCTGCCCATCATTAAACTCTATACCGTACACGTATCATGGCACACTTACTTTTCCAAACTCTGTTTCCACTATGGCTTTGTCTATGAGTCTGGTGGTGATGGTAGCCTTGCAATACTCCACATCCGCGTCGGGAACAAAACACTGCGTCTTCATGTCGAACAGGCGAGTCTGGGCCTCCAGGCGCTCCCTGTCTGTCTTTCGCAGAAACGGAGCCGCAGCCCCAAACTCTAGCATGAGAGCGTCCCCCTGCATCTCTGGGTTAATTCTTCAATGGTTTTTCAAAGAGTAAAAGTGCAAAAGTATCAGAATATACTTAAAGTAACAAAAGTAAAAGTAGTCATTATGCAGTTTCACAAGTTCAATATGTATACATCTTTTGAAAATAGAAAATCTACAAGCTCACAACGCACATTGTGAGCTTGTAGATTGGCTATTTTCAAATAGCCAAAATGCAGTAAATAATAATTGTAGTGAAGTAAAAGTGCAATATTTGTCACTGTAGTGAGGTGAAATCAATCACTCTAAAAATACCTAAAAATTGTACTTAAAGGACCACTTCAGCACTTTTCAACCTATCTTCATATAATAGGTCCTCACTAATAATCAATCATGATAAAATGATACGATCTTTTTCTACTCGGTCTGTGTCTCATAGGAGGGCTGTGGGCAGTTCAGAAACCTGTCCACCAGTGACCGCATCGATGGGGAATTCAAGCTAATAGAAACTGCAGACTTTAGTCCTGAAAAGTTGTAATACGAAAATGGAAGCCATCATTCTCCCGATAATAAAAATCAAAACATTTTTGTTAAGAAATCTTGTTTAAAAAAAAAATCTGCCTAACGATGTCACTGGTGGACGGGTTTCTGAGCTGCCCACAGCCCTCCTATGAGACACAGACTGAGTAGAAAGAAATTGTGCAATTTTAGCATGATTATTAGTGAGGACCTATTATATGAAGATAGGTTGAAAAGTGGTGACGTGGTCCTTTAAGTAGTCTACAGCACTTGAGAAAATGCATCTGTCATTACTTTCTACCACTGCCTAAACAATACATCCTAAATGGCTTCTTGATCTAGATATTTTTTTTTAAATGGGCAAATGATAAATCGGTTAAGAAATCAGACATTAAAATGAACAAGTTCATTAGAATGGAGATGATGAGGACTAGTGTAACATAACTTGTGTGTCATTTACTTAAAATACACTGGACGAGTCCATTATTCTGTATAAGCGGATTGGTATCACTCTCACACTGCTCAACATATTTGCAGTCTCACAGGGTGGTTCCAACATCCCCTAGCCTTGTTACAGTTAAATCTCTGTGAACACAGATGTAGCACAAAGTATCAAGGATTCTCCGAAAGCTTTGTTTCAATAAATCACTCAGAAGATGAGTACCAAAGGCAGCTGAACAAAAATGTCACACAAAAAGTGACTTGCCTTGTTTTATATCCCCAGTTGGATTACTTGGAATGCTGCGTTCTCTCTGGAAAAACTATGAACATGGATATAAAAAAATGTAAGTAGTACAATGCAATGCATTAGCTATTCACAATTGGTCAACTTGTCTCTCCAGTCTAACTACTTGTTCTCTCTTACCTTCAGGTGTCCTGGTGTACTGTGCCCCCCCCAGCTCTGCTGCTGGCTGTATATAAAGGCTAGCATTGGACCATATTTGGAGAGAGGTCGTAAATCCTTTCGCTGTTCTGTTTTGGATGGTGGAGGTGAGTGTGCATCTTGGACCGGTATGGTTAGATACAATGACCTATGATTAAGGACGGGAGGGGAGCAAGTGGAGAACATCACAGGGTCATCCCTATGTTCCCCAGGTTCTATGTTTAGGGTTAGCGTTATAGGTTTCTGGCTTAAGGACTTCAGTGTTTTGTACTATACAATTGTATGTATAAGTTAAGAACAAAGAATGTTTGTTTTTGCCATCTTTGTTGAAGAGTCTGAGCAATTATGTTTTAGTTTATTTTATGCCAGTGTTAATTTTCAGTTGGCTAAGACTAGATAGTTTAAGTAGCCTAGGCAGGCCTAAAGTTCAATGGATTGTTCAAAGACTGAGCTTAAATCAGAATTTGCTACTAAAAGTAACACTAAGACTAAGTTGCTAAAATACTTTTAGTCTTACTAGAATTACTAAAATTACTATGTTAGGTTTCTGGTTTAGGTTTAGGTTTATTCTAAGTGGGGAACAAAGAACCTTTTTTGCATGGTGGGGAACATAGAACATATGTATACGCTCCCAACATCACCCTTGGTTCTGCTTCCTATTATATCTCTCCTATGTATGAGATGGTTTTGTGTTGCAAGAAAATTCAGAGCACTACCTTTGCTCCAAACCTCAGATAGTTCCATTGCAAAAGCAAAATATGAATAAAGTTCATAAAACCTTAGCATATATAATATATTTCCTTCTCAAATCCCACCTCACTATGTATAATATAGGCTTAAATAGCTCAGGATTCCTTGAGGGACTTATTTTTATGTATTTCACGCATCAAATCCCCTTGTTAAAGATAATTAATGCCTATAAAGATCGGTTACATACATTTAAAACAATAGAACGCCTACAGTATAGTGATTATTTTTTGTGATCTATCAAATTGAAAAGCAAGCTTCCATGTACTGCATTACATTTACATTTACTTATTTCATCCAGGGATTGTAGGGTTCCCTTTGTGCTCTTGGTCAAATGTGTGAATCAGTGGATATTCTAATGCTTTATGCTTCATACGATGAAGTATAAATATATTCTAATGCTTTATGCTTCATACGATGAAGTATAAACGGTGCTTGGGTTCTTAAAGATGCGGACAGCAGCAGCTGTCTGATCCATTGTTCATCCCACCCTAAAGTCACCTGCATGGCTCAACACCCCATCAATGTGTTAGCGTGGTATTGTTTCCTTGTTTCCTCATCCTTGAGGACAAAGATAACATAATCCCTCTAGTGAAGCATACTTTAAAGTCTTCTCTGCCCACTCCTTTCAACAATGAAGTTACAGTAATTGTCTGTGATTTCCTTTAGGCCCACATATATCATGGAACAAGGAATCAAGTTATTGATTGAATGATTGATTGATTGATCTTGAGTGCATGGATATTGATTGATGTATTTATTGATCATGAAATCAAATCATATGTCATACTGTACATACATTTTTTTATTTCAAGGTCGACCTGAGTACAACATGATCACAACATAGTATACACTACTTATAGTTCCCTATTTAAAAGCACTCTAGTGCTGTTGAACCACCTTTTAAGGAGGACTTAAGTGACACATGCACCAATGGACTTTAGGTAAGCAGGTACTGGTAGACCAGTGGTTTTAAACCAGTGGTCCTTGAAGTGGTTCCAGGTGGTCCCCAGCTACAGTACATGATGGAGAGTTGGTAACCAAATGTTAACCAACATGAAAATTATTGTTAAACATCTGCATAACTCTCATTTACAAGAAGTCTACACAATTAGTGCAATGTATTTGACCTGTTTAGTACCTGCATGGCACTAGTCAGTGGAGCTCTCTCTGGTGGCATGACTGTGAACATCTGACCTTTGTGAAGTAATGTGACCTTAATCCCTTAAAATGTAAGGCTTAAATCATCAAGGTTTATTATAATTATATGAGGACAAAATATAATCTATGCCATCATTATTAGTAGATGGGGATTTCTTTGGTTAAATAAAGGTTAAATTAAAAGACCAATAATAAAAGTTCTCTGTACTTATTGGATAAAATTTTTATCCCAATCTGAAAATGTTTTTGTTTACAAAACAGCTTGATAGGTGGGACAACCTAGAATATCTCTATAGCAATGACTACTATGGGAATATAATATTGCTACGGTATTTAACACTCATTTAACACTAAATGTGTGAACACTTTGTGTTAACACTTACCTGCACTTTCAATTTATTGCGACCGAAGATCGCAGTTAACTATGGAATCATGCGTTTTTCGTCACTCAAAAATCCCCGTACAACATGGGGGGGTTGTCACTCAGGCGACTGGTTTATATAGTGCCCGATGTACCCTGACAAGTATGTGACTCAAGGTGAAGGGTCGATGTTGTGCACCAGGGAAAGTGTTGTCTTCAATGTCATCATATGGGCCACTGACAATTGGAGCAAGTATTAACTTAGACCTTGCCATTTACCAACAGAAAGAGGAAGAGAGGGAGGCCAAAGAAGACATGGAGCAGCAAAGAAAGACCTAAGCGAGATGCCCAATGTTCCAATAGTATAGGAACGGGAGGAACTAAGTCGAAGTAAGTTAACTTAAATTGACCTTGCAAGCACGCGCGCACGCGTGCACGCACACGCGCACACACAGATATGTTGACATATACTGTATGACGTTTCATGGCCTTGTGTTGTGATATGAGTTATTGCTAGGCTACATACACAGACCACCATAGGACATCTTGTGTCATCTGAGGACACACCCAAAATATTGTGGCATGCTGCACTGCTTTGCACAATTATTTTCCTGCATGTTTGTTGACAGACATGCATTTAAATGTTCTGTATCTGTATGTAAACATGCGTGGTGGTGCATGCATTTCCAACTTGCATCGCCGGTGCAGTTAACTGTATGTAATCTCAGATCCACAATCACGCTGATCCACCGAACTGTGGAACTCCATATTTGGGGAAGAGGGTTGTCATAAAATATGTCTGCCATCTGAAGCCGTGCGTGGTACTCCGTATTTGGCCAAGATTTAGGTAGGCCATCATCCAGCCTGGATGCTCCTTTCCCCTGATACCTTTATCCAGGTAAATCCTGTTAATGTTGACGTTGAGAGTGAGCCCTGTCCAAGATAGCAACAATACAGGGTTAGCATAGCTTACTAATCTTTTTGTCGGCACATTTTCACCATGTACCTGCTGGGTAGCTTCACAGACACTAAATCTTCAGTGGCATGTAACATAAAATTGCTGACGGATGACTTTGAGCGCAGTTTGTCCATTACATCAAACTTAAAGATAATTGTCCATTTGTAGCTTTTACACAGTCATATGTTACAGAATAGTATGACTTTTAGAAATGTTTGACGAGCTAGTTGTATATAGACTCTTATGATTATTTAATGACAGTATGATTATTTGACGATATTATGGTCAAACAATACTCAATACAGTACTATATTATAGTAGCTTCTATAGTTTTTTCTTTTAACAACATAGCCTACTGTGGTGTACAATAGTATAATGTTTTAGTTTTTTAACAAACGATGGATGTCCTGATGGATATGTTAAACAATTATGCATTTTAATGAAATATCTGTGGTAGAAGAAAAGTAGTAGTGGAACAAATATCACACATACTGTATAACAATGTAATTAACAAAAGGTACAGAACAAATCACCTACAGTATACTGTAGTGTACTGTACAGGAGGTCTTGGCAGTATTCAAGGAAAGAATCCATGCTTTATATAGTGACCTCAGCGGGGGGTAGGTGGTGACCTTTTACTGTAGGTGTTTAAAGAGACAGTCATACTGTATATATGAGGTGTGTAAGAAAACAGGACTGTGGCAGCCACGCTCATGACTCAATGCTAATTTAGTAACCGATTATGTCACTGTGCATCTCACCACTATTCTGCTATAATATTGCTCACTTCTCTCAAATGTGCATGCTGTTCCAGGCTGTTGTGTACGTACGTACTTATTTATTATTTGATGGACACTGTTGGGAAAAAATAAACAAAGTAGCTTATTTACCTTGATTTAAATTCATTTTATTGATAAAAATGCATTACCTTTAGGCTAATCAAATAACAAAAGGTATACACTAAAGTCCCGAGAAAGCAAAGGGGGCAATTTGGGAAAATGTTGCATACAGGACAGGAAAAGCCCTTTTCCTCTCTTCATTCTGTGCAACTAAAGATGTTTTCATCACACAACTGTGTCAGCCGATAAAAATAAAATAGAATTGCCAACAGCTTTTTCAGTTGAAAGTACAACAAAGTACATTTTGTTAGCCGACACTGTTGACAGATGAGGAGAAAAACGCTTTCAGAGCTATATATTTATTCATTAATGGGCTCTGATTGATTAGATACTGTAGTGGGATGAGACAACAATACATTTGATATCACTTACCATGCCAACACAAACCCCTGCACACACCCAACCTCTTAGACTAGACTGACACACACCACCACACAAGGCTTCACTGCAGCCTGGGACAAGAAGAGTATGATGGCTCAATGACATGGAGCCTTTATTTATGCTCCGTCGTATACGACTGTGTTGTGTGCTGAAAATATCGGTTATTGTCTGTGCGTGACATTGCCGTTACGTACGACAAAGCATAACACTTAAATTAGGCTTCAGAAGGTTATCTGCAACCGTCCGTAGCCATCTGGTGCCTCACAGGGATATGTGAGTGTTATGGCTGTATACAATATGGCTTACATTCGTAACATTCAAGCCTCTATTTCAACTTGAAAAGTCACTGAGGTTGCCCTCATTTCCAGGGTCCAGCCATGTCAAAATGACTTCCTTTGCTTTATTTCTTTCTTTCTTTCTTTCTTTCTTTCTTTCTTTCTTTCTTTCTTTCTTTCTTTCTTTCTATACGCATACAGTATAGGGGCAGTGACAAATCAATCATAATACATCAGTCAGTCAATACATACGTCAGTATTTTAAATATTGTTTGCACATCAGCAGCTTACTTCAGAATCACAACGATAACAGCTTAAAATCAACCTGACATCTTGATCATCCATTCATTGGCAATGCAAAGAAACCAAGTCCTTTGCAGTTGGGACATTGATAGACCTTATATACACACACACTCTTTGTTGTCCTCTCCGTGTGGGGAAAGCAGACAGAAATTCTTGTCTCTGTTGTTCTAAGGCACTGAACATCGAGGGGTTGACAAAATACAGATCAGGATATACTGAGTTTGTATGCATCTTTAGCAATGGCTGTTTTTCATAACAGAAGACAGTAATAATTGAACTACAGAGTACAGTCTCTCTGAGCAGTAATCATCACAGGCTTACATACTGTAGCAGATGTAGTTGTACCAAGACATACTTTACCCATACCAGCACAACACAAACTGATGATAGTGTCAAATCTGAACTGCCCACATTCCAAGATGTATACAGTACATCCATAAACTGCCTACGTATAGACTGTCTACATGTAGGTATAATGTGAAAATTAAATGACCCGAGTTGACATCTTTTCTTCTGCAATAATCGGCCTCCTTCATTAGGACGCATTCCACAGAAGCATGGCTTAAAATTTGGACCTGAGATTATTGGGATGAAATAAAATAATGTCCTAGACCGAAATGGATGTAAAGCAATCGTAATATCGTGGCAAGTTACAGCACTGCATCGTTTCCCAGTTGTGCCATCTTCAAGCCATTTATGATAATGCCTACAACAAGCATGAGGAACTTAATATTTCAAACATGTCCTTTTTCAGCAAAACTGACTGGAGGTATCCCATTGTCTTAGTAAAATATGACCCAATACTTGCATTTGGTAGTGAAACGAGAACTAAGGAATACTCTCTCAGGTTCCAAAAACAAAAGTTGTGTTAGCTCTATTCAGGTTTGCTGAATGACACAAAGCCCATGGTTCACGACTCTTATTGACCGGCCCTGCCACAGCAGCAGGGGACAAGAAGTGGAGCACTTCTGTGTGCTGCCAACCGACTGTATGTATTTTTGACCCAGTGGTCAACTCTCTCTTTGACCTCATTGGACCTCTTGTCATCAGCTGCCAAGTGTTCACGCCATGTCATTGGCTGGACTGCGTGCCCAGTGGGCGGGACCATGATTTAGGTTCAGACAGAGCGGTTTGTAGCTTAATGACTACATGCTGAGGAGTTGAGCACGGGTGACAGGGCAGTTCCTTTGAGCCTGAAAGCCCACAGAGACAGAAAGTACTTGAGACATCATCAGACACCTTAAGTCCTTGGTAGCGATGTCCACTGGAATAGGCTAAATGTTTTAGCCGTTTTTTGCATGGACATGAGGGAGCTCACCTCTGGACCCTGGGAGAGAAGACAAAGAACTGTATTTGTGTAGTGGCAAATAATGTTTTATTATATATACATTCTCAGTACCCTGTAAGCATCCTACCTGCTTATCCATTCAGGCAGTGCACCCTCAACGAGGCAGCGCTGCGAGGGTCACTGTTTCCTCCTGACCACCTGTTTAAGGTGGAGTTCACTTTCGGCTGCCACAATAGGCAGCTCATTCTTAAGGTGGTAGGAGATCAGGTGGCTGATGCTCTCAAATAGCATGTCTTTGGTCCGCACCTGCATGCATGCAACACAGACAGAGACGCAAGGGGAATAAGAGTACAAGCCGTTCATGCCTCGGTTTCTCAATGTCGGGTCCGGGAACCACCAGGTGTCCAAGTGTACCTTTGCAGGTCTGTAACATGGAACCAAATGGACCCTCATGGCTTAATTTGGTTCCATTTGTACGCTCTACGAGTTATACTCCCCTGTGGGTGAAGATTTTGCAGTGAAGATAGGGGTAGGGGTCCCAGAGATCTCTTACATACCCGTAGGTAACTCTGAGAGTCAATTTGGATCACCTGGTGGTCACCCCAAATTCAAGTTTTATTTCTTGAACTATTTCCATTTTACTCACCACTCCCTCGGGGTCGACCAGCAGCAGGTGTTTGGGCAGGCCACAGTGCATGCCCGTCAGGACGTACTGTCCAGGGTTGGTGGTGCTCTCCCTGACCAGGAAGTCTCCGTCTCGGACCAGGATCTTCTCGGCGTCCCGCCGGCTCATGCGTCCGTGGTACCAGGCCTCCCTGCGGAGCTGCTCCTCGGTGGGCGCCACGGGGGCTCGGCGGCGCGGCGGGCTGGGCCACTGGTCCTCCAAGACCACCACGCCACCAGCCCCGCCCTGAGCTGCACACGCCCCCCCGGCTGGGGCGGACATGACGGGGCCTCCTCTGGTGGTCTCGTGGAGCTTCAGAGCATCTTCAAAGGGCCCTGCAGGGGAGAGAGACCATGAGGCAAAGAGCCCATATGCAGCGACACACTTAAAGTGTCATGTGTCATGAGTGTCATGTATATTTTCCCACCCTAAAACATGATCATCAGGTATTATTGAGGGGCGCTAGCCCCTCCTATAAACAGCTATAGTGTGGATTCTGTCTTAACACAAATTAAAAAGCCATTGACAATGAATGGAGAATTTACTTCATATTTATCTGAGCAAATAGGCTGTCGGTATGTCGGTGGAAACCCTTGGCCATTCTTGGTGACGTAACTAAGGTATGTTTCAAGGTTGGTATAAGGTCAATAATTGATTAGAGTGCCCCCCACTTCACACAGGTGTGATTTTTGAGGGGCGCTAGCCCCTCCTATATATACAGGTTTAATGTTTGTTTTTAGTTCAATGTTTGTTTTAAAAACACCATTGTTTTACATCACCTAATCATATCAACATGAGTTAGACTTTAATATATTGGCGCCCCTCACTTCACATGTGTGATCTTTATTATATAAGGAGGATGATTTTTTTCATTGCTCACAAAGTAAGCCTGCCTCACTTACTCATGTCAAAGATGTCTTTCTTTGGACTTTCAGGTCCCCTGGGTCCTCCCCTGTGTGCGTCTGACCCCTGTGTCAGTGAGTCCAGAGCGTCCAGTGCTGACGTGTTGACGTACAAGTGCTCCTCATAGTCTCTGCTGCTGGGAGGCTGACCATCTGCACGCAGGTACCCATCTGATGTCAGACCTGAGGACGAAGACAAAAAGATCATAATGTCTCATATGGTACGACATAAATAAATGAATGAATATGAATATCAATATGAATGATATCTATTCAGCTATCATTTTATAATTGCAGTACTCTTGTTTTGCCACAGGAGGTCTTACCTGAGCCACTGCTGGTCTCTGTGTCCCAGTGAAGTTCATAGCACAGCTGACCAGAGGGGTAAGACATGGTTCTACATGGGGAACCCATCTGCAAACAACCACACGCGCACACATGCACACGCGCGCATGCACACACGCACACCATAAAGACACACTCAATGACTTGTAAACATATTTGTTTCACTACATGATTGGTACAACGTATACATCTCTTGTCCCTGCATAATGTCATTTGGAGGCACTCAGTCTGAAACCTTAGCTACAACACAGTGCGTGCCACTTGAACAAGCTGCTGGGAAAAGGGGATGATTTCTCTCACAGGGGCCTGCTGGGTTCAACCTGTAATCATATCTTTCTCCGGCAATTACGGTGCAGGCGCACAAAGAAGACATTTATGGAGTACACCCACCATGCTCACAGAGGCTTATGATACTATTCCATGCAAACAATAGCAGCAAAGAGCAGGACAGGCTCATTCGTCATTGGTTTATGGACTAGAGATGAAAGAGTGTAGCCTGGCCCTGCCTGTCAATTATGGGCTGAGGCTGGATACTGCTTGATTCTGAGCAGCTGCAGCCCCAATTACAGTGTCTTGAGATACATTTAGATCGGGTCGAAAATGACATGCAATATAGGCTTGACATTAATTCTTCTCAACATTATGCAAAGTAAATAGCAAACAGCAGTAGTACCAGAAAGCCTGGCAGAGCAGTGATTCTCAAAGTGTGGTCCGGATGGGGACCCCCAAGGGGGCCAGACTTTTGTCTGACATACCATAGGACCGACATGCGGAAAACGACCGGATTAAGGTTGGCGAACATGCGCTGTACCGTGCTTGTGGTTATGGTTAGGTTAGGGTTTGAGGTAAGGTTGTCATTGTCGGACCAATATTATGTCGGACCAAAAGCCTGCACCCGACCCCCAGGCGTCCTTGAGGTATGTGGCTGTAACTCTGGCCCCTTTTACCCACCTAATTTTGAACCAAATTAATTGGTTCAGAATCAGATCCCTAAAAGTTGGAAGATGCAGATGTGATATAAGTAGATAAATGAAACAATCCACACACCATTTTCTGCTCCGAGATTTCTTTACTTAAAGTGGTAACGTTTCGAGCCGTAGCCCTTCTTCAGACCTTCACATGGAACGAGTAGACAACAATACATATATATATACACACACGGTGTGGCATGCCACGCCCATCAACCATGTGAAAGAGATGTGAAAGATGTGATATAAACCATCATAAAAAAAAGAAAACGGAACCAGTTCTAGAACCAAAGTTATTTTGGTGGAAAAGGGGCCTGAGAGTGTACAAATGGAACCAAGTTTGTACACTCTCATAAGTCTGTACACTCTCAGACCACAGTGCTAATGCCAGTTATGCCACTGATCTATAGTTGAATATGCATGCGTACGCTATATATACCTTGCTCTGCGGCTGTGTGTGGATGTGACCCAGCAGGGCCCCACTAGGCCTGAGCCTGGAGTCCACCACTCCCCCGACAGGAGGCTCCTTCCCTGGGATGCTGTTGTAGTAGTCATGCTCTGAGGAGGAGTCGTCGTCCCCCCATACTGGCTCCTCTGTCCTGAAAGTCCTGATAGAGGCGTAGAGTGAGAACATTGCTGCCCGAGGAAGAGTTATGATACTTTAAATGCGTTGCTGAGTAGTCTGTATGGTTTAAAGCCAAGTTTGTTATTTTGCCTAAACAAAAAGTTGCTGTATGAAAATAGTTTTTTGTTTTTATTAGACAGTGTATGTGTGCAAGAGACTCGTATTGGACAGGATTTGTTTCTGTCACATGAGACCTGAGTAGATATCAGCTCTTTCAGCTCACGATCACTGAGCCCGGTCGCCATGTCAGTCTTGGAAACATAGGCCATCACATGCGCTAATACTACAGTATGTGTACTGTATATGAATATGAATATTCTTCAGCAGAATGGACCTTCAGATCAGATGACATCTCCATATCCGAAGTGTGTCTATATAAATCCACATGTGGCCCATTGCTGCTATTGTTGGCTGCAGGATAGAGTTCATTTGAAACCAGGAGAATAGAAAAGCGAGTATGGAGTTTTGCCCTGGCTGTGTCCCCAGTGGCCCCATGTCTGGTGACATGTCCGAGAGCGAGGCCCCCCAAGTACTGAATAACGTTGATATGTGTGATGATCAAACCTGAAGGATGGACTTTGTGGGAATATGAGAGGAAAGTATCACATCTCCTTCTCATGCACCAGAAAGGAAGAGCTTTTGATATCAGGTTTTGTGTCTCTCTATAGAAAGGCACAACTCAGCACTTTGCATGGGATGCCAGGCCCAGGGGCAGTGCCAAAGTGTGATAACCACACTGATTGATGCAGCCTGTGTCCATTGCATCATCCTCTTTTGTCAACTGGCAAGCTAGAGTACTGTATGCAAAATGTTGGAAGTCATGGTATTGGAAATTGGCGTGAGACAACACGCCTATCCCAAGTCCAGAGACTACACTGAAAGTGCACTTTGACGCACTGCTTCAGTATACGTGACGAATGCCGGTTAGGCCGAAACTTATTTTTTGTACGCTCTGTTATTAAATGATTTTGGGAGCTTTTAAGACGGTGTGCGGATCTCTTCTTTCTCTTTCTCTACCCGTCGAAATGTTTGGATGTGAGTGCACCTTGACCGCTATGGCCCACAAGTCCCAAACCATGTCGTCGTCGTCGTCGTCGTCGTCCCCTCCCACACACATACACCTCCCCCCCATTATCTGTATTTTCTCTCTCCGTTCCTGTGCTCTCCAGTGAAGCAGGGAAGTAAATCCTCAGAATAGTGAGCTCACCTCTCCGTGGAGGCCATGGTCTTGGGCGGGCTGTGAAGGTACTGTTTGAACTGCAGCTCGAAGGCTTGGCCAATAGTACTGATGACACTCTGGGCTAAACCGTCTGAGCACTCCAGAATATGACACGCTGACAGAGACAGAGAGCCATGTTAGTAGTGAGCCCAGAGATGTAGGATGTACACTGTAAAACGTGTTAATTCAACTCAAGAGTGTAGCCAAATGTGGCCAATTCTGGTTACATTTTCTACACTCTCAGAGTTACAAAGGGATAAATTAACATTTTTTACTGTGTCCCCGAGGTTATTATCGTTAACTAAATCTAAGATTAAAGCAGCACTATGTATTTGTGGGGTATCAGTGGCTTGCCACTTTGGACACAAATAACATGGCAGCCAACATCTTTGACTTCATTACCGGAGAGTCTCTGCAAGCATGTCCAGTGAGGAAGCGCTGTGATTGTCCAGTCTTCGCTTTAACTGGCAGTTCTGCCTCAGTAGGGACCCCCCCGAATCTATACATTTATGGAAGGATGATTGTTATTGCTTAAACATGTAACTTTATAATTTTGTGGGACATATGCTATATAGTTGTTAAAAAATGACATAGTGCTGCTTTAAAAATAAAACAAAAAGGGGATTTGTTTTCTTAATAATAAGGAACAATGCAAAACTAACTAAAAATACTAAATAGTAAAATAAATAGATTTGTATGTTAAATCATCCTAGATTTCCCCTTAATTTGCACTGTGGTCACTGTTTGTGGAACTGAGTGGCCTTGCTCAATATTAATACAATATAATAATGTAATAATATGCTAATACGTTTTGTAAATCGGATGTCATGCATTCTTTCACCCTATCTTTTTCACCGTCTACTGTATAAACGAGGCTTTCATAAGACTAAAACTAAATTAAAAGTAAATTAAGAATAGTCAATTTAGTCAAACCTAAAAATGTAAGAAGCTAATGAATATTTCCAAACTCTAATTCTGTATGCATGTATCAAAAAAAGTAATAAAAAAAAAATAAATTCATGGCCCAATCCTGAGATAGACATTTATAATCCCACAGGGGGGAATTCAGTTGCCATCTTGATCCTGCATCTTCTTTAACCAAATGAACCCTATAGCATCCCTATTCTGGACATGTCAAAATAATGACAAGCAGGACGTGACATGATGGATCTATACAAGCTCCCAATGCATTGTATTGCAACGCGTTGTGAGCCTGTAGAAAAAACGAGGGGACCGAGTATAGACCCCTGGGGGTCAACGAAGTATCGGTAGTTTAAGTGGTCGAGAGAGCAAATTACATTTGTATTACACCACACAGAGCTGTATTTTCACCCCAGTAATGAGTTCAAAGGAGCAATCAAGGAGTAGGTGTCGTGTTTTCCAACCGGCAGATAACTCATTTTAGAATGAACTTCTTCATTTTGTCTTTGAAGAGAGTCAGAAGAATCGATAGCAGCATCTTGATAAACAAGTGGCAGTGAGTCATAATGCGCCTCCCTCTGGATGGAATCTAATCCATATTTAACGCACACACACACGCACACACGCACACAGCACACTGCACACACAATGCTGCATGTATGTGTTGTGCACTCAAAAGGGAATGGAAAGAGAAGCTCCTTGGACTAGATACCTCTCTGATTAACTGGGTCTTTGGCCACATATGCAACGTAGTCGGGCGTGTCCTGCGAAAGATGGGAGGAAAAAACTCAATAAGACCAGATGAATTAGGGGTGGGATATAATTGAATTAAAGCCCTTATTGATTCTCGGGGCCGTGGGACTGGAACGCAACCTGGTCAGACTTGCCGGCTGCCGGCTGCCAAAAAGTCCATTCCCACCAAATAGAAGGCGGTGGGGGATAATGCATTGCACTCACAGTGTCTCCCCCGGAGGCGAAGGAGATGGACTGCATCGGATGGTGCGCTATCACCTGAGTGACGGATGGAGATGGGAAAAGTACAGTACAAGTGACTGGGATACAACAATGCAAATGTGTATTGTGGATAGAATCAACTTCATCACCAGTGAACAAACTGAAAGGCCAAAAATATTGAACGAATGCATTTGGTCATAATATTATGTCAGAGGTAAATGTGTCTGACCTGTCGTGTGGTTGGGATGAGGAGGCTGAGGCCCTCTATGGAGATGTTGACAGCAATGCTCATGCCAGCGAAACGCAAGTTACTTTTACCCATGATGGACTGGAGAGCCTTGTTAAAGGCCTACAACACACAGACACACAATACTGTCTATTATTAACCACTTGAGCCCTATTTTAGACTTCCATTATTTGACAAATTGTTGGGGCCTTTTGCACTTTTTGAGCATGATGCAGTAATTGTCTTTTTCTATTACTTTCCTACAAAAATCTTAAGTCCTTAAATGGGTCCCGACCCACATGTTGAGAAGGACGGCTATACAGTATATCTATAAATGCACCAAGTCTGTTTGTGTGTGTGTGTGTGTGTGTACTGTTGTAATCCACGTAACTCGAGAACCGTTCGCCCACCGACTTCAAATATCTGGGTCGGTTATGCATTTCCTACTTGCATCGTTCCAAAGTAGGCCAGTGCCCAACGGGCACCGCTCTAGTGTAAATCACCCCAAAGAACCACTGAAGAACTGCAGAAGATCTCATTATGGTTGTGTGTAAAACCCATTATGTCCCAAGTTCAAGGCCAGTTAAAACCATGTTTTTTGCACATGTCAATTATTTGCAGCTGCTCTTTGAACCATGTGTGATGCATACACACAGCCACACACACACACGCACGTGCGCACGCTCACATGCGCACGCACGCTCGCACGCGCACACACACACACACACACACACACACACACACACACACACACACACACACACACACACACACACACACACACACACACACACACACACACACACACACACACACACACACACACACGGATTGCATCTTTACTACTGACCTTCTTCCGCCAGGCTCCCTTTCCCCCGGGCACCGCTTCACACAGCCTGTTGATGGCTTCCCTGGTTAGGATAGGAAGGGTCACACGTTAGATTTACACAATGGCACCACTGGCTATCGGTCAATAAGCTACTAAAATCGACAGTGTTCACTTAACGCTGGCAGTGTACAATACAAATGTCACCAAATGGACCCTTATTGGTCAAATTGGTTATATGTAAACTGGGTTTCTCAAACGTTTTCATGTCGAGAGCGAAGTACCCCTAAATCTTTGTTCATGGACCCCCATCTGATATGAGACATTAGCAAATCTAGCCGATGTAGGATGTACACGTTGTGGAGTCTCACAATTTACAATTTACAATTTAGGCATTTAGCAGACGCTCTTAATCCAGAGCGATTTACATTAAGCAAGTCTCGCCACAGTACCACCAGAATAAGGGGTGCGTTCCTATGGCAACCAGACAAACGCCGGCCGCACCGACGCGCTCCGCCCACGGACGTGTCATAGACGCCGTCTACTACCCCAGAGCGATCCTAAACCAGCTGCGCCTAATCCGGCCGCCGCCCGTATTAGCAATCAACGACAGCCGCAATCTGTCAGCCGCGCCCTTTATAAACGACACTCACACTTAGCAGTGTCACTCGCTGGTTCACTCCAAGACGCTCGGGCAGCGTATGCCGACAACTTGGCTCTGGATGGCAAGTCCACACTTCTCTCACTAATGGATCCAGCAACACGAACTAAACGTACTGTTTGATTGTTTGTACCGCCACTCAAATCTGTCTTGTATTCCGCTTCATCAGGCTTGTAGGAGTGGGGCTGTGTGCCCCCCATAAATAAGTGACGAGTGGAAAGCCGCACATATACCTGGAAACCCACCTGACTCGGTTCGGGGACGAGTAGCAGAAGACGGGACCCTCGTATCGACTGGCAGCCCACCGCACGTTAAGGTCACAGTAAGACAACTGTTCTCTCACTATCACACGCTTGGCTAAGAAGAGGCACTTACAGACGCTTGAGAAGCTAAGGATAATAATAAGAATTGTGAATGAAGAAAAGCACCTTGTTGATGTTTACTGAAGAGAAGACATATAGTTAACTGTGTCACGTTAACCCTGAAGACTGTGAAAGAAGAAGACCTTGTTGATGTTTATCGAAGAAAGCATATTCTAGTTAAAGTGTCACCTTAACCCTGTGAACGAAGACAGGCCGTTTGTGTTCAGTTAAACCCTTAAAAGACTTTAAGTTGGCGAGAGCCCCGCCTTACTCCGGTGAAAGAAGACCGAGACTGTGATTAGAAATATAGTGCTCTTTTCTGTTGGCTGCCTTTGACGTACCTCTACGGCAACCCCAGTATATAGAGAGAAATCAGAGTATAAATGCTTGTGTACCTATACCTGTTGGCTGAGCCTAAGGGGCCCTAGGTCACATACTCCCCCCGGTCCCAAACCAAGTACTTTTACTCTGATTACTCACCCAAATGTAACCGAGTACTTCTACTCAAAAGTACTCTTCTGTACCCTGTGGATAGAGAAAGCTACCTAACATCGTACCTACCTCCGGGGGAGCCTCCTGGCACCCTCTGGACCCTGGAAAAGAAGAAGCGGAAAGTTACAGAAAAGTCTAGTTGGTAGATTGCCTAGACCGGAGTCTCCGGCCCCAACCCTGTACTTACCTCGTGCTCTGACCGTTTGCTAACCACCCCTCTCATCCTCTGTAGTGACGTATCCATCCTAGGGGACCGGACTTCAAGAAAGAATGTTGTCTGATGAATTCTGATGTGAAACTGACTTTTGTTTGACCTGATCTGAAATAAATCAAGGGGCGCCACCGTGTGTCTAACCCCTGATACTGCATTCTGAGTCGTGATTCCCACCCGACCTCCCACAACATATAGAGTTAAAATGGTTAAAGTGGTTGTGATGCCATAGGGATCCCCTGGAGCCACACTTTGAGAACCGCTGCTCTAATTACAAATGGATAAATGAACAGTGAGTGTTTTATATTGATCAACAGCCTATACTAGGATCCATGGACCATGGAGAAATTATGCATTTATGGTGATTATGTCTGTATATTAAATGTATTTAACCCATTAAGACCTGAGGCAGATTCTACAAAATGCCTTCTAAATCCTAATGCTGCGTTCACTTCACACTGGCAGATAAAAAAGACACTAAGCTACACAGCATATTTGTAGCTTTGTATCTGAAGTTGAAATCAGCTCAACTTATTTGTAGCTTTATACTGTAACTGTTTTGTAGCAGCTACAAATGTTGGATGTATCTTTGTATCTGCATGTCGCTGGCTTCCATTGGAAATGAATGGTAGCCTATATCTTTGTAGCTGCCAGTGTGAACACAGCTAAAAAACTTGATTTTTCATGGCTGCCGATCCCCATCTCATATTTTGTTCCAGGGACCCCCAGAAGCAAAGATTTGAGTTAAAAATATCACTTTCAAAATATAATATATATTCAAAGATTTTCTCAATTTTCTTTTTTTTCTCCTTTCCTTTTTTCATTATTATTAGGCTATTATTATTCTATATAGCAGATCTACAAGCTCGGCACAAAGTGACTCACTGTGAGCTTCTGCTATTTGCAATAGACTACGGTGTACGCTAAAATCTAAAATGACACAGATGCTTTAACATTCTTAAAAAACATAAATATATATATATGACCACAATCACATTTGAACTGATTTAGAATTGAATGCTTTATTGTAATTATACAGCAGTACAACCAATTAATTATGGTGGGGAACCCCTTTTGGTGTTAGCATTATGTTATGCTTTAGCTATTGAAAAATAGCAGATCTACAAGCTCATAGCGCGCGCTACGAGCTTGTAGGTCTGCTATTTTTGAAAAATCAAAGAACCACTGACATAGAAACATAGCTTTTTCAGAAAACTGTCAGGATGTAGAAGACATTTTTTTAATCTGATCTCAGGTCAAAATGATCTCAAGTCCTTGGGTCCTGCTGATTGAGGGGATAATCAATCACACCTGAATGGATTAGGACCACCCAGTGTTCCACCCTGAGGATAAACGCGTTACACAACCCAAAAGAACACGTGCTGCGCTTCCTCCCTCCCATGTACAGTAAGGTCGCAGGTCACAGATCCTTCATAGTTCAAAGGTCAAGACATGGTTGCCAGCAGGTCAACCTTTAACAGGCATGACTTTCTCTGGTTACAGCGAAGATATACATACCTGATATAACCATGACTGTACTGTCTGTAACTATGTAACTACGTATGTAATCAATATAACACTTAGTGGCTTCAAGAAATCACGTCTCTCCTTAACAAACACTCCAACCGTACTTAGCTGGCTGGCTGGTCCCACAGGGGTCTATAGGACTTGGTGCCCTTCTACAGTGTAGAGCAGTGGTTCTCAAACATGGTAGCTTCAAGAACTCCCCCTTAACTCGACAGTGTACAAATGGAACCAAATGGACCTGTTAGGGTCCATTTAGTTACAGACTTGTAAGAGTCAATTTAGAACACCCTTAGGAGTGTCCCATGGACCGCACTTTGAGAACCACTGGTGTAAAAATTTGCTATTTTTGGCAAAGAGATCTTAGTAGTCTTCATAAATATAGCTGATCTACAAGCTCACAATGTTTTTTTTTTATTCCACATATACAACCTATCCTATAGTATTCCTCCTGCACAAACACAGTATGCAGTGCGGCCCCTAACCCATCTCTCTGTTTACTAAGAGCATCGTTCACAGTTCAATAGCCCTCAAACCAATTCTCTCAGCTGCTAGAATGTTCTGTGTTTCACAGCCTAATCAGTGCGATTAGGCTGCTTCAAACCCAGGGAGGAGATCGCTCGCTGAGTCGCTAATGGTGTTGATGGCTTTTGTCTGTATTGAGATGTCCAACATTGTATGTCTGTGTGAGCTGGAGAGCTAGTAGAGTGGGGCTGGAGTAGAGTAGAGTTGTGCTCAGAGTCTACGTCATGACAAACAAAGTGGAAATGTAGTAATTAATTATCATGGTAAATGCACTGCATACTGTTGTGCCTTTCTAGTCTTTCCGGCCACTCAAAGCGATGAGCAGTTTGGTGCATTACATGGTTTTTCCTCCGCCAATAGTGAATGAGTGTGTGTGCGACATGGTCAATATAATGCACATTCATTCCATGCCGGCCACCAGAGGCAGTATCGTGTGGCCAGTGCCAGTGAAAAACCGAAAAATAGAGAGCCCCTTGGCTAACAAAGGACTATTAAATGAGGAAGCGAAGACCGTACGGTGGACTCCCTGTTGCTCCCTGGAAGGAAAGAAACATGCGCAATGGGCTATGCAGCCAACACTTCCACGTTCAGCTCAAGGAAGCTCTGAGAAGGAAGAGAAGTGGTCACGTGACTGCGCCATGACACTTTCATGGACACTTTCATGGACACTTTCATGGACACTTTCATGGGAGCCAAACAAACTACCCGGAAGTTTGGCAGAATGCACTGGAGTCAATGAGAGCTCAGTGACCAGCTCATGAACATTATTTATGAATGACTGAGATCTTTTGTAAAGTAATCACTTCTGGAAAATAACAGAAGACATGTAACACATTATTGTCTGCTGTGTTGCTTTTCGATGTGTACACTGTGTAATTTGTATAGAGGTATGGTATCTAAAGAGCACAAAGTACCTTTCTGAATGTACCAAGTATCGCAAGACTTCACACCGTTTCCTGTCAATCTTGTGACAAATCTTGCGATACTTGGAGCCAGAAACAATAGAGCGCCGCAGTCCCTCCCCCTTTCAGAAAAACTAGTGGCCCAGGAAATGAAAACCCAATGCATTCTCCCATCGGCACTTCTTATTTAATTTATTTAAAGACGGTTACGCCGTGGACAAAGCCAACTCGGATCGTGACAAATCATGACAATGAACACAATGTTTTGGGCCGATCAAATAATTTATAAGACGAAAAACAAAACAAATAGTGTTGTCTCCTGACTTTCTTTTCTTTTTTCTAATGATTTGATCGGCCCAAAACATTGTGGTCACGATCCGAGTTGGCTTTGTCCGCGGCGTAACCGTCTTTAAATAAATGAAATAAGATGTGCCGATGGGAGAATGCATTGGTTTTTCATTTCCTGGGCCACTCGTTTTTCTGAAAGGGGGAGGGACTGCGGCGCTATACCTTCTGCTGTTTAGATCCTCAGATACATTTATATACTGTGCACTCTGTGCCAGAGGAAACCATGCTAGGCACTGAACTGCAGAACCACCCTGCTCATTGGGAGCAGTTAGGGTTTCACAGTGTCTTGCTCATGGACACTTCAAGTTGCAGAGAGCAGGAGCCGGGGGAATCGAACCAGAAACCCTCCGGCTCCCAGACGGCTGCTCTACCTCCTGACTCACTGTCGCCCGCCCGCCACGGCTACTCATACTGAGAATATGGAGCTGTCACGTATAGTGTTGTTGTGAGACAATGATGCAATGATGACACATGCCCACAGGCACGAATGCCAGCATGCGCACATGCACGCACACGTACGCGCACGCACGCACACTGATGATGAGGCTGCATGGGGATGTTGTGATCTAGACTGTCAGGGGACAGTGAGGAGGGGGGAGGAGGCCTGCCAGAGTGAAGAACCCTGCCCCTATCGGGTGGCTCGTAAATATTTAAAAAGCAGCGTCCCCATCTCGACTAAAGGTCTTCTCAGGGATTTTTGAAAAACGCCACAATGCTCATGGTGACGGGAGGACAGTGGGAGGAGCCAATTATGGTGGTGTTGTTGTTGATGATGATGATGATGTGCAGGCTTGGGCTCTCTCCTAGGACTAAATGCACTGCCTGTTCTTATTGCTTAATGGCTTAATACTATGACACAGACACAGCTGCTACATAGGCTCGTGTTGTTGAGGACACAGCTTGTGGAAATTAGATTTTCAGGTTGACTGGTATTTTTCTGACATTCAGGATGTGGATGTGTCTGGCTGTGTTGTCCAGTTTATTGCATCCGTTTAGTTTTGGATCACATATGTCTCTTTCACCTAACACTAACTGGGGTTGTATACTATAGTAAAGCCTGCAATACAGCACAATTGACTTAACCACATGAACCCTGGTGTCCCTATTCTGGGGTTGAACATATGGCAAAACTGGGTTGCTTTGCTATAGTATGTGGTATGAGTTTGGTAACAGTTATTTTTTAAATTTGAGATTTGGTATAGATGGAAACATTTAAGGAGAGGACCAAGTATAGCCCTATGCGACCCCCGGTCACTATAGGGTTTAAGTACTTTCTGTTTTGCACATGCATATTATGTTAAGTGCTACAAATGAAGAGCGTTTGATTTATTGAACCGATCCGTCATCCTAACTGCCCAGTTGGACAGATGGGCTCTCGTGAGGTTTTGGGTCCTGAGGTCGGAGGTTCGAATCCCGGCTCCTCCTGTCCACATGTCGAAGTGTCCTTGGACAAGACACTGAACCCTACATTGCCTCCAATGAGTCGGTCGGTGTGAGCTTGCCACCATTGGTGTATGAATGTGGGAAGTGAGGACGCTGGCGTCGACTGTTCGCCGCTTCACCTCCCAATGTTTGAATGAATGAACCATTGTAAAGCGCTTTGAGCACTTGGAAAAGCGCTATAAAAATGCAACAGCTGTGACAATGAATGGTCATAATAACGACTACATTCGGGAGAACAGGAGGATGGAAATAACTGGCTATAAGAAATAAAGAGCTTCACAAAGACAGCTCTGCAGACAAACAACCATAAACAACCAAACGGATCATGCAATTAAGCATGTCATCAAAAAACTAAACCCTAAAACCTTTTAGGAGTCCTCAAAAACAAGCACCGCCAGACTTGTTGTGTCATGAAATCAGTCACAGTGGAAACCTAAACTGATTTACGCAGCTAATACAAGACATCTCTCTGTCTGTTTCTTCTGTCCTTCCGTTGTTTTGTTTTGAACCCCCCCACAGACAGTCCGCCTGCCCGCCCCCTGTCATCCAACTATATGAGTCACACCAGACATTATCCAGGGGGGTGCATTGAGGATCACTGCAGCTTTCCACAGTCATTAGCCAACATCATCAATAATAGATCTGTCTCTATTCCTCCCTCCATCTCTGTTGGCCCCCCACCCCCCAACCCCTTGCACTTATACCTTGGGTGCACAGGGGGGCTCTGATTACTACCGATCGATTATGCAGGAGAGAGAGGAGGGTGAGAGACAGTGAGAGTGAGGTAAAGAGAAAGATGGAGAGAGATTGGGAGGGAGCGAGAGAGAGAGCGAGAGAGATTGAGTGCTGGATTGCTGCCTTCATAACAATAACATCACATGTGGAGCACAAAAACACAGACTTAAGGCACATATCTTACGCCTACAGAAAACTGTAGTAGATACTGATACCTCTCAAATGACATGATATATTTGTCACAGCTATTAATTGCTGCTTCACAGACAAATATAACACCAACTGTATTGTTGTATTATTACTTGATTATTTTGATGTATGGCCCATTTATGAGTCAAGGAAAATGAAACCCCGTATATAACCACTTCAAAACCTTGAAGATTCTAATCTCATCAAATGAATGTCAATCTGCAAAGAATTGTTGGATTCCATACAGTAACAAACTCCAAACATTAGAGTGGACTTGTTTTAGGAATTCTTTCAAAATGAGTTGATAATTTATTTTTTTATTTTTTTAATTACCAGTCCTATCAATAACCACTCATACAATGAGGTACTTGGTAAAAACACAGTAAGTAAGTAAGTAAATAGATAAATAGGCCCGGGCGTTTAGTTCAACCGTCTGGGGACCTAGGCTGCTGAGCCAGCCGGACGGCGTGCCGCGGGTTCGACCCCCGATCCCGACGGCCTTTGCCGCATGTCCTCTCTCCCCATTTCCTGTCAGATTACTTTCAACTATCAATTAAGGAAGAAAAAGCCACAAAAAAAAATATTTAATTCACACATTCAGTATTATGGTGTGTACAGGAGAGATCAGGCATGAGGGCCCTATGTAGATCGACTATTTTCAAAATATTTTGTAAACATTTTGAACTTGTGAAATGGGACATTCTGCAATATACTTTTATATACTTACTATACTAATACTTTTACTTTTATTACTCTTGTACTTTTACTTCTGCTTGTAACGGAGTACATCTACATTGGAGTATTGATACGTTTATGTAGTTTTTCCACCACTGCCCAGTGCCCTCTGCTAATCCCTGTACAGATGTACGATCAGAATCTCCCGACTCACCATTACTGTACCAGGAAAGAATTGTTAACCCCATCTTACCTCGTCACCTGAGTTCGCGTGTTGAAGTCCAGCGAGCGCATCGATTTCAGTACCTCAATGCAGCCCATATACTGTATGGAGAGAGACAGAACACACACGAAAACGACAGTTATAATATGGTGTCAGTTAAGATCTATTGTTATTACCGATATTACCTTACGTCGCAGATTACTATGAAAACTTGTAAAACCCATCCGTCAGGCAGATCACACCTCCATATGGTTGTCATTCCATCACGCCTCGTGACACATCACGCCTCGTGACATCACGCCTTGTGACACGTCACGCCTTGTGACATCACGCCTCGTGACAAGTCACGCTCTGGCCAGGGCCCCTGGGCAGAGGCCTTTTGGGGGCGGTTCTGGACAACCGTGCGAAACCAGGCACTGCACTCCCATGTGGTGGTGTGGAATGTGTGTGTCGAATTTGAAGTCGGTGGGGCGAACGGTTCTCGAGTTACGTGGATTACAACCATACACACAGACAGAGACTTGGTGCATTTATAGATAGATATTTAGCCTAGATTTACATTTTGGCTCTATCGTATTGGTGTGTGGAAATAGCCAGTCTACAAGCACAATGTGATATTGGAGATCCGCAATTTCCGCAGTTTTTGGAATATGAATAAATACGTAATGAAGCATAGCATTATTTCATGCAGGGCATATGATGGGAGTCCCATCATAGTTTGCATTGCACAGTGCACTCAGTGCGTTATTTCCGAACGCGCCCTATGGCGGCTGCTGCTGCTGGAAGCCCCCATAGGTTCCATGCAACTCCCAAGCATGTTAGACCCAGAAATGTTGTTTAATGTAAACTTTTATGATTAAAATGTCATCTATAAGCTTAGCAGACGAGATTAAGCTTGGTTGCTAAAAGTTGCACATTGAGCAATTTGAGTAATTAGCATAATATGTTAACATCCTATACAGTATAAGTAGCATGTGACATATGAAACTAGGGTCTTTTCATGATTCTGAATCCATTCCAAGCATTCGTTTTACACAAAAAACACTCCTTATTGGGCAAAGAAACGTCCATAGCCGTCATAACAAATGTGATCAGCACATTTGGGCAAGTAGCTTGCATGTAGCTATTTCATCCATTAGGCCTGACATTTCTATCATAAAAGTTTATATTAATCACCATTTCTGGGTTCATGGAGTTTCCAGTACTAAAAGCTTTCCTCCACCACCCCAGCCTCCACCTTCTTGCAGTACTTTAAATGTTTAAACTAAATACAAATTAAACTGGAATTCAATGTTGCATACTACATAGCTCTATAGTGATTCATTCAATGTTCTATGGCTTTAATGTTAAAATGCATTCAAGATTGCATGACAAGCTAATCTAATTTTATGTCTTGCTATGGGCCTGCTCTCAGCGCTCTGGTATACTCACATTACCCAGGTTTGCTTAACGTTCCCTGATTTTGCTTAGCATGCTGCTTAGTAAAATTTAGGGAACATCTTAAAGAGCGGAGCCATTAATGTCAAGTTTAAACGTTTTCCATTTGTTGCAATTAATGGTTAAATCTACTGACTGAACTGTAGCCTACATACTCTCCAAATGATTCAAAGGATAAGGTTGTCTGCAAAAACAGTGCCTCTTTAGCAGTTCCTATGCCTTGTTCATGGTCTTGCTGTGTCAATGTCAGAGTCTGGGGATGCTACCACGATAGATCAGGCCTTTGGCCCTGTGTTTAGAGTCTGGGGATGCTACCATGATAGATCAGGCCTCTGCCCCCGTGTTCACCAGCTGAGACTTGTAACCTCAATATCAGCTCAATAACAGGGATCAGCCCCCTGACATTTCAGCTTCTAGCTGAGACGGCTAATTGAAAATTCAACACTAAAATCAACATTCCCTCAATAATCGTATGCAAGACCTTGAATGATGCTGAACATGCGCACACACACACACACACACACACACACACACACACACACACACACACACACACACACACACACACACACACACACACACACACACACACACACACACACACACACACACACACACGGATCGAGGTGGGGAGTTTCAAATGTTCTTGTTCCAACATGGCACTTTCTTAACACAGGATACAAATCTTTATGTCTGACGCGTTGTGTGGGCTTGTATATCAGCAATTTATGGCAAAGACGATAGAAGAAAACAAGAGCAGACCAAGTACAGAGCCAAAACCCATTAAAACAGGGAAAACATCCATATGTCATTTAAGATTTTGGCGCATCACTTGCGCATCACTTGCGCTGCGAGCTTGTACATCTACCATTTTTGAACATTATTGAAAAATCTTGAAAGTGTGAGAAGTATACCGATTTGTAGAATCGGCCTAGCTAGGGTCGAAAGCCATCCCAAGAAAGACTGTGTCATGGGAAACACACACACAGTATTTATGATGATGTGCAGTAGTCATCTAGCTGTGGTCCACATGTCATGGACCATCTAAGTGTGCTCCAGGCACCAGAGACAACTGAGTGGCCCCTTAATGGCCAGAAGGTTGAGGTGCTAATGGTGTCCTGATGAGATTACTTGCACTCACAGCAGGTCTGAGGGATGGAGGTGTGTGCGTGTGTGTGTGTGTGTGTGTGTGTGTGTGTGTGTGTGTGTGTGTGTGTGTGTGTGTGTGTGTGTGTGTGTGTGTGTGTGTGTGTGTGTGTGTGTGTGTGTGTGTGTGTGTGTGTGTGTGCGTGCACGTCTGCGTGTGTGTGCGTCTGTGTGTGTGTGTGTGTGTGAGCATGTGCATATTATGCATACCTATACTGCATGATATTGCTACACACCCATATGTGACTACATTTCATGTCACATGAAAATTGACATATTGGTTGTTCAGTTTGACCCACCAGTTAGAGATATGGCTTATAGAGTAATGTCTTGCAGAAAACAACGAGTTGAGAAAACAGACTTGAAAGGCTTTTGATTTTGAGTGTGATTTGGTTGGATATGAGAGCATAACTAATTACCTATTTACACGAACAACAACGGTGGTTGCTTGGCCAATAAGGCATAGCATGATCTTTGTCAGGTCAATAGCATACTGACCTGATGAAGATCCTGTGAGATCGAAATGTTGTCCGTAATTTGGTTGGATATGCACATTTCGTGCAGTGTGTTTGGATTTGATTTGAACAAAGACTGAAAATAAACCATTCATTCATAACCTAACCCTAATTGAAAAGGACATAAAATGGATCAAAGGTAAAGAAACAGTACCATGATATCAGTGTTTCCGTGCTTTACTCTGCCAATAATAGTATAAGAGTCCAGTTATACTGCAGGAAATCTGTATTACACATATTGCATAATAGCATGCAAAGTCATTGCTATGTGGTTTAATTATTATAATACGTTTGTCCCCTACTCTCACCTATGGTAATGAAGTGTGGGTCATGACCGAAAGAATAAGGTCGCGAATACAAGCGGCCGAAATGAGTTTTCTTCCCTTAGAGATATAGGGTGAGAGGTTCAATCACACGAGAGAGACTCGGAGTAGAACCGCTCCTCCTTCGCCTGGAAAGGAGCCAGCTGAGGTGGTTCGAGCATCTGGTTAGGATGCCTCTCGGGCGCCTATAGGGAGGTCCTCGACGCACGTCCCACTGGGAGGAGACCCCAGGGCAGACCAAGGCGCAGTTGGAGGAAACACATCGACTCACTGGCCTTGGAACGTCTCGGAATCCCCCAGGAGGAAGTCACTAATGTTGCTCTGGAGAGGGAAGTCTAGAGCACTCTGGTGGAGCTGTTGCCCCCGCGACCCGATTACGGATAAGCGGTTGAAGATGGATGGATGGATGGTTTGTCCCCACTTGCCCACATCTTTGGGGCATTTGTCACTGTATGTTTGCATATACTGTGAAATGTGTCCTCTGCCTTTTACCCATAACCTAAGTACCACGAGCAGTGGGAGCTACAGGGGCAGCGCCCATAGCAGGGAGCAGTTATAAGGGTTACCTAGTGTAAGGGTCTTGCTCATTGACACTTGCACATGGCCGGGGACCTTCTGTTTCCCTGGACGGCCTCTCTATAAGACGTTTAGAACATACATGGGCAACTGGCACCCAATTTGAGAACCAAATGGACCCTTATGTGTGCATTTGGTCACATTTGTCACATTCATTGTTAAATTAACACTGAAGATTTAGGCTATAGCTGCTTATAGGGTGATATGCCCTACCTTTGAACAGCTGTGTTAGTGCTATACATCGTTCACATCCTGGATTTAGATTCAGAATTTCAGACTCAATCAATGATCATATCATTTCCAAGACTTTTCTGTTGCGACTGCAGTAGAAGGCTAGAACAGGCCAACTGGTTCTCACACGCACGCCACGCACACACACACACATACACATACACACACATACACACACACAGAGCGACCGCCTGAGAGCTTAATGAGCCTTCTAACCAAATTAGGAGACATGGGGAAGCCTTCCATCAGGGAAATGGTCGCTCCTGGGCCCGCCGCTCTCTCTCTCTGTTCTGTCGGTCAATGCCTCCATTGTTATACTGCTGCGCCGACGTGAAGCATGCCCTCTTCTATTTGCCTATCTGCACTGCCCCTCTATACCCTGACGTCTTAAGTCTCCAACCCACCAATCCTGTTATCAGGGACACACAGACGTTCTAAAGAAGCATTAATTCGAGAAATTCAAGGAAATTAGCAATTTTTCTTATTTAAAGGAAGAGAGAGATGGTTATCATATTAGTTGATGTAGCCTGGCTGTTGGTTTATCTCTGGTCCGGGGACCACCGGGGGTCCAGATTCACCACGTCGGGTCTGTATCTCTGAGAGTGTACAAATGGTGTTTCTATCTCTGGGACTCCAATCTACACTGTATAATTACTTTAAGCGTTAATTAACTCAGAGTATAGCCACAAGGGTCCATTTGGACCGCCTTGTGGTTCCCGGACCTGACGTTGTGAAACAGTTATCTAATCTCTGCTCACTGAACTCACGATGCACCCTACTGTCCTTCCTGCAGTGTGTGTGTGTGTGTGTGTGTGTGTGTGTGGGATGAAGCTTGGCCTTTATATGACTTGGTAGAGCCACCCGTCTTGGCAGTCACCTCGCGTGTAAAATCTGCGATGATGATGCCATGAACTTGATGTGTGTTGATGAAGCATTGTTGTTTTGTGAGCGCAGTGTTTGTGTCCCTTCCTAGTGGCTATTATGTGGACACTGGAGTGGACATGCATAAATGATGAATGTGTGTGTGCGCAAATATGCGTGCGTGCGTGTGTGCGTGCACGGCTTTCTACTCAAAATACAACATTAATGAATCAGGAAATGGGGAGTCAAAGAATAAGAATTAAGAATAAGTTAATATGATATGGATGATATGAAAGTCACTGTTCAAAGGAAAATGGTCTTTGTATTATCATTGTCCCGTAATGTATTATAGGATGTCATGTTTTTATGTTCTGCGCGGATCCCAGGAAGACTATAGATGTTGTTATGCACCAGCTAATGGGGATCCTAATAAACTCTATGATAAATATTATTGTTTGAGGATCGGGACAAGAAAGCAGAAACCAAGCCAATACGTTGAAACATTTTTGGGAAGTTGTATTTATACAACGCAGTTTCGGGAGAAGAGACCTCCTTCCGCCTGACCTTAACCACTCCTCCCTCATTATCAACAACTCCTCCCTCCTTTCGCCTTTCATTATCACCCGGCCAATACACTGACACGAAGGCGCGTCAAGCCCTTGACTCCGCCCACCCCCGGGGGAAGTTGTGATTTGCTCTCGTTCACTGCAATGCAATTTGCGGCATTTTCAAAACAATATTGCGCAGAGTAGTGATTATCAAACGTATTTGCAATGCCATACGTTGAAAGATCTGTTGCCCGTGGACAAGGCACGCTACCTCCGCAAGTTAGATATTATCGGCATAGATGTTTGTCCGTATGTGATTAAGGATTGGACCAAGTTGCATTGGCAGCCATAGAAAATTCTTACCCCGGGCTAAAACCGGATGTGACGTTTTTGGGCGTTCCTGTCTTGCTCCGTGTCAGTGTATCCCTGGTGCTATCACCACAGTATAAATACACCTGCGATCTCTCAACCAAATTGTTTGTTCTGCCCCACGACAGACCAAACATGGGTCGTGACTCGTGAGTACTGCACTTGTAGATCGGTTATTTTCACTATTCTTCAAATTCGCCATCCTCCTCCTTCCGCCTCCATTCTCTAGGAATCCAGGGGGGGGCAGTGACGGAGCAGAGACGACCAACCGCTCATTCCGAGTAGAGCAAAGATGACCGTCAGATCCAGAGACTAGGCCCCCACCCTGAGTCTCGCCCTACCTTGGGTTCCTCACTCCACTCCGCATTCCTCATTCTGTTTCAATAAACTGTTAATCTTGAGCGAAGGTGTAGTTAGTAGAAGCAGAATGCTCTGAACAGATGCTACACAGTAAGAAGATGATCCCTCAGTGTTAATTTACCACTGGGAGTGTGAAAATGCACCCAAATGGACACGATTGACATAAGGATCCATTTGGTTGCAAGTATACCCTCAGACAGGGTCACAAATAGATAAATGAACACTAATTTCTACTACTGTAGCCACGGTAAATGGCTTACTATACGTCTATTTTTCATAATTGGAAGAGACGTCCTGTGCATGCAGCACTAAAATGAAATGTCAGCCACATAATTGAACAGAATGATTGCAGGCAGGTTTTTATTGCTCTCTGGCTGACGGTTTGGCTTGGCAGCTGCATGGGCTTGCCTGTCGTTTACGGGGGTGCATTGCAGTGCAGTGCTGTGGGTGGGTGGGTGTCAGGTGCAGATGCGGGTCAGACACAGCTGCCGGCGTGGCGTGGCGTCACTGGCATGGCATGGCGTGGTGTGGTGTAGCGTGGTGTAGTGTGGTGTGCCGTGAGTACACAGGAAGTGTCAGGGTGAAGGATGGATCTGGCTCTCTGTCACCTCCGACGAAGGGGTGTGTGTGTGTGTGTGTGTGTGTGTGTGTGTGTGTGTGTGTGTGCGCGCGCGCGCGCGCGCGCGCGTGTGCAGAGAAAATGGCCCAGCGCAGCAGAAATATCTTGTCATTGTGACACTAATACATGCAGCCGGTGCTCCTCCCGACACGCATTAAACACAGTATAGCAGACAACTGCATTCTGCCCACGCATGCCGTGGAGTCCTATTTGCACATTCGCTCGCAGCAAATCCTTACACTCACTGCAGTGCCACTTGCATGGTTGGCAAAGCTTAGACATCCAAGGGGCTTGATTATTAGGTACGATGTACTATTCTATTTCAGTTACAATGGTTCAGGTTGCATGGCAAAACCTCGAGAGAATATGCTGGGGGAGAGAATTCCTCTAGGGAAGAGAGGATCCGATTCCTTCGTCCCCAGTGGTGGCCGAATGTCAGTCAAGACAGACTGAGATGTCATCCAGAGACAGTGTTAATGTTAAAGGGGGGGGTGGGTCGGGGTGGTGGTTGTTAACATGAGCCCAGAGAATCCCCAGCCTGGTGCTGCTGACAGCCACTATGTTTTCACTGCCTGCCAAGCCTCATGCTTACTTCATACTATACCGGCGTATGGCGGTGTCGCTCACCGAGCGATACACCATCTTATATTATGACGATAAATCAGGCCTCACACTCCCCTACTAGGGCCCTGCATGGACCCCTCCCCTCCTAGGGCCCTGCATGGACCCCTCCCCTACTAGGGCCCTGCATGGACCCCTCCCCTCCTAGGGCCCTGCATGGACCCCTCCCCTACTAGGGCCCTGCATCGACCCCTCCCCTCCTAGGGCCCTGCATGGACCCCTCCCCTCCTAGGGCCCTGCATGGCCCCTCCCCCTCCTAGGGCCCTGCATGGCCCCTTCCCCTCCTAGGGCCCTGCATGGACCCCTCCCCTCCTAGGGCCCTGCATGGACCCCTCCCCCTCCTAGGGCCCTGCATGGATCCCTCCCCCTCCTAGGGCCCTGCATGGCCCCTTCCCCATCTAGGGCCCTGCATGGACCCCTCCCCTCCTAGGGCCCTGCATGGACCCCTCCCCCTCCTAGGGCCCTGCATGGCCCCTTCCCCTCCTAGGGCCCTGCATGGACCCCTCCCCTCCTAGGGCCCTGCATGGCCCCTTCCCCTCCTAGGGCCCTGCATGGCCCCTTCCCCTCCTAGGGCCCTGCATGGCCCCTTCCCCTCCTAGGGCCCTGCATGGCCCCTTCCCCTCCTAGGGCCCTGCATGGACCCCTCCCCTCCTAGGGCCCTGCATGGACCCCTCCCCTCCTAGGGCCCTGCATGGACCCCTTCCCCTCCTAGGGCCCTGCATGGACCCCTCCCCTCCTAGGGCCCTGCATGGCTGAGACAACCATCCTCATCTCTGCATCGCTATTCCTCAATGGGTCGGGTTCGGGGACCACCAGGGGACCCTTACAGGTTTGTAACTGTGTACAAATGGAACCAAATCGATTCCGTCTGTACACTCTCACATGAGTTAAATGAACACCCCCATTTATAGACTCAGACTTGTAAGCCGAGGGACCATTTGGACCTCAGGCGGGCCCCGACCAGACTTTGAGAACCTGCAATCTACATCACATGGTGCAAATGACAGTGGCTGAAATGTAATTGAATATAGGAATGAATGGGGTGTCTGTGTAATGCTATTAGAAAGCATGCTTGGGCCCTGCACCGGGCTAATCAAGAGCCACATCGTTGGCTTGAGGCTGGGGGGTGGGGTGGGGGGGGGGGGGGGGGGGCAGGAGGAGGAGGGGTGAGGAAGGGTGGGGGGAGGAGGAAGGAGGGTAAATGGGGTTCGCTGAGGGGAGATCGTTGACATTGACGTCAGGCAGTCTCCTCGGGACGGTAACCCTTTGTGAGCACTAAATCACGAGAAGGCACCGATGAGGCGATGTCCTCACTCCCCGTACAAGCCATCCTCACAACGCATGATGATAGATTTCATGGGAAAAATCAATGCCACCTTCTTTGGCGGGAAAGGGGCTACAATTTCCTTTTCTTGACGTGGCTTGATTACATTTTTGATAATAGAAAAAACACGGCCAATTGTGGACACCAGTTATATAACCATAATGATGTGAATCAGAGGACTGACTTATTTTGCGCTTAAACATTGTAAAATCTAATTTTACAATATGCCATTCAATCTTAGGGTATCTCTCTCTTTCCACACAATCAGTACACAAAGAATGCCACTCCCACATGCATCATTATGTTCTCAGCCAAGTCCTTTTTAACCAACCTTTGGGATTTGGTTCTCTTATTCATATTTAGACTATATTCCATTGCTACAGTAATAGTCACCACACACAAAGATGTAAGTTGCAGTATAGGCAACAAATGCAATATACAGGGGTTGTCAATGCCATATACTATGAGGCAGAAATTGTCCTATTACTGATACTGTATCATCTCTGTCTGATGCCCTGGTGCAGTCTTTCAACCAGCCACACCAAGTCATCCATATGTGAATTATGTATTCCTCAGATTCCACCAACCTGTGGTGCTGCATAACAAACTGCCTGACACTGTAGTGTCCTTTTGTTCCCAGCCCAGGGACACCATCCTGGAGATGGATGTATCAATACCATGTGATCTAATAATGATACCTGTGAGCAGGCAATTGTACCCATTCTGTTAAATCAGATGTAAACAATTTCCTTGGACAAAAGTATGTGTGTGTTTGGATTGTTTAAGAAAGGAATGCCAAACTTGCTAGCAAACAACGACGGCCTGAGCTTAATTATGTGAACTTCTGTGAGGAAACTTAGTCCCAAGAATGTTGAATGTTCAATTTTAATTCAAAACAACCCCTACACAGTGATAAATCAACAGATAATTACTTAGTATGATGTGTATGTAATAACTCACCCTGACAATATAGGAGGCCCCTGGTCCTGCAATCTTCTTGTCAGGGTGCAGCCATCCCTGAGTGGGCTTGTGGAGGAAGCCGCCCTTCTGACTGAAGTCCTCTCCCCCCAGCCACATGCCCTCCACCCTGGCCCGACGGCCCATCCCTGACCTGGCACTGCAGAAGCCCCCCGGGCTCACTGTGACCTCTGCGGCTCCAAATCCGTGGGCGCCTGAACCGGCCGCCGCTGCCATTCTCTGCCCACGGATAGCCTGCAATGA